>NW_004524578.1:30027279-30082518 GCF_000260255.1 Octodon degus
ACCTGTCTGGTTTAGAGTGGGTACTTAAGAAATGCTAGTTATTACTACTTTTTAAGATGTCAGTCAGTGTGCCAACAAAGCCAGCAAGCTGCATGGGAACTCTCATCACAAGTATATTCCTATATTCTATATTGTATATACATATTCTTATACTGAGGAAAAAAATACAGGGCACGTATTCCTTGATTTATGGACTGCATGCGTGTTGTCTAAGACAAGAAAGAAGATTCATAAAAGGACTACTAAAACAGAGAAGGGATGAGGGAGAAAAAATAAATTGGGCTGAATTTTATGAAGGAAAGTGTCTTAGTTACTCTTCTCTCATTGCTGGGACAAATACCCAACACCCAAATTGAAGGAAGGAAAGGTTTATTTAGCTCACAGTTACTGGAGGTTGCAGTCCATACTCAGCTGGCTCCAAGGCAGAGCGGCACACGGCAGAGGGCAACCTTTCATGGCAGAAGCAAAGAGCAAGGGAGCGAAAGGAAGAGTAGCAGCAGCTCAAGCAGCTACCTTCTCTTTCTTCCTTACATTAATCACAAACTCCAGAAGCTACCCCAAGACTGCAAGAGGCTTTGGGGGGACAATTATACACAAACCATAATAGGAAGGAATATGAAGAATAATAACTTGTTTATGAAATATTGGGAAACTAGAGCTGGCATGGAAGGCAGATACTTTGAGGTGACTACTTAAGCATATAGTCACTTGACTACACTCCCCCAGCGAGTACCTCAGGCCTGAACTCCTTAGCTCGGGGGTGCGGAGAGCAATCTGGGTGAAAGTGACAAAGCCCTGTGACTGTCCAGAATGGTTGGGATGTTTCTGAGAGAGCCCTTGTTTAGTCCAACCCAGGCTTGTAAATGATTCCTATTGGTATAGTTCTTTATCAAACATGTGAGGCAGCCTGAACTTACAAGTCTCATAATAATCATTTACAGAGCTTCCTATTTGGGCAAAGCACTGCTGAGAATCAAAAGAGAAAGATGGCTTGTGTTGCAATTTCTGCTTGTACTGCTGCCCAGAAACACTAATCAGGTTATTCAAATTAAATATGTATATATTTGATTAACTTTTACTTATAATATTTGGAGGTCAACATTGATACTGTGAAGAATCCCAGGAAATGGAAGCTCTCTTTTTCTTATTGTTTAGTTTTTATAATTTTACCAGGGCTATACTGTTATGCCAATAGATAGTCTTTCATTTCTTTTACTTTTTGGTGGTGCTGGAGGTGCAGCCCAGTGCTCTGGCTAAGTATAGTGAACTATACCTCCAGCATCTTATTTTTAGAGTATTTGTTTGTAAAAAAAAGTTAGAGTGAGAAGTTAGTTTAATCATTATCTTCAACCCCTCATTTCACAGATGAAGAGAGAGCATAAATAAACATGCTTAGATGACAGAACTTGGGTGGGAGCCCTGGTTCTAGTCTTCTGTATAGTCTTTCTTATCAAGATCTTTCCTCCACGAGCACCAGGGTACTTGTAGTGCAGGTGTTTCTGAATACTTCCAGGCTAAAATGGGCTATGTTTTATCTCAGATTATGTAGAACCAGATTTACTATGAACTCAGTGTAGTTACAGGCAGGGTCCATCAGTGGTACAAGTTTGGATGGGAGCAGAAGTGAATTTGCAATATCAAATGCTTTTGTGAGAAGTTTTGGTCAATAACTGAAAAACATAATGTAAGAGATGGACTTAACTGTCTAAGATGCTAATTTGTTGTGAACTTTTTTTATTGCTTACTCTGAAGTTGTGATCATTTTTGTCTCTTTCTAGAATATCTATCAGTACTCTTTGTAGGGTTGGTTTGGTGGTCATGAATTTCTTCAGTTCTTTTTTGTCATGGAAGTATCTTTTTTGTCCATTAAGTTTGGTAGATAAGTTTTGCAGGGTGCATCAATCTGGGTGGAAGTTGTTTTCTTTCAGTACCTAAAATACTTCACTGCACATTCTTCTTGACTTGATGGTTTGTGTTGAGAAATCTGCCATAATTCTGATGGGCTTTCCTTTGTAGGTGATCAATTTCTTTTCTATGACAGCTTTTCTAAAAAAAATTTTATTTATTTATTTATTTAATTGTGTGTGTGTGTGTGTGTGTGTGTGGGTAGGGCCAGCTCAGCCCACCAGGGGGCGGGGCTGGCTGGCATGTGGTGCTGGGGGATTGAACCACGGTCCCTGTGCTTTGCTAAGCTTGTTATAAGTAGGTGCTTTAGACCACTGAGCCATCTCACCAGTCCTCTACGGCAGCTTTTTTTATTTATTTATTTATTTAATTGTGTGTGTGTGTGTGTGTGTGGGGGGGGGGGCCAGCCCAGCCCACCAGGGGGCGGGGCTGGCTGGCATGTGGTGCTGGGGGATTGAACCGCGGTCCCTGATGCTTTTGCTAAGCTTGTTCTAAGTAGGTGCTTTAGACCACTGAGCCATCTCTCCAGCCCATACGGCAGCTTTTAAGAGCAGAATATATTTACTGGGGGAAAGAAAGCTTCTGTCTAAGAAAGGGACAGAAGGGCACCTGAGTAGGTTGCCAAAGAGCCTGACTTTTCTAGGGATTTTTATAGAGTGAACCATGAAGGGAGGCAGTTCTAAAATGGAAAACATGGGAACTCACACATGGGGTGGGACAAAACTATGGTCCAATAAGATTACAAGTATAATTGTTCAGGTAAAACTGATTAAACCTGGATCAAATGGGGAAGTGAGCCATGTGGCAAGCAGGCATGAATACAGAACAGGGGCTTTTCCTGTATGGGTTTGGGCTAGTGCTTCTTTCTGGCTTTTTCAAGGTGATTGATTTAGAATATCAATAATTTTTTCCTATATTTTTTCATTCAAGGTTTCCGTCTTTATGCTCCATTTTTCTTTTCTGTGTCTCCTTTAGGTATGCTGAGCAAATCCTTCATTATGGCTATTGTGGTTGTTATTTCTTTTTTTACCCAAGAAGTTATTTCTGATGAAGCCACACTGTGCCCTGGACAGCCTTGGGGACTTTGGTGAATCCTACCCCCACACCTTGTCAGAGCTCCACTGAGTCACAGCCCTCCTCCCATTGCAGAAGCTACTGTTGTGAACTTTTATCTGACTTTATATTTTAAATTTCATATTCTTTTATTTTAGTTCTTTTTCTGTGTTTGTGTGGTCTCACTATGCAGCTCAGACTTGTAGTGATCCTCCTGTTTCAGCCTCCTTAGTGCTAGGGTTACAGGCATGCACCAACATGCCCAGACTCCATCGCCAGCTCAGTGTGCTTGGGGAGCCGGGTCGGAATGGCATATGGTGCCAGGGATTGAGCCCTGGCCTCTACATTTGCTTAAGAAAGCGCTTAGTCCACTGAGCTATTTCTTTTATTTTACAAGATTATATGTGTTTCTGGTCCTAGATTGTATGTTTCAGAGCCCATGAAGCCTGGTTCTGCTTCTGATGTCCAAAGATACAATCAGTTGGGAATTTTATTTAAGTATTTTAAATTTATTTAAAATTAATTTTTATTAGTTTTAAAAATATATTTAAATTTTATTTCAAATGAAATTAAATTTTTATTGCAATAATAAAAAGTTATGTTAAAATGTTTAAACAAATAGTAGTTCCTTGACTCAGATTTTTCTCTCTGGATTTGCTTTTCTATATTCTTCAGATACAGCACTTTTAATTCCTTTAGTTGTTTCCCTCAATGTTTACCTTTATATTAACTTTTAAAAACTGACCTTTTTATTTATTTTATTGAGAAACAAATAGCAATGAGACAGTTTCAAACTTGATGAATAGGACAGTTTCAATAATTAGTGCCTTGTACATTATTGCCTTCTGAATGGTTATCCATAGTACAAGAAGCAGACAAGATATCCTGTCCAAACACTATTAGTACAAATCTTTCTTCTCATTGAATTAAGCCAAAGTAGCTGTATCTATCCTAACTATTCTGTATATACAAATACAAAATGGTCCTTCCTTTGTATCCCCTTTTCTTGTTTAGTCCTGTCAAAGATGGGTATTCCATTGGCATTTAAATACTATAGGTGCGTGAATTCAGCCAAACAATCCAACACGGTCCAGCAGTCCACAATAGTAGTGGGTTATCTGCAGAAGTTGTTGACTTGAACCTTTCACAGCTCAACATATTAATATGGATTTACTTTATATACCTCATTTTTATACTTTTCTGCTGGATGGTTAAGACCAAGATAAAGCAAGACCTATATATTAAGAGATGTAACTTCTGTATCTGCTAAGGTCAATAATGGACCTTCTTAATTGATTAGTTTTAGACATTATATATTGGTTCCTGAATTATAGCCAATGATTTAACTTTGTTACTCCAAATACTCCTTTCTCTCCTCTCATTTCCACACAAGAGTTAAATCACAAGTTTTTTGTTATCTCAAGCTTTATTTTTTCTTCTTCTTCTGTATTTAGGGCAGGGCCTACAGGGTCTCACTACATAGATCAGACTCATAGTGATTCTCCTGTTTTCAGCCTCCCAAGTGCTCAGATTACAGGTGCACACCACCATGCCCAGTCTCTATCACCATCTCAGCACTCCCCGTGGGCGGGACCAGCATGGCATTGGCATGGTGGGGATCGAACCCTGGCTGCTTTCCTCTGCCTAAGCAGGTGTTTCAGTCTGCTGAGCTATCAGGCTGCCCCTCAAAACTTTAATATTTCTGTTCTGATGATTGTGTAAATATAGCAGGGTCCAGGTAGGTGCCGGCAAGGCCTGTGGTACTGGGGATTGAACTTGGGTTCTTGTGCTTGCCAGGCAGGCGCTTAGACCTCTGAGCTATCTCCCCAGCCCAGGTGACTTAGTTTTCCTAGGTAATTCAGCATGTGGATCCAGACAGATGCTGATTCATTAGAGGAGACCTATTTTCTAATATGTTTCCATATATTTTAACACTACTCCTTTTTGTTGAAATTCAAGTAATTTGTTTAGTTAAATTCCTATAGACCATGGACTTTTATTTTTCCTTGATTTATTTTTACTTATTTGATGAGAATATCACCAAAGAAAAATGTGTTTTTAAACCCTTAAGGCTTTGGCTGAAACATCCAGTCCCAATAATCCTTAGAAGCAGAGATTAAATACTGTATGTCTCATCCAGTCCTTTGTTCACAATGTGCTCCTCTTGGAAAGGCCCTGGGCCCTGCCTAGACCTGTCAGGATGTGCAGCTCTTTCACCCTTCCTGTTGTCTTCAGCATTGTTGTCTGTTGCCAGCTGTGGACAGACATAGGAGTGGCAAATGCTTCGGGCGGGCAGGTTTGATCTGCCCTGATTGTCTGAGGTCTCTGCCTCAGGTCCCAGACTTGAGGGTGTTGGCTCACTTTGAGGAAAGGGAAGAGACAGAGAAATACCTGCTAGAGATTATGGCAGGATTGCTGGCTGTTTATCGGAGACAGTTGTCTCTATTTCCTGCTGGTTGAGCCAGGATTTTTACAATTAAAAGTATTTTTGCCAATCAGTCCACTTAAACTCAAGTTTAGAAAGGATGTCAGTGGTTAATCTGGTACAGTAATTTATTTTCTTCAGTGTTGTAGGATTTGTAGCCTAACCCCAGATTACAGGTCATACGATTGATTTGAAGCTTTTTCTCTATGGCTGCTATCCATTTTCACTACACTTTTGGATACTTTGAAATGAATTATTTTCCTACCTACATGTCTTATCTAGAGGGGATTTCTGGTACTGGCATTTATTTTGTACTATTGGAATCTTGCTAACATTAAACACATTTACTTAATCAATTGACTATGAAGACCTGTTTTTTTTTTTTTTTTCCTTAGCTAGAGTCCA
The DNA here is from genome assembly GCF_000260255.1 of Octodon degus. NCBI lineage: Eukaryota > Metazoa > Chordata > Mammalia > Rodentia > Octodontidae > Octodon > Octodon degus. The sequence goes on from NW_004524578.1 coordinate 30,033,068, forward strand.
CATCACTTCTCTCTGAAGAACAGCTAAAGTGTCTCCTGGATAAGTACACATTCAAACAGAAATCCATCACTGGGTGGATTTCCAAAAAGGAAAATGAAGGCATTGAGAATAAGATGGCTGACTTGCCCCGAATTTCAAGATCTATCCTGTTAGAGTTACTAAATGGATCAGAAGCAGAAACCCAGAAAACAGAGGAGGAGGATGGAGATATGCACGAGCATGCAGAGCGTGAAGGTTCTGTAGACTATCATCTCACCCAAACCTTGGCTGGGCATTATATGGCAGAAACCCTTGTCATTGAAGCAGAGAATGTGAAATGCCTCCAGTTTTCCAAAGATGAGGTTGTTAGTAACACAGAAGACTATTTTATGTCAAAGACTCTTGGCATTGGAAGACTACGAAGGCCTTCTTTCTTAGATGATCCACCATATAATATCAATATGAACCTTTCATTGGAAGACCAGCACCTGAAACTCAGTTCTCCCAAGGAACCAATATCAGGTGAGGCTTGGAGAACATATGTTTTGGGGAATAATTCATATTGATAATCATATCAATGTAAAGGTATGAAGTAGAGCCAGCAGAGCAGATATGAATATAAAGATATATTTGCAAGACACAGATGATACCATTAAGTGTGCAATCATAACATATTTGGCAATGTTCTTAGGAGAGCAAGCTTGAGATTAGTGCTCTTATGAACTATATTATTCATTAAGATAATTAATTCTGGGCTAGCAAGATAGCTCAGTGGTGTAAAGCGCCTGCTTAGGCAAGCTTAGGCAAGTGCAGGGACCGTGGTTCCATCCCCAGCACCACACACTGTGCCAGCCCCACCCCCAGGGCAAGCTGAGCGGCCACAAAAAAAAGAAGATAATTAATTCTGCCATCTGGAAAACTATGTTGATTTTAGAGAAAGTAGTTTGAATGGAAACAAATAAAATAGATTCACATCGTACTTCAAATTATCAACTTTAGTGGTGAAAATTTGTCTCTAGGAATGAATTTGCAAATTGACATTTCTTTTTGTTTTATTAATTTCTGTATGCAGAACTTCCTGTCCAGCCCACTCTTGTATCCTCAGATATTTTGTCACAATCCATTGTAGCATCTTACAATGATACAATTAGATAGGGTTTAAATAAGGTGGGAAGTTTTGGGTTTTTTTTTTTTTTCCATTTTTTATATATTTGGTATGGGGTCTCACTACACAGCATGGACTTGTACTGATTCTCCTGATTTCAGCCTCCCCAGCACTGCGATTACAGCCATCCATCACCACAGTTGGACTCTGTGGCAGGCTTAGCATGCCCGGGAGTGACCAGGATCGAACCCTTGTCCCTTCGCTTACCAAAGCAGGCACTTAGTCTGCTGAGCTATCTTGCCAGCCTGGGAAGTTTTTGACATAAAAGTATATATAATTATTTATCTATGTTGTTAGAAGTCTATCTCAAAATTTAAGAGTCTATTTAAAAAATTTCAACTTCTATCTTTAATATAGATTACTTAAGAATATATTGCCTTTTAAATCTAATATGCATGTACTTTTTCATTTGTTCCTCTTTAAGTCTATAATCTATTAATTCCAAACTAACTCCTGAGTCCCATGTTTCAGACTTCCTTTAGGTTCAAAATTTCAGTCCTTATTGAATTATCCCTCTCCCTCACTTTCCATTTCTAAACTCCAAGTACTATTTGGCGTACTCCTGCAGCCTGTCTTCCAGCTAGGCCCTGAGCACTAGGGTGGCCCAGGGAAACCCCATCATTTCTTGTCTTTCCCCACCCTCTGCCAGGAAGCTGATTCCATAGCCAGCTTCCCACCTCCCAAGCTTCTGGGACTCTCCATTGCCTAGTGTACGAAATCTGAATTCTTCCTACTTGCTCTTGAAGCCCCGTGGTCTTTTCAGAAGCTCCTTCTCCGTTAGTCTCTAATTAGTCACCTGAGTGTCACTCAGGTAATTACTAATCTTGTCTCTGGATTTCCAGAGCTTTCCTGAGTTTCTGCTGCTCACAGCCATTGCTCCCCAGGAATGTCTGGTGCTCATTTAATGTTATTGAATTCTGTTTTTTTCTTCCAGCTGGCAAAACCAGGCTTTATTTTGGAAAAGACAGTTTAATTGGTTTTGGGTGGAGGGCACAGGCAAGAAGGGGTGCCCCAGGCAGTAATGTGGTGGGCCTCAGGTGGGTCTCTTGCTCCCAGTGCTCCCTTGTACAGCTGTCTCTTCATGGGTTCTCGGGCAGCCTCGGAAGAGGTGCGGACTGAGAGAGGCTGCTGTGGCCCACTCACTTGGGCAGGACGTAACTAAGAGAGTGGATGACTGTGGATACGGTGCAGTGAACATGAGAGTGCAGCCATCTCTTAGACATGTGGACTTTAATTTCTTTGGCTAGAGATGATCAGAAGTGAGGCTGGTGGATCACATGGTGTTTTTAGTTTTGTGAGGAACCTCTGACCATTTTCCATATGGATGTGTAATTTACATGCCCACCAACAGTATGCAGGGTTCCGTCTATCCCACATCCTCACCAACACCTACCTTCCATCTTTTTAATAACAGCCATTCTAGCCAATATGGAGTGATGCCCCATTGTGGTTTTCAGTTGCATTTTCCTAGTGATTAATGGTGCTGAGCATTTTTACACGAGCCTCTTGGCCATTTGCCTTTTTTTGAAAAATATTTTTGCATTTCTAAAAAATTAGAAATTTTTTCTGTTAGGTTGTTTGGATTCTGTCTACATTTTACACATTAAACCATACATAGATGTGTGGTTTTCAAGTATTTTCTCCCATTCTGTAGGTTTCCTCTTTGTTTTATTCTTTACTTCCTTTGCTTTGTAGAGCTTTTTAGTTTGATGTAACCTCATTTGCCTATTTCTTCTTTTGTTGCCCATGCTTTTGAGGTCATACCCAAAATATTGTTGTCCTCCAGACCAATGTCATGAAGTAGTTCTCTTATGTTTTATTTTGGTAGTTTTATATATTATACTTTAATCTACTTAGAGTTGATTTTTATATGTGCTATAAGAATCAAATGTCATTTCTACATTTATATTCTACTTTTCCTGGTGCCATTTATTGAGAGACTGATTTTTTTTGCTGATGTGTTTTCTTGGAACTGTTGTCAAAAATCAGTTGATCAGAAATGCATAGATTTGTTTCTAGGTTTTTTAATCTTTTCTATTAATTGATGTGCCTATTTGAGGTTGTACCATGCTGTTTCGATTACCAGTGTTTTGTGTAATGTTTTGAAATTAGGAAATGTAGTGTTTTCAGCTTTGTTTGAGAGTGTTTTGGCTTTTCAGAGTCTTTTATAGTTGTAGAGGAATTTAAGGACTGTTGTGAAAAATGACATGAATTTTTCTAGAGATATCATTGAAGCTATAGATTACTTTGGTTTGTATAAATATTTAACAGTGTTAATTCTCTAATTCATGAATATGGGATTATCTTTTTATTTATTGGTCTCTTCAGTTTTTTTGTTTTGTTTTGTTTTTGAGACAGGATCTCACTGTATATTTCAGGCTGACCTTGAATTCACCATGTAACCCATGTGGACCTTGATCTCTCAGTGATCTTCCTATCTCAGCCTCCTGAATGCTTGGATTACAAGTGTGCACCATCATGCCCAGATTCATCAGTTTCTTTTGTTATGGGCTAAAGCACAGCCATCTTGGAATAGAAAAGACATCCTGGACTAAAATGAACTTTAGCAGACCTAAGCAGCCCTCCCTCCTTCATATGTGGCAGAACATTCCAGCCCTAAGAGGACACAGTGAAAAGATCTAACAGACTCCCAGTAATACAAATTTCCACTGCACTGACATATTCCAAGCCAAATAAGAAAACGTTCTTGTTTCCCCAACTGCCCAGAACTCTGACCCTATAAAATCTATAGTTGTAGCTCCTGCTGGGGGTTGACATTCCCAACTCCATGTTGGATGTTGTTGGACAGATAAATAAAGATTATCTCTCCTCAGCCTCCATGGGTGAATCTTTACACTTTGCTTTTCACCACACCACTTTCATCAGTGTTTTCTGGTTTTTAATACACAGTTCTGTCATTCTACTTGTTAAGTTTACTCCTAAATCTTTTTTTTTATGCTATCATAAATGAGACAGTTTTCTTAATTTTCTTTTTGGCTATATTCATTATATATGTAGAGATGTTACTGATTTTTGTGTTAACTTTATTTACTGTAAGCTTACTGAATTTTTTATTTGTTCTAACAGTTTTTTAATGGAGTCTAAAATTTAGTGTTTTCTACAAATAAGACCATGTTATTAGTAAACAGTTTTACTTCTTTTTTCGAGGCAGATTCATGTATTTATTTCTAATTGCTGTGGACTTTCAGTTTCATGGTGATCAAAAGGGGTGATGAACATACTTATTGTTACCACTTCCAATCTTGAAGAAAGAGCTTTCAACTTTTCATGAGTGAATACAATTTTAGTTGTAAGTTTGTACCAAGTAGCCTTTATTGTGAGGTTTATTTCCTTAAACCTAGTCTGTGGGGATTGTTTTTTATCATGAAAGAGTATTGAATTTTGTCAAATGCTTTTTCTGGATCTATTGAGATGGTCACATGGCTTTTGTCCTTCATGTTGTTAATGTGGTGTGTCACATTTATTACTTGCCAATGTTGAGCTCTCCTTGCATTCCATAGATAAAACTCACTTGAGTGTAAAAGCTGATTCTTTTAATGCACTACTGAATTTAGTTTTATAATCCACTTACGTTTAAGGTAATTAACATATAAGGACTCACTTCTGCTGCTTTGTTATTTGTTTCCTGGTAGTTTTATAGGTGTCTTGTTTCTTTCTGCCTCTCATTGTTTCTGTTTTCGCTTGATGAATTTTCTATGGTGGTACGCTTTGGATCCTTTCCTTCTATATTGTTTGCAGCGACCATGGATATCTGTTTCGTGTTTACTGCCAAGCTTACATGAAACATTTCATACTTATACTTGGCTATTTCAAGCTGAAAACAGCTTAACTTGGATCATATATAAAAACTATGTTTTCATTCGCTCATTCCTCCTTTTTATGATATGTCAAAATTTAATTTTTGTATAACTGAATTTATTCTTGAGAAGTTGCTTTTATTTTGTCTTTCAATCTATGTGTCTTAACCTTTTAACTCTTATAGTAGAGATAAAAGTCATACCACGCTTATATATTAGAATCCTCTGAATATGACTAGGTATCAGTTATAAGATTTAGTCTTGCTTTCATATGTTTATCATTTGGGAGCCTTTTCTTTCAGTTTAGGGTACAATGGTCCCTTACTTATTGCAGAAGTTACATTCTAGACACCCCTGTGATAAGTGAAAATCAGCAAAGTATCAATGCTATATTTATTTCAGTATATCCTTTCCATACTCTTATAAACCTTTCCCTTTTAAAAACACTTCTAATGTTCTTTTTTAAAATTAAATCTATTGAGAAAGAAAAAACAATGAGACAGTTTTAAAACAGATTAGTAGGACAGTTATAATAGTTAATACATTGCATATTGTTGTCTTCATAGTAGTTATTCAGAGTACAAGATGCAGACAGAATATCTTGTCTAAAAACTATGAGTTCAAAACATTCTTCTTATTGAACTAGGAGAAAGTAGCAGTATATCTACTTTGCATATATGTATATATATGTATATATTTTTTTCACTCCAAAATGGTCCATCATTTATATTCCCCTTTTTTGTTTACTTTTGTCAGAGATGTGTATTCTGTTGCCATTCAAGTATTGTAGGTGCGTGAATTCAGCAAAGACACCCAATGTAGTCCAGTAATCCATAATAGTAGTGGGTTATCTGCAGGACTGGCAATGTCAGAAGTTGTTGACTTGAGCCTTTTACAGCTCAGCATATTAATATGGCTTTACTTTTTATACCTTTTTTAATGCTTTTCTGCTGGATGGTTAAGACCAAAATAAAGCAAGACCTATATAACAAGAAATGTAACTTGTATCTGACAAGGTCAGTCAAATCCCCTCAGGATTTACTCTGAAACCTTGTACAGCAGTTTGTAGATCTTTTGTCTGTGTCATCCATGTGGATGAGTCACAGCTATTGCTTGACCAATTTGCTCTCTGTGAAGGCCTAAGAGAATGTTTTCTGTCCACGTGACTCCCCTTAAACATACTCTACATCATGGATCACTTTCCTCTGTGGCCCCATAATCTCCTTGATCAGAAAATTTGGGACACCACTGAATTACAGGATGTTACAGTACAGGTTCTTTTATGTCCTGAGTCCTCACTGACCTTGGAGGGCTAGGGCCACAGTGTTAGCTATCCTTTTAGCCTTTCTTTTTCTCTATTTTTCTGGTCTGCAAACTTAAGTTTTTAACTCTCCAGAAGAGTAGCTTAATGATATTATTGCCCTAAAACATCGACTGTTGAGCTTAACATCAGTACCTGTCTGAATATCAAACACCTTAGACATAACATGGAACAGGTATTTTCCATCAATCATTAATATGCTAAATTTTAAATTTCTACAGAATGAGAAAAAAATTAAAAATGGTAAAAAATAGAAATAAACAATTATAAATTTTTACACAGAAATTTAGAAATCTAACCATATACAACATTGTAGTAGGACAGTCCTATGACATTTTTTTCTTATCTCTTATTTTCATTTATTTTTTCTTTTTTTAAATAAACATTTACTTGAGAGATAGTATAGTGGTAATTGATATGATATTAAAAGCAGTACACTTTTAGAAGACCAGAATGACAGGCATTCTAAGCATGGACCTAGTATTACACATTGCTGTCTTCAGTGCAGTTGCTTTGTTCATAGGTATCAGCATATACAGTTAGTCATGGTGAGAATCCTACCAATTAACTACTAGTTTCAGAAAGCCGATGGAGATTCTCAGGATCATTGCCTTAACCATCTTTTGTATATAAATGTATGGTTTTGCCCCTGACGTGTTTCCTACCTTTTCTCCTTGCACTCTCTTCGTTGTTTAGTCCTTAAGTTCTCACTTTCCTTTTACTTATGTTGTAACTTTCAATTTTTATTTCTTTTGAGTTCTTATACTAGGGAGACTAAGCGATAATTACAGGTGTGTGTCTGGTTTATTTTACTTATGTGTATATCTTCAAGTTACATCCGCTTAACTATGCAGGCTTTGAGTTTATCATTCTTTATAGCTAAGTAGTACTCCATTGTATGAAAATACCACATCTTTTTTGATCCATTCCCCAGGTGATGAGCATTTTGGTTGCTTTCAAGATTTGGCTATCACAGATTATGCTGCTCTAAACATAGATGCATATATATCACTATGATATGATGTTTTCAGTTCTTTTGGGAAAATTCCCGGTAGAGGCATAGCTGGATTGAATGGGATTGGATTTCCAGTCCTTTTTTTTTTTTTTTTTTTTGTGGTACCAGGGATTGAACTCAGGACCTTGCAGTCGTAGTTTTTTAAGGAGTCTCCACACTGATTTCCATAATGGTTGCACCAGTCTACATTCCTACCAGCAGTTAAAAAAAAAACCTTCTAATGTTCTTAACCATTTTCTATGTAATTTGAACAACATATGTATACTGTATGGTGCTGCCAACTGGGCTCTGGAATAGCTTCTGGTAGGGCAGAATTTTAGATCATATTCCCTGTCTGCAAAGCACTATTCTTCCTAATCTGTAGCTTCAGAGAGCCACGTGCTTGACTCTCAGACTGAGAGAGGTCTCTGGGGTCATAGCTCTGCCACTTGGGATGGGCCAGGCTGGAGGCTGTGCTCTACAGATATAGAGAACGTGAGCTTCCTCACACAGGGAAGTCTTATGTGGAGAATAAGTCTTGTTGAGTCACATAAATAGCCAGTGGAGTTGAACAGGGTCAGATCCTCCTCTGTGTAAGTGTCCCATGATCTACACTGGCCTACTAATCTGGGAAAGGCTGAAGGAGAACACCACGGCTTGGTGGGATCACTACTTGGCTCTTGGGGTTAGATGTTGTCTGATACCTCCCTCTAATTGCTAGCTTGGCCTTGCCTTCCTGCCCGGGACTGGGTGGGTAAGCTCATTAGGGACAAGTGCCTGGCAGACCTGTGGGCAATGCTTCTTGCAAGGCATTCTCTTGGCTAGGTTTTCTAGTGAAGTGCCTTCATTGGCTAGACCACAGAGCTGCTGCCAAGATCTGTGTGTTGCTGCTGTGAGCCCCACCCCTGTTCTTTGTAACATCTTAGAAAAATATCCCTGCCAACACTCCAGTAGCTCCACGAGTGGGGTGAGTCTCTTGTGAGGAGTCTCAGGCTGGTGGGGAAGCTCTATGTCTACTATAACTTTTCCTACTATAGAAAGGATAGGTCTAGGATAATGCTCTGTGTATGACATTAAGACAGCTTGGAGGTGGAGGAGGGGTGAATGTAGTGAATGTGGAAACTTTGTCCTTATTCTTTTCTCATTTTTGTATGTCTGTGGCCCAAACAGTATCTTTGCCTTGCTCTTGAGGGATATTCATGAATTCATATTTTTATATGAATCAAATCATATTTTTTGTTTGTTTGTATGGTCCATAGTCAAGTGCCAGTGGGAGTCCTGTGAGGGGGTAGGAAGTGGAGAACTGCTGTTGCATCATCTGGCTCACTAAAATGTCAAGCTATAATATTTTGTCCAACAGCAGAGTTCATTTACAGCATGAAATTCAATTAGAGGGTTGTGGTTGGCCTTCTCCCTTACCACGTATCTTCTTTTAGTAGATAGACTTTAGAACCTTTGTTCTACCCTTCAATGACTGTATTTTGTTTCTTTTGGGGAAAGATTGATAGAAAGTATCTGAGCTTCTTTGTGTACTGTTATCAAATTTACTAGCTGAGATACAGTGATTTGCTGTATATGGAGTTTCATTTCCATGGGGAGTGTGTGTTTAGGATGGCAGTTGCCTAAAAGATGAATATGAATCATATTGATTATATCTGTCATTGAGCAGATATGACAAGATGGAATGAGCCAGAACTTAATATGACTTAGTGGAAAGAAATTATGTAGGCACAGAACATGCCTTTATGATCATACCAGATAATCCTCATACCTGATTATAATAACTGCTTGTGGAAGATCAAGGTGATACAGATGTGAATATGTGTGGGCTTGGAAAATAGCTCAGCTGCATACACACCTGCCTGGCAAACACGAGGTCATGAGTTCAATCCCCACTATCAAACAAAGAGAGAGAGAGAGAGAGAGAGAGAGAGAGAGAGAGAGAGAGAGAGAGAGAAAAGAATATGTGAACTACACTTCATTTTCTAGTTATTGCAAATAAACTCTAAGGCATTGGTGATGAACCTGTGGCACATGTGCTGCAGCATTTGTGGTCACTGCGTGCCCTAAAGGTTCATTATCACTTCTCTGAGGAAATAGCTCCCATGCTATTATTTTGAGCATGTTATAATATCTGAAGTTGTTTTGCTAACCTTGCCATTTATAGTCGCTAAAATAACTTGCTAATCACTTTTTTTGTGTAATACTAAATTGTACATTGTGCGCTTTCTGCAAAGGGGACACAAAAAGCAAATGCTAGACAAATTTTCTTGGCAAAAAGCCCTTTAAAGATGTTTCTGTAATGAGGAGTTGCTGTACATTCAGCTGTTATATTATGTTCTGGTTCTTTCTCAGGAAATAAATGCACATGAATGTGATTCAGATTAGATTTCTATAAGAAGACAAGGAGGAAATTTAAAGACCAGTTATCATCTTTTCTTTTAATAGCAAATATTCTTGAGATGTAGTTCTTTTTTCCTTGATAAACTGAGGTTTTCCCCAAATATTTTAGTTCTGCTTCTAGAAGACAACCAGATAAAGCTTAAAAAGAACTTAATAACCAGCTTAATTCACATTATTGAAATATAAGGTTTTATTTCACCATTGTATCAAAATTTTTCAATGTGAAATACTTTATTTGCTGTGTTTTTGCTTTGAATTCAGTGGTAATTACTGTGTTTTGACTTTGTGAATATCATAAGATCTAGTAAACTCATTGTTGACCGTCTAACAGTTGGGATTTTAGGGAACTGGTAAATAGCACTAATATCTTCCCCATAATGATCAGAAACAATTGAGAAGGTGCTGCTAATGAAAAGAGAACAAACAAGTCAGTTTTATTACTGTCATGACTCCAGCTGTCGCCAAGTGGACTTTGTACTGCTCTGTTTTGAAGTAAACCTACCTCTGAGTCACTGAGTCACAGGTCACAGTGGTGACCTGTGGAGTCCTAACCCACAAAGTCGAGGCATCTAGAATGTACCCTGCAGAGATGGGCGGAGCGAGGCACTGTTCCCTGAGCAGGAAGGGGCTGAGCTGAGTGTGCTCCCACTCTTATGTTCTTCCACGAGTAGGAATGGTGTCCAGTGTTTGCAGCAACAGAACCTCAGACATGTCTCGCGTTGCACAAAGCTTCAAGTCTGTGAGATAGTCTAGAATTTAAAAGAATTCTCTTATGCTGAGTTGTTTTCTGTGTAATCAAAATAAAAGGCATCTCGCCAAGCATATTATTTTCTCTTTTCTACTCTGCATTTGAGCCTAGCTATCAACAGAAATTCATATGATAAAGAGCCAAATATGAAAACAAAGTGAAGTTGGGCAAAAAGGGACACAGAAGAAATTTTAAAGAAGGGGAACAAAACTACACTAATTCTTAAAAAAAAAAAAAAAAGTGAAATGGAATTTTTCAAAGGACCTATTGAAGGAACAGTACCCTTCTGTAACAAGTGCAACAATGAGTCATATAAGGTTTTAGTTGTTGCTGTTTTAAAATGTAACACCATAAATGAACACTAGGGTTATCACCCATCCTGATTTGCTCAGAAATGTACTGGTTTTACCACAGATGATCCGTGACCCTGGAATCCCTCAATTTCTAGTACATTGGGTTGATTTGTCACTTTAAATTGAAACTGAGAACATAAAATAAAGTAAATTAGTTACTCAAAATATAAAACTATTAATAGAGTCCAGATAAGTAGCAGGAGCTCAGGCTAGAATCAAGCTAGCAAAGGTAGGCTCAGCCCTGCCTACCTGAGTGATATAGCCTAATGATTAGGAACATGGGCTTTGGATAGGGAAGACCTGGTTTGAGTCCTCTGATCCTTAGTCAGTGATCTTATTTTTTTTTTTTCCGTCCATACCTTGGTTGTCTTACTTGTAAAATTGGCTGGTATAATAGTTTGGATGTTGTATGTCCCCCAAAGTTCATGTGTTAAAGTTTTGGTGCCCAGCACAACTCTTTTGGGAGTACAGTTGTAGGATTTTCAGGATTTGAGGCCTCATTGGAAGTCATTAGGTCTCTGGGGATAGGCTGTAGAAGGAGCTAGGAGGATCCCAGCATCTTCTTTCCCTCTGCTTCCTGACTTTCTGAGTGGTTTGGTGGGCCACATCCTTCCAAGTGATAGGTTGCTGTTACCAGAAGCCCAGAGAATGGGGCTACTTGATCTTGGGCCGGACCTTTGACAACTGTGAGTCAAAATAAACCTATTCTTTTTATAAGTTAATCAATTTAGTTGTTTAATTATAGTGGTAGAAAGAGGACTAATACAAGTGGTTTTAATATTCTGTAGGGTTACAATAAAGATAAAACATGAAAATTCACATATATGATACCCAGTAATGAGTTGGTTGAACTATATGGCCTTTAACATTAGATTGGGAGATATGCCCTAAAAGTTCAGTTTTCTGAAAGATTGGCCAATCTGGACTGAGTAGCAGATGCTTCCTTTAGGAGTGTGTGTTCTCCAAAAGCCGATGGCTAATGTCTAGCCCTCTCTGCTTTGTGAGTTGGAGACTCTGAAGTTCTCACATTCCCAGCTTACAGTATATTCTAACCACTGATATAGCTTGTTACATTTGCAGGCTAGAACCTACTGTATTGGAATTTTCACCTTAAGAAGGTCCTTGGTGTTATTTCCACGCAGTGAAGTTTGAGAAGCACTGTTATGCATCAGCGCAGAGGTGGTGAACCGATGGCACAGGTGCTGCACTGACTGTTCGTTACTATTGAAAGCTCTAAAAGGTTCACCACCACTGCCATGGTTTTATCCCTTGTTGAAGGGAACACTGGGATCATCCATGGACTTTTGCTTGATTTTATAAACATGTCCAAACACGTGTCTAGACTTACTGAAATCAGAGTTCCTGAGATCTAGAGCCCTGGATGTCCACTTAATGCTAGTGACAGAGTTTTTCTAAGTATACTTGAAAAAAAAACAGGGGTTTTAGTTTAATGGAAGAAAGCTAATTATGTCATCCTATTTGAGTCCTCAAAACAAGTTCTGCTGATAATGACAACTACCAGCATACAACATGAATGTGCTTAATGATGAAATTCTGCCTATTGGATTGTAACTGGCTGGCTGAAACCTGTATGGCGGTGATCTGAGGAGGGATGTGGTGGTGTATGTCATACTGATACAACCTGAATGCTGTCAAAGAACAAATTTTCTTTGTTATAATGGTCTTGTTGCTTTGCAATGGAGCTGTGTGGTTCTAGAAATTGTGACAATAACAGCATATTTGGGTTTGCTGTTAAGGAAGTCATTAATTCATCCTTGTCTTAATGGGTTTCATTTTTCTTAGTGTGTTCCCTCTGACTTACTTGTGAAATTACTTTTCCAGGTCTGCTAGTTACTTCTTAGATGTTCATAGTGACTTAGCCTCTGGTTAGGTAGTCAGATCAACCCTCTTCACAGTTTTCTTAACCAAAATACCATAGCTCCCAAATTAGTAATTTGCATAGTCTTCTTTCTTTATTATATAAAATTTTAGTGTAGAAGACATTTATATTATTTGCATTTATTTTTCAAATTACTTATTTTTTTTTCATACTGGGCATCGAACTCAGGACCCTGGGCTTACCAGACAGGCACTGTACCACTGAGCTATATCCCTGGCTCAAGTTACTATCAACTGATTTTCTTTAACCTGATTCATTAGGTAAAATTTCATGTTTGTTTGGCACTGATCATTTCTCTACTTAAAAAACATCACTTCCTCTCACTCTATTTAGAAGCATAATGTGAACATCCTCTTTAAAAATTTAGATTTTTACTGGTGATGTACTAACACTCTGTCAGTTAGGGAAACTTAGGATTCCATTGCTTCATTCAAATTAAATAAAAGATACCATAGATAATCTACCAGGATTGTGGATCTGATCTGTGGACCTGCCCTGTTGGATCACTTGGAGGCTTATTAGAAACTCAAGGCCCAGGCCTGCTCCTGACCCACTGGGTTCTGTCTGCCCAGTAACAGGATGTCCCTACCGGTGATTCGTGTGCATGTTAAGATGTGAGATGCTCTGGACTATGTAGTTTTATTGTCACCTCTAGCACTGTGGTAGTGTTGAACATAATATATAGAAAATATCCTCACTATGTGCCCAGTCTCTGCTATTTTCTTCTTTTTTATATATACTGGGAAAAAAGGTATATATTTAAAATTAGCCAGTTGGAATCAGTTTAGATGATCCCAATTTTGTTGGCAACATCTCATGCATCATAATTGTCAGCCAGTTGAACACATGCTTTTTTGTGCTAGTCCCACATAGGGGGCACACTGAGATGACGATTGAGATTGGGCATGGTGGCGCATGCCTGTAATCCCAGCACTTGGGCGGCTGTAAACAGGAGAATCACTATACGTCCGATCTAGTAGTGACATCTGAACACCCAGTAGACCCTTCCCTAAAATACAAAAAAACAACAACAACAAACAAACAAACAAAAAGGAACATATGCATTCTTCTTTCCATCAGGCCTGATTAGGGTATTGACCTTGGCAACATCAAAGCCATAGAGCTTCTTTACAGCTTGTTTTGATTTGGTGCTTATTGGCTTTGACATCCACAATGAGCACAAGTGTGTTGTCATCCTCAATCTTTTTCATTGCTGACTCTGTGGTCAGGGGGAATGCGTGATGGCATAGTGGTCAAGCTCGTTTCTCCTGGGGGCGCTCTTCTGAGGGTATTTGGGCTGCCTCCGGAGCCGCAGTGTCTTGGGATGGTGGAAGGTGTTCATATCTTCTTTTTGAGGCTGTGGATGCCTTTCAGCATGACCTTCTTGGCCTTCAAAGCTTTTGCTTTGGCTTCAGCTTTGGGAGTAACAGGGGCTTCCTTCTTCGCCTTTGGTGCCATCTTGGTAAAATGGCTCCTCCTATTTTCTTCTTGAATTCCTTTTTCGTGAAGACCCTGCTTTCTCTTGAGTGCCTTGGCTCTTCAAGTGTCCTACTGTCAGTCTTTAGGAACCTTCTCTGCACAGAGCACACATGCCCTGAGGTGCTAGCTTGCATCCTCTACTTTTTTATGGTTAATGTTTTTTTTTTTTTTAGATAGCTGTAGCTATTATGGGGGGATCTTTTCAGATGACTAGTTGGCATCTGCCTGGAACCAGCCTGCCATTCGCAGTTGTCCTGAGTCTGTTTCTTAGAAGTTCTACTTCTTACTTTTGGCTGTGTTAGAATTACATGGTAAGATGTAAAACAATTAATTCCCTGGTTTCAATTAATTAAATAGTGTCTAGGGGTTGACTCTAGACATCAGTACTAATTTAAATCAGTTTTAAAGAATAGGATGTAGGTAAGTCTGTGGTCCAGTCATACTTTAAAACTACTGTTCCTGGGTGCCAGCTTGTTTATTCATTATGGGAATGCTTTCCACCAGTGCCAGTGATCAGGGACCCCTTCAGTGAGTCCATACTTTCCTACCAAGTGTACAGTGCATGGTAGGAAGAAAGAACAAGATACAAAACACAAGTGCAGGCAGAGATCTGGGATGACCATGTGTCCTCTGAAAACAAGGCCAGGAGGCACACAGAACCTTGGTGTTTGTTCATTACATCTAGTCAGTGACAGTGGGTGAAGGGCAGTGGGTAGTTCTAGGAACAGTAATGGCGACTATAGTGGATGAGGAAGGAGAACAAACGATTCTTGCAAGGACAAGGACAAAGATAAGATGGGGGTAATGAGGAACTTGTAGTTTCCCCAGATGCCTTATGTTTCTAACAGGTTTTATCTTGTCCTGTGAGTGCAATAGCAGCCATTATCCCTAGGGCTTTCAGCTCTGGCCAGAAAAGAGCTGGGAGTTCCTTGTGCCAATCTGGCTCAAGTGCAGGACAAGAATGAGCTTTGGACTTCCCCTAGACTCAATTTATAATTCATAGTCTCCAACAATTCACCATCTATCCTGCCTGCCTGCCTGCCTGCCTCCCTCCCTCCCTCCCTCCCTCCCTCCCTCCCTTCCTTCCTTCCTTCCTTCCTTCCTTCCTTCCTTCCATCCATATCTATTCATCCACATATGTACTCTACAAACAGTTCTTGGGTTTCTTGCTGTGTTCTACCTAACTTTCTAAATTCCAGGTTTTTCGGCTTTGGCATTGTTGACATTTCTAAGCTGTGCATTATAGGAAGCTACATAGAACCCCTAGCTTCTACTCAGAAGATAGCATTACAATATTTTTAAATGTTCAGTGGGGGACAAAATTTGCCCCAGTTGAGGACTGCTGCTTAACAGAAGGATATAAAAAGAGCAGGACAAAATCACCATTGTAAACATTTCCACAGCCTGATGATGAAGGCAGGCACTTAAATAATTATGGTACAGTGGGACAAATATAATACAAGCTTTAAGATCAAGTCCATAGGGACTTGGGGGTAGGGACACTGGGGAAATGGGAGGTGGCTTAAAGCACAGCCTCCAAGGATGAGTGGACAAATAGAGTGCTCTTTAGAAAAGGAATCGCTCTTCAAAGGCCTGGAGCTTGGTTCCATGCTTCCTCATCTTGTTTATGGAATATTGTGGTCCCCTTCTCTTCCGTCTCATATTTCTCTTCCACATCTTGATAGTATCAGTACTGTTCTAACTTTGCTGTCTGCAATTCTGAGTCATCTGGCTTTAATTATTTAGTTGACTCTTTTATTTTTTTTTAGTAATGGCTTTCAGATATCATTTATATACCTGTATTTGTTTCCTATTGTTGTCATAACAAATTACTGAAACAGAAGTTGATTCGCCTGCAGTTCTAGTGGCCACAGTCTGCAAGCACAGTGGCTCCAAGGCCGCCTGCTCTGCCAGGAGGCTCACTGGCTGAATGCTTTATTGCACCTTCCAGTTCCTTGTGGCTGTCAGCATCGCTGAGCTTCTTTGTGGCCACATCACTTCAGTCTTTGCCTCCAACTTCACACCACCTGGTTCTGTGTGTGTGTTCCTCAAGTCTCCCTATGCTTTTTTTTTTTTACAGACAGACACTTCTTAGCAAATTTAGAGTGCAGTTGGCTAATAGAATGTGATCTTCTCAAGACCCTCTAACTTAGCTGCATCTACAAAGACCCTTTTCCAGAATAAATCAAAATTCACAAGTTCCAGAGATGGAGAAGATATGGGTATAAATTTTATGCAGTAACAGTACCAGAACACCTTATCATTCATCCTATTTAAATAAATACAATCCAATGGATTATAGTACATCTAGAGTTGTACCACTTTATCACAATCAATGTTATATTTTCTTTACTTCCCAAAGAAACATTTGTATCTATTAGTTATCACTCCCTATTTTCCCTACTCCAACCTCCTGTTGTAGGCAATCACTAATCTATTTTTCTGTCTCTTTGAATTTGCTGGCTTTGGATATTGTGGCCTTTTGTACACATTGCATGATGTTTTCAAGATTTATGTTGAAATCTTGAAATGTAGCATGTATCAGCGCTGTTTATTTTTATTACAGAATGATATTTTAATGTATGGACATACCACATTTTACTTACATGCTCATTAGCTGACAGATAATAGCCCAAAGGGGGTTGTTCCACTTTTTGGCTATTATCTACGTTAATGTGAATATTTGTGTACTACAAGTTTTTGTGTGGATGTATGTTTTCACTTCCCTTGGGCTGCCTCAGGAATGGAATCGCCCTGTCTCTTGCAAACTTTTGGTGAACGATCAGACTGTTTGCTGGAAATATAGTACCATTTACATTTCACAAGTTTCTCCTGCTGCTTTTTATTGTCTTCTTTCCTTTGATTCTGTTGTCAATTCTGCCTTTTCTGTTAACTTTCTCACTAAGGGCAGAAAAATATTACCATTTCACTTCTCTTAGTGTCATAAGACACAAATGGCACTGAGCTTGACTTACCCGACATGCAGCATTTACTTTTGCTTTTACTTTGCTTCCTAGAAACTCAGTTGAGTTTAACCTTATTTATTTATTCATTTGGATCTCATAGTAATTACATCATTATTTTTTTCCCTTTTTAATTTTATTTTAAAAAATTTTTTAGTTTATCTTAATGAGAAAAAATAATAGCAATGAAACAGTTTCAAAAACACGTTAGTAGGACATTTACAATAATTAATATATTTCATATTGTTGTCTTTGTAGTAGTTATTCAGAGGACAAGATGTAGACATGATATCTTGTCTAAACACTATTAGTACAAACCTTTCTTCTCATTGAACTAAGAGAAAGTAATATATATATATTCACAGATACCATCTTACCCGAGAAAGAATGGCTATCATAACGAAATAATAAAGAAATCAATCAACAACAAATGTTGGAGAAGCTGTGGGAAAAAGGAACCCTTCTCCACTGCTGTTTGGAATGTAGATTGGTGCAACCATTATGGAAATCAGTATGGAGACTCCTCAAAAAACTAGCACTGGAAATCCCATTTAATCCAGCTATCCCCCGTCTGGGAATTTTCCCAAAAGAATTGAAAACATCATATCATAGTGATATATGTGCACCTATATTTATAGCAGCACAATCTGTGATAGCCAAATCTTGGAAACAACCAAAATGCCCGTCACCTGAGGAATGGATGAAAAAGATGTGGTGTTTTTATACAATGGAGTATTACTCAGCTATCAAGTACAATAAACTCAAAGCCTTTATATATAAGTGGATGCAACTTGAAGATATACTCATAAGTGAAATAAACCAGACCCACATGTGTAAATGTCATGTTGTCTCCCTAGTGTAAGAACTCAAACGAAGAAATAAAAATTGAAAAGATGCCTTATCTTTAAATCCAGTCATTTTAGCTCTCAAAACTCAGGAGGTTCTTTCTGAGCTGCTAAGCTCAGATAAGGCTAGACATCTTACATTCTGAATTTACTTATAAACTTTATGTGCAGCTTAATAAATAGTAGCTAAATAGCAACTAAGAATATGATTATTGTAATTGTTGAAAAAGATTCTATGCTTAATAAACTGAATTATTTTCTTAAGTATAAATTTCTGACTCTTTAATAACTTTGGTTATTATTTTGTATACAGATAAACAGGAGATGAAAGACGTCATGGAAGAATGTGAGGAATCTTAAGCAAGGACTTGCTGGGATATATTCTTAAGAAAGTTGGTAATTAAGTTAAATTACTTGTTTTCTTGGAATTCTTTAAATTTAAAGAGCATTGTAGAGACTATTCCCCAAATAATGATTTGGACATTTGACTTTTCTCATAGATTTCATTTCCTTGATATTTTTGAGACTTGAGGTGTAATTGTTTGTCTTCATTGAAGTTTCTGGGGAAATTTATTTATAAATGTATCACTAATCTTACAGTGCCAGGGATATGTTATGAAAGCCAACATTTTAATGTATACATTATGTTAAGCTTAGTGGAAATGGTACGAATATCCTGTATTTGATTTCATGTGTTTCAATCTTACTGTGGCTCAGATGGGGATCACTATGGATATTTGTCCTGGTCTGTTTTTCCTTCTCTCTGTTCACTGTCATTGGTACAACTTACCACAGGGAGAAATAAACTTCCTCCATCAAGCAGCATCAGGGAAGCCTGTATTTTCTTATTAATGATTATACCCATTCAGGTAGGACGGTGAAGAGTTATTTGATACATTTCTCTCAGTTCTTTCACATACTACCTTTTAGAACACAGCAAATAAAGATGAATGACTTTTTATGAAAAGTCTATAACACTATTTTCAGAGACATTTGCTTAATTATATATTAGTAACTTGGATTCATAAGAAAATTTTATATCAACACTTTATCAGATGAGTTGACCTTAGAACTAAAAGTCAAATGTGTTTCTGATTGGAAAAACGAACTAGCTATTGTACTGCCTTTAATAAAATTTGGAGTAATATATATGTGATGTTGTTAATATTTGCTAACACATGCTCATCTACTGATTTTGAATAATAGTGTTTGTTTACATCATTGTACTCCAT
Organism: Octodon degus; assembly: GCF_000260255.1. NCBI lineage: Eukaryota > Metazoa > Chordata > Mammalia > Rodentia > Octodontidae > Octodon > Octodon degus. The sequence goes on from NW_004524578.1 coordinate 30,052,268, forward strand.
GGCCTTTTAGAATGAAGAATTCTATAGCTACTCTTTTTGGAGATATCAATGGGCAGTTTCTTTTTTCAGCCTTTGTGTTTGTTTCCTATTTGTTCATCTACAGTACCCGTGACTCATGCTGATATCAGTGTGTTGCGGTATAACTTATCCTGACGTCCAGAGTTTTGCTGTGGGATGTCAGTGGAAGTTAAAAATCAGACTTTTAGGTTGTCATTGGGATGACAGGTGCACTGCTAGGTGTGGAAGGGTTTGGGTAGAGGTGAGGTGGGCAGGGACTTGGAGTAGGACAGAAAAAAACCATTGCTGCTCATCAGATTTTGAGATGAGCTCAGCATTCCAAACCCATATTGTCCTTGTATTTGATGTAAGAGGAGTGGGGAAAGGAAGAGAAAATATTTCTTGATGGACACTGCAAAGGCTTGCTGCTTCATTCAGTAGTTTTGCAAATGCTATTTGGGACACAGAAGCCCTTCTGCTACAGCAATTTTGGTAAGGGGAAGGCAAACAGAGTGATCTTATGAATGTTGTCAGTAAAAGAAGTGGTACCACTGCAGAGCAGGTAACCGAAGCTAACTCTTGCCAAGGACTGGTAAATGGATTCATGATAAAACTCAGTGTGCAAATTTTTTGATTTACAAACAAAATCCCAAACAGCTGCTTTAGAGAGAAGGTATTCTTATTAAAAACAAGTGTTTTGGGGGCCGGGGAGATGGCTCAGTGGAATAAGCGCTTCTCTGGCAAGTGCAAGGGCCTGAGTTCAATCACCGATTCCGCAAAACAAAAAACAAAACAAAACAAAACCCAAGTGTTTTTATAGTGAGGTTCCTTCTAAGTGTTCTAAGTGTTGTCCCAGAACAAGAATAAAAAGTACTGCATAGAAGAGAAAGAAATAAGTTGTTCTGGGGATGAATTTAGGAACTTAAACTGCAGCTTTTCTACATGTGACTTTTAAAAAAATTGCTGGCCCCACTTCAATTGTAAATTCTCGAGGCCCTAAAGTTTATTACCCTTCCATCAAACTCTCCTCAAGCCCTGACAATAAACTCCTGGAGGAGGAAAAGGCTATGTCCTGATGACACAATTTTAATGGATCATGTCTACTTGTAGGACTGTTTCAGAGTAGAAACAAAACATATTGCCTGGGGAGAAGCTCCTGTCCCCAGCCTCTTTTTCTGTCTCATCTTGATCTTTACAACCTGTTTTGCTGCTGTACCTAAAAATTAATTTACATGCTCTTCCAAGAAAGAATGGTGTCGTGTTTCAAATACTCATTCTTTCGGACCAGATTCCCTGATTGTGCAACCGTTTCTAGCTGTTTCTTCCTCAGTGTGACCCTGTAAAATGGCTTGACAGTTTGTGTTTATGAGGATCATGCCACTCAGGTTGGTGTTTTTAGAATCAGAGAAAAGTCAACCAGGAAGAGCTTATCTCATTTAGCCAGTCTTTAATGTTATGTAACAAACCTTAAAATCAGACCTGTAACCTACCTAAGTTCTTTGATATTTTTTAAAATGAAAGCTAGAATTTGCTCAGCAGTTCACATTAATAATTGGGCCATCAAAATTTCTGTTTATTACAATATTTTGGCCTTTTCTTTACAAAATGTGGTACTTACTCCACACACACTCCTTCTAAATTTTACATTTTTTAGGCAACTGTTTTTGACCAAACTTACTATTAATTTTCTTCAAGGCAGTATTACGTGGCTCCCTTTTCAAGGACAGCTTCTCCCTCCTTACACTTCCTGTTGAGGCTGCTGTACCTGTGGCCATGCTGCCCACAGGGTGCCGTCACCTACAAGTCTGATGGGGACTGCAAGTCACATGTAGGGCCCAGCTGCTCTTCCCTTTGTTTTCATTGTTCTTTCTAGAAACAACTGGACTTTGGGAAGGGTTCGCCTATGAAAATTGGCACTAATACAAAGTTGTTTTGGGGGGTGCTCACAATTTACTTAGGGGTCATTTCTCTTTTGTATGTTTGGCAATGTGGCAGACTTATTTTGTCCTTTTGTTCCACAGATCTAGCAAGTGTTTATTCTAAGCCTTGTCTTGTGTAACTCAGGCTTTCAAAAGTATATAGAAACAATAAATGTATATTATTCACTATAATTTCATTTTGTATATGTTCTATTGGTTTAAGAATGGTATTTACTCATGTGATTAATAATATAAAGCCAGTAGAGAATGAATAAACACAAGGATACAGTTAAGTATAAATATAAATTTTCATATGGTTTATTTTTGTTCCTTGTACATAAGAAACAGTAATATACAAGTTACACTGCTTCAGAATGTAAAATGGATAAAAATGTGTACAAAAAAGCACATTTCTAGAAAAAGGTACTGGAAAATAGTAAAAACTGGGGAGTAAAAGCGAAAAACAAATCAAAACAAAACAGAAACCAACAATTCTTCAATTCAGTGTGCAAACATATAAAAATAGAAATACTAACTCTACAGGCAGTATTTCCTGATAAATTATTTAAATAGCATATCTACACAATCTGAGATACCTATTCCAATGGCAATGAGAAAATAAGTTATAAAAATAAAGCAATGGTATACAAGATGGTAGAAAAAAACAAAACTTTCAGAAACTGTATTAAACATTTCAATGCTATTTCCTTATGGGAATACTTTTTTGCAAGGAATTTTTATACTATGTACAACATTGACTTTTTTAGGTACTACAGTAGCTATAAGTTTATTAGACACTAAAACTCTTTCTGCTTGATCCAAAAATTCTGTACTCAGTCACACAACAAATGAGGTAATATTTGTATGTAAGTTTCACCTTTGTCATTTTTTTCTCTTTTGGAAAAATGAAAAAAATAGGTGTATATACTTTTCTTCTCCCTGGAAATAGGCACAAGGCTAGGGGGTAAAAATAGTATTAAAGATCTGATGGCTTTCTTTGCAATCTAAAACACTTGCAAATGGACAACCAACTAATTCCACTTGAAAAGACAAAACAAACAAAGAAAAAATTCCAAATCATTCACTCTAAGCACAAAGTGAAAAGCAGTTTGTTATGAGATTTGCTGATAAAGCTCAGCTGCCTGCTCTCAAACACTTTCCATATGAAATCTAATTCCAGGTAGAACAGAGTTAATAAATAATCTGTATTTACAATCTTACAGTCATGAAGACTCCTAACAAAGATGATATGGATAGCCCTTCTGCTTCTTTCTGTTCCACAATAATGCTTCAGACAGGTCCTCCAGAATAGGTACAAAATAAATATTTTACATTGTAAAGTGTTTATAAAACAAAACAAAAACAAGAACAAGCCAAAAAACTATAGTCCAAAAGACAGGATTGGAAAACTCCATGGTAACTCAGGTACAAAGAGAGAAAAGGAATGTTTTAGTTAAGCTAAAGAGTTTTGTGCCTTTCTAACCATAAAAATATGAGCGCAGCTGCCCCTCCCACAAGGGGCTGCAGGAGCTCACTGAGATGGTAGGTTTTGCTCTTCTCTTGCTACATCTACACAAGGTACACCCGGAAGAAAACCACCAGTTTCCATGTGACCAGGCAGGCTGCCTCGAGCTTTGGCCTCCCTGCTCTGGCCAGCATAGGTGATATGTAAGGGGCGGGGATGGGGAGGACATCAGAAGCCAGGCTTCCCCTCCAGTCCCAGCTTCTATTTAAGTGCCTATTTATATAAGCCAATCAGCTAACACTGTCAGCATCATGAAATCCAGCAATAGTCTTTCAGTCTCCTGAAAATGATTTGGTACCAACATGTAACAGTTCCTCTGCATTTCCTCCGTACAATTGCCTCTTGGGTATGCGCCCGTACCTTAATGCTCCTTCTCCCCTTCCTGAGGGAGTGTGTCAGGGCTGGTTTTGTTTGCTAATTCTAGAGAGTCCTCCCTTCTGTCACATGCCTGAAAATTCTTCTGAGTCCACTGCTCAGAGACAGCCCCACAAGAGCACCCTGCCTGGGACAAAAGCAGAGTGGAGTGGGCACGGTTCCAATGGAAGCAAGTAGATGCTTTTGCTTTCTCAAAAGTAAACCAGTCATTGTTTGTATTCTTGGAAGCTATCTTCTCATTCATTGGAGGCTGAATGCCAAGTCTGTGTCTGAAAGCTGCGTTTTCTCAAGGCAGGTCATATGTTCTAGGAGTCCACGCTGATGTAAGCAGAGAAGAGAGGAAGCCAAGGAGGAGTGATCCTGGGGGTTTCTCAAGCTCTTCATTCCAGAAGGTGCAAAACCAGCTTTGGCTATGACCAGTACTCTGATCAACAGTTTGATGATTAGGAATCTGTTAAAAAAACATATAAATATAAGTAAATACACACATGAAAATGAGCTAATAAGGGCACAATCATCTTAGTAGCAGTTAAAATATTAACAACCCGAGGTAGCTCTACTTTTGCAGTGATGAACACATACTATAAGATTGTCCAAACTATTAACATTTTGTTTCCTTAGGCTTACTGTGACACTAGGATGAAGACACAACACAACCTTTCAGAATCAGTACTATGCTTTTTAAGGCATTCAGTATTAAAAGTTTAGGGAATTTTATTTTAAAAATTGAAGCTGAAGAGTTATATCCTATGTTAAATATTTTTGTGTATCAGCCATCTTTATTACTGTTGGATCTAGCCGATACTTTCATCTGGTAGGTCTGCGCCATGGATTCTTATTGAGCACTTATTTTGTGGTAGAACTAATACTGGATTCAACTTAAGTAATCAGTGGGTGGGGAAAAGGAAGAACAAAAGTAAAAGTTAATTGACAATTAATTAAACACTCCTTTCCCTCTCTAACACAGCAAAAGGGTGTGAAAGACAACTTGTGCTGTGATGGCATTTTACAAACTGCAGGCAGAGTGTAAGATATATAGACATACAAAATTTCATAGGAAAGTATTATTAAGAAGGTTTCAACTCTATAACAATTTGTCTTCTGTTTACTTCTGCACTATGAAGAACAGAGACTGTTAGGAATTTGCTTATACAAATTAACACTGTAAATAAAGACTCAGGATTTCTGTAGCCATAATTCATAGGCATTATCTCACTTTTAGCATTGTCTTCAAAAGCAAAACATAAGAACCTTAACTCTAAAATTGTGTGTGTGTGTGTGTGTGTGTGTGTGCGCGCACGCATGTGGTAGAAGGTGGTAGAAGGTATTAAGCCTAGGGCTTTCACACTGAACTACATCCCTAGCTCTTGGTATTTAATTTGCAATACAGTCTCCCTAAGTTGCTAAGTTGCCTAGGTGGGATGTGAACTTGTGACCCTTCTGCTTCAGCCTCTGTTCATCTGAATTAGAAATGTCAACAGCACATTCAAAGCAATGTTGTTCTTACCTCTACATTCATATTTCAGGTCAGAGAAGAACACCATTTCTTGTGAGAAGACAAACAATCCTAGCCTACCACCAGCATAGGTTTTATCATAGATGGGTCCGGAGTCAGCCATGATTTTCTTCCCTTCATACATCACCACTCTGCAGGAACAAAAAAAGAGCCATGAACAACACTGTAACTCTTTAACCTTTTCCTTTTTTGCCCCTTGGCATCCCTGTAAGTAAAACCAAATCAGTCCAACCTTACCTAATGAAACCTGTCTTTGGTCTATGGCTGAGACGCCATCTGTAGGCAGTGAAATCTTTCCAGCCTATGTGACGAGGGTCATGCCACAGAGTGCGCACCTGAAGGAAAAGGAAAAGAAAAGGTTGAAATAGAGCTCCACTGGGGGAAGATTTATATTTCATTCTGGAAGGAATGGTGCTTAAAAGGCACTGTGTTGACCTAAATGGGCTGCCTGTCAGCTTCCCCACAAGCCTCCTTTCATTTGCTGTGCACCAGTCAGTGAATATAAAGCAGTGGGGGAGGGCAGGGAAAGAAGTTTTTGTTGGAGGAGACTGCACTGTGTTTGGATATCAAGGGTCACTTGTGGTCCTAGGGAGCTCCCCTCTCACATATTATTATGCTTTTACAAAGCAGAGCTGACTGCTGCTGTTGGTGATGTTGGCAACATCACAGATGGGGCTCCCTGTTGGGAATCTTGGCCAAAGCAATGTCCCCAGCACTGGACAGAAACCCATCACTCATCCCTTTTGCAGGGTGCTGCTGCATACCTGGCCGGGGGTGTTGCCTGTGTGCCACAGGGCATTGCGCAAGTGCTCGCCGGGTCCTGTGGTGGAGTTCACAACTTTCACAGAAAGGCCCGAGTATCCCTGAGCTCGGGTGGGGTTGGTGTCCCAGTAGGACTGGGTGACTTGCTTCCACATGACGACGTAGAAGCGGCTGCTGGACTGGTAGCCAAATACAAATCCAGCATAGTCATCATCCCTTTCAGTGTTGATGAAGAAGGTGCCACTGAAGTCCACAGCATTGAACTCATCAAAACCTGGAAAACAAGGCCAGGGCTGGGTTAGACATTAGGAGGGTCCCTGTTAAACTCCTGGGTATCCTTAGTGCCTGCAGGGACAGGTTCAACTGCCAGGTTTTCTATCTGCTGCTTTCCTGTGTGTGCATTCACCTTTGATCAAAAGGCTCTACTCACCTATAGCAAGTCCAGGGTCACAGTTGACAGTCTGGACGAGCTCTTTACCCTGATGGCGTACAACCCAGTTAGGGTCATTTTGAGATGTCCCTTTGGGGTCTAGAGGAATCATCTGGAATCGGCGGAAATCAGTCTCACTGATGTCAACATTCTCTGGACAGATGTCATCGATGTCTGGTACATTGTCATGGTCAAAGTCATCTTTGCAAGCATCACCTCTACCATCACCTAAGGTCAGAAAAGGCAAGAGTTTAATGAAATTCTGCTATTATGACTTTTATTTTGTTAAAGTTGTCATCCCCTCCAATGCGCTCAGCTCTGCATTTGTTCTCCCCATCCATCCAGCCACAGAGTCAGTCACTGACTTACTACAGAGCGGCCACACTGACTCACCATCAGAGTCTTTCTGATCGGGGTTGGGCACAAGCCTGCAGTTGTCTCTGTCATCAGGAATGCCATCGTTGTCATCATCATGGTCACAGGCATCTCCCTTGCCGTCTTTATCATGGTCAGCCTGGTTGGCATTAGGCACATAGGGACAGTTGTCCAGATTGTTCTGGTGGCCATCTTCATCAATGTCCTGATTGTTGTCACAAGTATCTCCAATGCGGTCTGAGTCAGAGTCCAGCTGGAAGAGCAACAGAAGTGCAGGTCAATCAGTGTGTAAGTCATGTTAAAGATAACATTAATGTCCCCCTCAACAGGGAAAATTCTCTAGTTGATATGGCCAGGGCATTTCAGGTTTATTTCTACAGTACTGATGAAAAATAATATTAGCAATCAAGTTTTAAAAGATTTTTCCTTGACTTCTTATATGAAAATTAAAGTAGGATATTTGTCATTTTTAATATAAAACTTTGTAGCATAGAAAGAATCACTAAGGCTAGAAAGCAGTATTAACTACTATGACATAACCGCTGTATCTTAATGTTAAAAATCTTCCAGGTACATTTTGTAATTTCTCATTGAAAGCTTCAGGTGCATTCTTGTTGATATATCATCTTCTATTCAAGGTCATTAAGTTATAGAAACATGGTACTTTCTTTGTACACTGGGCAATATGTATGAGAGTTTTTTTTTTTTTTAAAGTTAAGGTATTAGATTTTATACATGGAGCTCGTAAGAACTCATCTGTTGGCTCAAGCAAAGTCAGATTTTAATTTGCTTTCAGAACAGATTTCCTCAGACTGCTTAGCAATATTCAGTGTATAATGGCACACCTTTTATCAGAGATGCTTCCATTTTAAGGTTGTTATGATTGGAGAAATGAAAAACTCCTCCCGTGAACTACTTGATATTGAAGAAGATTTATTTATTTATTTATTGAAGTTTAATTTAGGGTAAGACCCAAACTCTAAATAGTTGGTCCTCAGGGCCATTTGGTCAGAAAGCCATTCCACATTGTTCCATTTGCTGATGCAGCTTCACTAGGGCAAGTGTTAGGAGAAGCTGAACTTCTCATTTCTTTAATCTTATAAAATAATCACCATTTTTAAAAAGCTGGCTTGCAAATATGCAGAACAATACATATATTGTTCTTATATATGTATTTATGCAGAATGTATATAACATATGTATATATGTGATTATATATGCAAAATTAACCTATATTCTCTTAATCTTTATTCCTAGAAAATGATGGGCAGTTACACAAAAGAGAAATGCCCTCAGACAGGAAGCCTATTCTGTGTAATAATGATTGTTTATAAGTAGCACTCCCTAGTACCAGTAAAGGATGAGCTGTCTGTAATGTAAGAGAAGGAGAATGACAAAAACAGGGCCTTTCTCCTGGCTTCAGGAAGTGTTTTGTGTTTGAGTATTTCTTCGACTATGAAAAGGGTTGCTAACTTAGCTTCTGGCTGTGCTTCGCCTTGGTCTTCCATATTATTAATAGTCATGGAGTAGTATCATTTATCTTAACTGTGGTAGATTATCCTGCAAAAGCCAAGCTGGTCTTACAGAAGACAACACTGAAGTTGCAGGATGGTCCAGGAGAGATCTATAAGAGCCCTTGCAAAGAGCTCACATTGCAGGCTATTTACATAAACATAAAATTTTTTATTACCAGGTGCTGGCTGTGAGAACGCTCAGCACCTGGTAATAAAAAGCATCTGCACTGTTCTAAACTCATTGTCCTGACAGCCCAGCAACTAACACCTTGTTGAACAACTCTGAAAGCAGTCCACCTACCTGATCTGGATTGTGCTCCAGGGGGCAGTTGTCACACTGATCCCCAACCCCATCCATGTCAGTGTCCCTCTGGTCCACATTGTAGACATACTGGCAATTGTCTCGTTCATTGAGGATACCTGCAGGGAAGAGGACAAATAAGGGATTGTCCAGCCATGGCTGCTCTGACCAAAGAAGTTGTGAAGGGAATTGAAACTGCGGGCATTTTATGCCTCCAGTCTCGCTGAGGCGGCAGCACCTTACCGTCTCCATCAATGTCTGCAGCACAGGCGTCTCCTTCCCCATTGTTGTCTGTGTCTGCCTGGTCTGGGTTGTGGTTGTATGGGCAGTTGTCACAGCGGTCTCCCACGTCGTCTCTGTCATAGTCATACTGGGCTGGGTTGTAATGGAATGGACAGTTGTCCTGCAGAAGAGGAGAAATGGAGCACTTTATGGTGTTGCCTGAGAAACCAGCAGAAGCCTCTAACCCATGCAAACTGCAAAGCCCTGCAACAATCATTGTCTCCTTAGCAGATATTCTCATGAGTACTCAGCACTAGTAAAACGATCTATAAAAGTTAAGACAGAACATAATGAAGGAAAGAGGATTCCTGTTGGCTACAAATGAGTAGATGTAAAATGTAATCTCATCTCAGTTCTCATTCTACCCAAGTGAGTCTTACTGTTTAACTATGACATTTGAGATGAATCTGGAGAACAAAGTGTCATTTGTTTATACACTTGTCATACTGTTGTCTCAAATTGGGGGAATGGTAGAGATGAAAAACAAAACCGTCATTTAGAAATTCTCTTGGCAAATCTGAATCTTTAAACTGCTGCAATGTGATGAATAATTTCTAATTATACTGTGTCAGTTTGGTACATTTTCTGCTATAAACCTACAATTTGCCTGTATCCTCAAGTGTTTCAGGCTCTTACTGAATTAAAATGATGAAAGGGGAATGGGAGCATGCTGTTACCCTGTCATCTGGGATTTTATCATTGTCATCATCCTCATCGCAGGCATCACCGATTCCATCCTTGTCATAGTCTTCCTGCCCGGAATTGGGGAGGTTGGGACAGTTGTCCTAGAAAAGAGAAGATGCACGAAAGCTGTGGTTTGCCTTCCTCTCTCCGTTCAACACAGGTGTGCAGCACTGTCCACACAGGAGGGGACAGCATGTTCCTGCCTCACAGTGTTTGGGTTTTTTTTTTTTTTTTGTGGAACCAGGAATTGAACTCAGGCCCTTGCGCTTGCCAGGGAAGCGCTTATTCCACTGAGCCATCTCCCCAGCCCCAAGTGTTTGGGTTTTTATGGGAAAGTTAAGTAATGAAACAATTTCTGGGGATAGACATATAGAGACATTATATGAATGCTCTATCCTTTATAGCTATTGTGAACACAAGTCACATTCCACTAGCAGAATGAACATTTCTTTGGATAAAAGAACTGACTGCAGGACACAATTGCCTGACCCATTCATGTTTTTAGCACAAGTGATTTAATCTTAAGAATCAATGCCTTTTTGCCTTTGGAAGGCTTAATCTATTGGTTTTATCTTCAAGCCTATAGTATGTAAAATTCTCTACTGTGTCCTTCGGCAGGGGGCAGGGGCCCTGGGCCTTCTTGTGGCGGGCATGTGAGGGAAAGTGGCTTTACCTTCTTGCAGTGGTAGGTCGCGTTGGCTACACACACCAGATCCTCGTTGGGCCAGCCATCCAGGTCTGTGTCCTCGCCACAGATGATGCCATTGCCGGCATAGCCAGGCTTACACTCGCAGCGGAACATGGGGTCACTGTAGTGGCCCAGGTAGTTGCACTTGGCATTCTTGTTGCAGTTGTGTGTCCCATCAGTGCATGGGTTTCGGGGCTTGCACACCTGAAGGCACACATTCTGGTGTGAGCATAGAGCCTCCAAGAGTCCACACACCACAGAACTAAGAAGAGAGCAGCTTTTTGTTGCTTCTGAGAAGACTGAGGCCCTGCTTAGGTAAAAACAGGTTACCTCTGTCCCTCACTACTCTCTCTCTGGAAATATCCAGACTACAGGCAAACGCTGCTTTGCAGTTCCTGTCTCAAAATTGTTTAGCTCCTGGATAAATAGAAGTCCACCTGCTCAGAGCTGCTTTCAGATAAGCATTGTCAAGTACAGTGACCACTACATTACATCCCCAAAGGTAGACTGAAAGTTCCTTTCTCTGGTTTTTGTGAAAGGGATAGCAACACATTCCTCCCTCTGCCCATTGTTTTGGTCAATACCTGCTTTCTTCTACTCTGACAATCTACTAGTCAAGTGTCCTGTACCTGTTTGTTGGCTGTAGCGTGTTCCACACCCCGGCCAAAGGGCTGTGTGCCTGTGAACCGCGGTGGGCAGGGCAGGCAGTTGTACCCAGGGTCGGTGTTCCTGCACAGGTGTTCTCCATTGTGGTTAAAGCAGGCATCAGGCACTTCTCTGCACTGTGGGGGAAACATGGGTTTGCTTACTATTTACAAAATGCTGCCTTTGGTGGCCCACACCTGTAATAATCCTGGCACTTGGGAGGCTGAGGCACAGAAATGAAGGAGGAAGGAGAAGAATGGAACGCGGGAAACAAGGGAAGGAGGGGGAAAGAGAAAATGCTGCCCTAAGGGAGCACCTGGGACAGGGTGCTGTTTTCCTAGCTGTAGTAACTCAGAGCCATCTGTTCCTCACCTCATCAACATCTTTGCATTGGATGCCATTTCCAGTGTATCCAGGAGGACAGGTGCCGCATTTCCAGCTGCCGTCGGGATAGCTGGTACACTTGGCCCCAGCAAAGCAAGGATTGGACAGGCACCCATCTGGGACAAGAGGGGACAGATAGGTAAGTGGTGGGTCTGAGCTGCTTCTACTGCCATGCTGGCCACTTAATAAACAATACAAATAAAACATTGTAGGGCCTCTCCCACTGACAACTCACTGATGACACAGTCTACCTGCATTTTAGAGTAACTCAGTCAGGACTAAGCAAAACTTGGATCCCCTTGAATGCTAATGGCTGTGAAATGGAAAGCTCTTAGGCTGTTTTTGCACTGGGCTGAGTCACTCACCAATTGGACAGTCCTGCTTATTGCAGATTCGGCTTTCTGTCACATCACCAATGCAGTCTTTGCCTCCAAACTGTGGCATGGGGTTGTTGCAGAGCCGGCTGCGTTTCTGCACTCCTCCTCCACATGTGACAGAGCAGAGATCCCACAGTGACCAGGGCCCCCAGCCTCCGTTGACTGTAAGAAAATGAATCATATGCAAAAACCAAGATCAGTTTTCAAAGCGTTACCTGTTACAGAAGACTCCTCTAAGCTTGACACATGGGAAGAATGTTTGGGAAGAGGGTGAGTTTGAAATACTTTTCATTAAGAGAAGCTGCTGAACATGCAGGACTTTGTTCCTGTCTGTTTTCCTAGTGAATAACCTTCCCCTTCCCTCTCCCATGAACTCCTGAACTGGCGGTTGCAGATAGCAGGCTACCAGCTGGGCAGAGCTGCTGCCTGTAGGTGGCTCCTGGCCAGGTACACACGTACTGGGGCAGGCGTCCCTCTTGCAGGGCTTGGTCTCCCGGGCTTCGCCTTCACATGGTTTCCCATTCATCTGGGGGCTTGGAGAGTTGCAGAGCCGGATCCTTGTGATCACACCGTCACCGCATGTCACAGAACAGGTTGACCATGGGGACCAGTGGCTCCAGCCGCCATCCTGTTTAACTAAAGGACAAAGCAGGTGGTCACAAATAGTGCTGGCTTGGACCTAGTCAAAGAGACGGGATCTTTGGGACCATAGAGAAATGTTTCTAGCACGTGGTCTGTGGCAGCAAAACGTCGTGTGTAACCTTGGCTCTTGGCCACAATATCCCAGTGTCATGGTATGAATCATACTTGGCTGTTTTTGTGGGTTTCTGTCCCTAAGCTAATATTTACAGAGTGTTTACTATTAGGCCAGCTCTGCTATTGCTTTATATGTATTATGTAAATAAAATACTCAAAATAACCTCAGGAACTGTTGCTGTCATCCAAGTGTTAAAGATGAGGAGGGAGCTGCCAGGAGGGCATACTGTGCTCAAGGGTGCAGAGACAAGGGGTAGAGCTGGATTTCAGCCCAGAGAGCTGGAGCCTGTGCTCTTGAGCACCCTGCTGCAGAACTGCTCTTGATGCTGGTGGCAGGACAAGCTAGACCTCTCTACTCCTAAGCAGATGACATACTTACATCTCTTGTCACACTCCTGAATGTGGCAGGTCCGTGTCTGGACAGAAGAGCCCTCGCATCGGTTGTTTAGGCTGTCACAAGACCGGCCACGCTGCTGAATTCCATTGCCACAGGTTACGGAGCAGGAGGTCCACTCAGACCAGGGCGACCAGCCGTCATCTGCAGAATCACTGGCTGCAGGGAGATAGAGACCATTTAGTCCTCAATGAGAGAGACAAGCTCTGTCAGGAGCTATGATGCATCTTATTATTATTATTATTATTATTATTATTATTTTATTCCTTTAATGTAGGCATGTGTAACAAGTTCTTCTATTCATACTTCCTCTTTTCTCCTCTCTCAGCCTTTCAGAAATTTTCTTTGCTGACTTTAAGAGATTTGGGTAGGCATTTCCTGTCTTAGCCTTCCAAGAGTGCTGAAGTTTTGGGCTGCTGGTAGCAGTCACTTCTGACTGCCAGGGAAGCCCCAGACCATGTGTTTGACAGATGAGCTTGAAGACAGCTTGGCTGCTGCTGGCTCTGACTCCGACTGGGCCAGGAGGTTAGCCAGTCTGTTGTTTCTCTCACGCTAGCATTTGGGCTGTCTCTACACATATTTGCACAAGCAGAAAAAGTGTTTGTTTACCATCTGCCCAGGCACCATGGCTACAATCACATCTCTCTATATCAGACAGAAGGCTGAAAACTTGTTTTCTTTTGCCATCAGCTAAAAGCTTTCCTAGGAATCCTTAATTCAAGTTCAGAACTCTGCCAGCCGCCAGCCAGTTTGATCCTTTTAATCCATACCCCAAGTGAATGCTGAACAGAAACAGACACACAAATGACCACTGCAAGTAGCAACATCATTACTGTCACTCCTGGATGGTGGATAAAACTGGTTATTTTGAGCTATGACCAGTAATGTAGGTATGTGTTTGTGGGGGAGTAGCATTTCCGTTTTCTTAATGATGACGAATCACTCTTACAACTTGTACTTAGTATATTACATATTATCTCAGCAGAGTGATTACACTGCCAATGAAAACCAGAACTAGAGTACCATGGAGCACACGTCCTCATTTCTTTGGGTGCCCTAAGTTCTAAAGTCATGTAATTCTCTTCAGTCCCCTATCATTGTGGATAAAACAGGCAGAAATTTTAGGCTTAATTCTTTCCAATGCTTACACCATTAAGCCTGTCAATTTCTTAGGTGAACATCTTTAACTCTGCATTGCAAATTCTAAAAGAAGTTGAATTAGATCTACTATTGCTACATCTTTATCTTGTTCCTTCAAAGCATGCAATCAGAGCAAGCTACGCCATGATCATCTATACCATCATCCTGGGGGATAATTCAGATCTTGTCAAAATTGGGCTTGTGAGTTTAAACAGCAGAGAAGCTGTCAGGCAATCTGTCGTAGAAGCAAGAAACTGAATGAAAATATGATGGGGGATAGGATAAGGGACATGTTCAGTCCAGCTGTTCAGAATGTAGGACAAGGGACTAGTGTCAGTTAAGAATAGTTACGCTATTTTAGGAACTTACGCCAACACCGAGGGCAGCACTCTCCATCAGGAACAGTGGCGTTGGAACAGGGCATGATGGGACAGGACACCTTTTTGCAGATGGTAACTGAGTTCTGCAGGGTGAGAACAAGGGGTAAATGGGTTACTGAGAGTGTTGGAAATAGACATTTACTTACCATCACATTTCTGTGACAAAGCATGACATGGTTAGGGCACTAATTGCTCTACTGGAAGTTCTGTCATGTCTACAGCCACGAATAACAGAGTTCTGATGCTGTATACTTATAACTCCATTCTTTGAAGTGCCCTTTTTAAACCATATTCAGTCAGGTGTGGGAGTTACAACACAATTTACATAGAAGGAATCAATAAACACTATGAGTCAAGTCTGCGTCTAAAATTGAACTCATAAAACTTGGCCCAGCCTTTCAATTTTTATATTTTATTCTTAGGAGGAAAAGAACACCTGTATTTTCCCTTCACCTATAGATCTGGTGGTGTATTACAATGGAGAAGAAAGGGAATTTATGAAGCTGGCTCTCAAACTCAGCAGTCTGAGTTTGTATTTACACTGTACTCTGCTTGATGAGCCAGAAAAAGAGCAAGCTCACCTGCCTCTGGTGTGAGGACACATGCCAGCAGGCAGTGCCATCGGAGCTAAGTGGACAGTGACTAAGTGAACTGAACAGCAAGCAGGATGAGGTTAAAAGAGCCCCTATATGAGAGCTGAATACAAATCAGGGTTGGGGGAGGGGAGGAAAAGGAGGAATGTTCTGAGCAGGCTTTATTTACCTGACATTTGACACTTGGTCTTTGAACTAAAGCAGGTAATTATTCAAATGCCTAAGTAGATTTGTTCTCTTAGATTCTTAGCCTGGGGTATAATTAAGACTTCTATAAATCTTTTGAGAGTTTAAAGAATTTGTAGATGTCATAATTGCATTTTAAAGAAAAATGCCTGTTAGCAGACTGGGGTATATATAAAGAACCCACATGGGCAGTTGGCTATTTCCTGAGCAAATGTGGATTCAAACTCATGCCATCAGATCTGTGTGTGAGCATCCCTCACCTGGCAGCGGCACTCGGTGCAGCTATCCACAGTCCATTCCTCGTTATTCCTGTACTGAACTCCATTGTGATAGCAGAGGGGAGGCCTCTTCAGCTCATTGGCCAATTCTTTGTTCTCTTCAGTCTGAAAGGGGGAGAATGATCATTAGTGTCCAGTCTCCTTTGGAGGCAGGTGGGGCAAACTGTCAAGGGCCAGAGGGCTGGGATCAGAGGCCACTGACCACTTTGCGGATGCTGTCCTGCAGCGTGGTCACAATGGTGCGCAGGCCCCTGAGCTCCAGGACCATGCTGGACAGCTCTTCACAGGAGATGCCACAGATGGCCTGCAGGTCCTTTGTCTTGTGGCCAATGTAGTTAGTGCGGATGGCAGGGCTGGAGCCATTCACCACGTTGTTGTCCAGGGTGAGAAGGACATTGGTAGCAGCTAAGAAACATAATGAAAAAAAAAAGTAGTAGAGAGGTTTCCAGCACATGAGCTCACCAGCCAGCCCTCATGTCCTTGGCTGTAAACATTTCATGTGGGGCGAGGGATGTGTATTTGTGTGGGAATAACCTTGGAGGTCACTTTCGTATACTTTTCAACTATGTTCCCTGGATAGGTTATGCACGAATGCTATTGCTTGAATTTCTCAGTCTGTGGTGAACGCCCCCGCCCCCAACTTCCCCACATACCCTAAAAACAGAAGGGGTACTCACAGCTAGAGCAGCCTTTGTTCCTAAGGATATCTTCTGGTGTGGTTCCAAAGACAAACCTCACATTCTGCAGCACCCCCTGTAGGCAGAGGAAGCACATTACTTGTAGGATACTGGGAGTGGGTGGGGGTGGGGAAAACAATCTGCCCAGGATAGTACAGGGCAAAGCTTAAGGGGCCCCGTGTTAAGGTCACTGTGTCAAAATAACACATCATCATAATTGCCAGACAACCTCAAAATCTTATGTCTTCTGCCAAGTCTTTAGTATTTTACCAAGAATTTAGTTATCAGCCTATTTGGGTATACAGGAAATGGAATCTGATACTAAGCCCAGAGGATCTAATGACACTCTGCAGTGTCAAAGAGTTAAGTGTGGGAGTTCAAAGCCATAGTTGCAAAGACCTAGAAATCAAGGCAGTAAGCTGCTGCAGCAGCAACAAACACTATTTCAACCTCTGGTTCCAGGCTAGCTGCATCCCCCTGAGGAATCAGAGAGCAGTGTTACTGATTCTGCCCATACAAAGTATCTGTTTCAAGCCACAGTTAAAATTGGTGGAATGCATTTGAAATAAGTTATTTTCTAAAGCTAGCAAGGAGCAACTGATACTTGAACAGGCTGCTTGTTTTCAGAGAATGGATCCTAGGTCACCCGGATCAGCAAAGGCAGCACCTGCTACTTGTTAGAAATGCAAATTCTCAGGACCCTCTCCTGGCCTACTACTTCTAAAACCCTGGGGCTGCAGGGCAGCAGGACTTGATTTAGCCAGGCTGCTAGGGATTTTCAGAGGTCCCCTAAGTTTGAGCGCTGTCTACAAAGGGCATTTCTTGTAGCCTTTGTGGCAGGTCAGCTGGCTGGCAATGACCTCGTGGATCAGGGTTCCAAAAAGAGGACTCACCTGGAAATTGTCATTGACATCTCCCTTTGCAACCCGCAGCCTGGCTATATTGGCCAAGTCCCTGGTGAAGATGTTTTGGATGGGGACATCCAGCTCAGCATTCTCCATCTTCTCGCAGTCAATGTACAGCTGGGCCCTGTCTTCTTGCACAAACAGGGTGATACTCTTCCACTGGCCGGTGGCCAGGAGAGCTTCCTCCACCGACACCACCTGCTGCTTCCCCTGCACGCTCAGGCTCAGGTCCAGGGTTCCCGCCTTGCCATTGGAGACCACGCTGAAGATCTGGCCAGAGTGGTCTTTCCGTTCCACTGCCAGCAGCGTGCCCCGAGTCTTTTTCAACTGCCGTAGCGAGGCCAGGAGAAGGAAGCCTTTCTCCGCCCGCACAGCATCCACTAGGTCTTGAAACTTGTCATCAGGCACAGGGGGGATCAAGTTGGCGTTCTCAATACGGAAAGCTGGGCTGGAGGGGTCAGGGCCCTTCACCAGCCGGCGCCCAGAGCCCTTGCGTGTGGCCCCGGTGAGTTCAAAGATGTCAAACACACTGTTGTCTCCCCCAGATTCTGTAGGTAGAAGACAGTAAACTTTTTAGGCTGGGGCTGAGAATAGAGGTCTGGACTCTGAGGGCTGGGACCAGGGGCACAGGGTGAAAACAGGCCACCATTAAAAGAGCTAATTGTCGGAGGTACATGCTTTCCGACATTCAGCCAGGGCTCCGGGCTGGGACAGAGAGCATGGAAGAGGACACAGGCCTCTCCCTGCGCAGCCAAGGGCCATCATGGACTTACCTGGAATTCGGTTGGTGCCACACACATGCACGAGGAACAGGACGCTGAGTGCCCAGGTCAGCCCCATGGTGGAGCTGTTCCGTGCCCAGCAGGAACCTGCAAGAGGAAGCACAAGAGCACGGGGTCAGAGACCAGCTAGGCAAGGAGAGTGGGGAAAAACGGAGTAGGGGGCCTGGCGCTAAGAACCCCGGAATGCTCTCTGGCCCCACACTTGAATGGAGTGAAGGACAACAGGATTTACTTTCCAGCGTATCACGCAAGATGTGAGAATGCCGGAGGCCTGAGACCGCGGTGTTCAAGGAGGAGGGGCACAAAGACCAAAGACGGGGGAGGGGCGTCTTTGTCGGAAAGGAGGGGTAAACGGTAGGAACCAGAGATGCAGTTTGGTACGGGTTCGGGGAGGGCGCGAAGAATGAGAAACTTGGAGGAGCGATGTAAAGCTTAGGGAGGACTTGGGAAATGAGAAAATTGGGGTCTTCTGGAGACCTGCTGGTGAACCTGCGACTGGAGCCTTCCCAAGAGAAGAGCTCCGAGGCACCTGAAAGGGACCAGCGAAAGGGGGCACTAGGAGTTGCGGGTCGCTCTGGTTCGGTGAAGCCTGGGGCTGGAGGTGAGCTGGAGGTGGCTTACCTGTGTGGACGCCGGCGCGGTGGCAGAAGCAGCGATATGGGGCGCCGAGTCCTGAGTGGGCGCTGGGGTGGACGGAGGCGGCGCTGCACCGGGAGAGCTCGCAGGAACCCGAACTCGCGGCGGGCTCGGGACACTGGCTGGCGAAGTGCGGGAGCCGCGCGCCTTTAAAGGGGCGCGCACATTCCTGGGGATTCCTCTGACCAATGGGCGGCGGCCCGGCAGGAAGAGGAGGGGGGCAGTCTGGGTTCCTCTCTCCGCCCCCCGCTGCCTGGTTTGCAACTTTCCAGCTAGAAAGTGAAGGGGGAGTCCGGGGTCGGGGCACCGGAGCAGTGGAACTTCTCAGAAAAATAGGTGCCCGCCCACGCGGCCTTGGCACACCGGGCTCCTCGCTCAGCCTCTTGCGCCACGCAGCCCGAGGCGTTAGGCGGGAGCATCCCGAGCGGCAACAACACCCTAGCGGAGGAGGGGATTTCAGAAAAGCCTGTCGCCTTGAACGCCTGGACGATGGCAGAGGCTTCGAGATGCATCCCCCTCCCACACACACACTGGAGGCCCTAAAGGGACCCCCAGAGAACTGAGTGTTAAAGAAGCTGTTGTTCCGTGTACCTGTCCCTTGTCCACTCACCCGCAGGGCCTTGGTGCTCTGCGTCCCAGCCCTGGCCGGCACTCTGCCCTCTATCTGACCCGCTAAAGGAGGCAGCGCGAGGCCGAGCTCCCCCTCCCAATGCTAAGGGCCACACTTTGCTAGACCAGACTAAAGGCACTTCTCTCCTTTGCGCCGGCGCTTCCACAGCCTGCCGCTTGGGGGAGGTATGCGTATTCTGATCAAGGAGACCAGCACAAACTGATGCTGGTCGGGGGAATTTTGGGGACACTAACTCATATCCAGTTTCCTTAAGTCGAAATTGAAGTTGTGTCTTGAAAAACAGATTTTTTTATTTGTGTCCACTCGTGCTTCTTAACGTGACTCCTGGTTGGAGAATTTGCAGAACGATCTGTCTCCAGAGTCTTAATCTATTTACAGAACAGACCAATAGAATAATAAATTACCTCTGAATGTTATTTTATTTCCCTTTTTCCTCTCTAAACGTTGTTCTCATTTTTCGGCTCCTGAAATCGAGGTGTGGGTCACATTTCTGTGGGTACACACACTGCCACGAGTAAGGCTGCCTGCCTGATGCTTCTGTCACTGCAGTCTGGTTTCCAAGCCACCGTTCCAAGCCAGCGTGACTCCAGCTGCCTGGAATTCCATTCATCTTTTTAGGAAGGGACGTCAGCAGCTACCACTTTCCTTGCTGAGGTCCTGTCAGGGATGGCTGGAGGGACCAGGATGCAGTTAGACGCATCACCAAATAAGGATCTCGGCACAGGCAATGTGGGGGACGTGGGGGAGTCGAGGGGCTCACCTCCTTTCTCAGCAGTTACACCTGGCACGACTTCCAAGTGCTGGAAACACCCACAAGCTGACATTCATCTAACAGCAATTTCACTTTTCTTGCGTAGGAGCGCTGTGTGGCCCTGGGGGGAGGGGGTGGTGGAGTGTTTGTAGTTACTCAATATACACATCAAGAGTCTCTAGCAGATCAGTGCGTTCCTAAGACGCGCGTTCCTCGGACTTTCTGTGTTGCCAGGCAAGAGCAAACGATCCTGTGGATGATTAAGCCAGATTCCTGTCCTGAAAGTCACAGATGGTTATTCATCCACACAGATCTGCAGATTTCAGACTCAGTATTTACCTTCCCAGAATCCACTTTGCTCATTGAAAGGTAATTTCAAATCTTCCCACTTGTCATTAATTCTTCCAGACACTGGGCACTTTGGAACAGTTCCAGAACAGATGACCAGTGAATGATCCTGGGCTTCTCTGGCCTTCCTAATGGTTTTGCACAGGGCAGATGAGGGTGTGACATGCTTGTACAAAAGATCATCTTCCGTAGACTTCCATTCCACACCAGTAGAGTAAGAACCAGCACTTGCTGCTCCCTTACTCTGCTTCCTGGCCCAGGGACTGGGGCACTGACACCTCTGGAGTGATCTTGGAGCTTGGCTGCTTTCAATAAAACAAGAATTTTAATCTCTCCAAACAGTCCAAAAAAAAAAAAAAAAAAAAAAAGTGACCAACATGGTGGCAGTAAAGAGCTATCTTGTTAGAAAAAGCTGGCAGCAAGAGTAGAGGAGCTGTTTGTACCAAACACAGTACCCTTCCTCAACACACAGCTTTTCACTTGTTCGGGTGAACATGAGGGTCACAGAGGTGGCTGTCTAGGCAGCTGTGAGGAACTCAGCCATCTCCCTGCTGGTCCCAGTCCCCAGAGATGTCCCAGAGGGTTGGGAAGCTTTCAGAGAGATAGGATGGACAAAGAGAAAACGTGCTGCCTTGAATATACTGGGGACACCAGCCCTTGCTGTGTGTGTGTGTGTGTGTGTGTGTGTGTGTGTGTGTGTACTCAAGCTAGTAGCACCAGGAGTTCAGCCCAGCAAATTGATATGGGCTAATAGTGGTGAACCTTTTAGGGCAGAAAGCCATTTAACTCCTTGACAAATTGTCACCTGTGAGGATTACTTTCTTACCTGATTGTAAAGCACATGGTGTTTCACTTTAGAAGTTCCCTTAACTGGAGGTAGAATTTACTTAAATACATTGCCGAAGGCTGGAGAGATAGCTTAGTAGAATAAGTGCTTGCCTGGCAAGTGCAAGGTCCTGAGATCAATCCCCAGCATCACAAAAAACAAACAAACAAACAAAACAAAAAATAACACATTGCCAGTAGATAGGAGGGAAGGGCTATTAGAGACAATTTGAAAATTGCATGTGGTTATGCAGAGCCAGGTAATGGGGAAAAAGTACTTTGTTTATTTAGCAAAAAAAAGCAAGGCAAGGTGCCTTGTGATTTTATGTCAGAATTTAAAAAGAATTGGTAATGGGGCTTTGGGGTACTGGGGTTTCCTTCTAGAGGTGACTTTTAGTTTTTCTGTCATGAACAAAATATTGGATGAAATAGTTATAAATGATAGTAAAACCACATTTATTGGGTAGGAAAAAAAGGGAAGGGTAGGGAAATACAGGGGCTCTGTGGAGTGAGCTTGGGCCAAGGAAAAGGAGGAAAAGGGAGGGAAAAATGAAAGTTGCACCCTACAGCATGGGGTGGCAGGCGAGAATTCTACCACTGAACAACCAATGTATGGGGCCTGGAAGGTGGCTCAGTGAAATAAGGGTTTGCCTGGCAAGCACAATAGCCTGAGTTCGATCCCTGGTTGGGGGGCGGGGGGGGGGAAGCATGGGGTAGGCCACTGGGAAGGGTCAAGGTAGAGTGAGTGCTTAAGGGTGACTGTTCCTTTTCTGTATTTTCTGCTCTGTTCTTATATCCAGGTCATTCTATCAAAAACCTCAAGTTCTCAGGAGAAGTCTAAGTGCAGGTCCCTGAGAATTGCTCTGAGCATGTGTCCCAGGAACTTGTTATGCCTCCTTTCCTAGCTAGTTTCTGCCACAGGCTCTTTTTGCCTCAGGTTGGAAATACTCAGCAGTAGGAAACTTGTTAGGTGTGCACAGCACCCAAACATTGCTGTATGCTAGGGCAGTCTAAAATTGCAGCATCTTCAGAATGAAGACATTGTAAATTGGTTCCTCCCTCAATATTTTCCCTAGAGATTGTGGCTTAAAGTTCTTTGAGTTCAGCCTCCTCCATGATCAGAGCAAGAGGGAAGCTACCCACACATACCGCAGATTTCTCATCCATGAGATGTTGTCTGGAGGGTTTTTTTTGGTCCTGGGAATTGAACTCAGGACCTTGCACTTGCCAGCTCAGCACTTATGCTGCTGAGCTATGGTCCCCAGATGTCTAGAGGTTCTATGTTGTCTTGTTTCTTCTTTTTGTGAAATTGTGAAGCATGAATTATCTTTACCATGGAAGTCATTGTCTTTTGTTTTTAGTGGTGGTGCAGTGCTGATATTGAACCCAGGGCCTCGTGCATGCCAGGCAAACTCTTTACCACTGAGCTACATTTCCTGTCCACATCCCACCAGCAGTCAATCAATCAATCAATTGATCTATTGTCTATTTCTTAATTTCTTTATTTTTTATGTATTTGGTACAGGGTCTCACTACACAACTTGGACTCATGGTTAACCTCGTGTTTTCAGCCTCTGCAGTGCTGGTAGTACATCCCAGGGGTGGGGCTGTGAGGCATGTGGTGCTGGGATTGAATCCTGGTCTCTGCACTCGCTTAAGCATGTGTTTAGTCTGCTGTGCCATCTTGCTGTCCCTATTTATTTTGAGTCAGGATGTCATCAAGTTGCTCGGATTGGTCTAAGACTTGTAATCCTCTTACCTCAGCCTCCTAAGTAGTTGAAATTATAGGTGCCACTGTGCCCAAAACCTTATATTGTTTATTATTAATTTTTCTTTTTAAATCACTTAAAAATGTAAGAACCAGATTTTAAGTAACTAAAGCCTTGGGCTCAGAAAGAACTCTTTATGTTTGAATTTCCAAATATCTTTATGCTCAAGTCAGTTAATGACACAGAAGAATCAGAATATTTACTATTTCTTAAATCAGTTGTTCCATTTCTCAGTCACCCCTTAACTCTCTGGCTGGACATGGCAATTGGTTCTCAAACACAGCACCCCTCCTCACAGAATGGAAGTGATACTCTCAGGAGTGGATCTCAGTGGGAGGGGATAAAAAGATTGCTTTACATTCACTCCCTCCTCCTTCCCTTTCTCTGCTTTTTAGCCAATGACTGATTTGGAAAACAAAACAAAACAAAACACATGACCCAGTTCTGGCCAATACTGATTGGCTAAAGACTTGGGCAAAGCTTTTCCTTGATTTTAAGCTAGGTAAAATCAGGCTTTCTCTTCCACCTCAGGAACCAACAAGAATGCTGCTAAACATTCTGCAGAGCTGCTTCTCACTAGAAGAGCAGAGAGGGAAGAAGAGCCTGTATATCAGACCACATTTTTTGGGCTGGTAAACCCACTAGCCCTAAAGGCCTCCCACTTCTGGCTGGCCTTGGATATGTGCTTAGTATCTAAGTCAATTTGCTATTTTTTGTATCACTCAGAATCACAGACATTGTAACAATTATTTTTCTCATGTCCACACATAACTGTCTTGAGCCTCTTTGTATCTCTTTGGAATAAAGGATGTAAGGACAAGTTGTAAATTAGACATTTTACAGCCACTACATCTCTGTTACTAATACTTTGGAGAAAGATGCCACTTGGAGAGATTGGAGAAAGATGGAGAAAGATTCACTCTCCTCCCACTACACTAAAGAGCCCGTCACTGTATCCCTTTGCCAGCAGACCATTCCAGTCCCAAATACCAATCACCTCTGAGTGGTGAGCATTACTTTTGACTGTATCACACCTTGGTATTCCTCTTTTGGAAGACTCTCAAGTGTAGTCTAGGGGTTCACAAGGGAGTAAACATCCAGGATGGGCTGATCTGGAGGAAGGAGCTAGGAAATCTACCTGCTAAGGAATCAAAGATAGAGGTGGCAAGAAGAAGAGAAAATTAGGCTGAGGCCTGAGCCTGGTCTAAAGATGGAAGTGCAGACTGAAAACAGGCTGTTTGTCTGTATTGTCACCCCCTCCCCCGGTGCCATCTGCAGGGGCCCCTGAGTGCTCTGGACAGTGGATGCAGGGTTACTTGGAGCCAGTGAGAAAAACCTTGGGTTTGGGAGGAGCTTTCCAACTCTGTCTCCATCACTCTTGTCTCTACTCAACCTTTATTCTTTTCCATCTTGGTAAAGGATGTCACCTTCTGCAGGATGATTATGTATGGGCTGGTTTGGATTTCGGTACAGAAAATTTCTTTTTAGGTGTTTAGCATCTCATAAGGAGGCTGCAAGTTATGCTGTCTACTTAGATATCTCCCCAGAGCCTCATGTGCTCAGACAGGAGCTTTTGAGGCTGATTAAATCATGGGGTGCTATAACTAAATGTAGAAGAGGGTAGGCACAGAGGGTGTGGCCTGGCAGGGTACATACCTTTCCCAGGCCCTCTGTCCACTCTGTTTCCTGGCAGGCATGATATGGACGTGAGCAGCTTCTCTCTGCCCAGGTCTTTCCACCATGCCACCGACCAAGCAGGAACTGAATCTTCTAAAAATTATGAGCCAAGACAACTCTTTCTTCCTTTACATGATGAGTGCTGGGTATTGTGTCCCAGCAGAGAGGATGTGACTAAGAGACCACATATATAAATCCTTACATATAAAAAAAGGGAATCATCCACATTATTAAATTTGATGAGTCCAACAGATACCTTGCACCTCCCCGTTACATCTCTCTCAACCAGTCTTTGTAATGACTCCAAATTGAAGTATCACGATCGTGATCATGATAATTTCTTTAAGCCAAAGCCATATTGCCCAACTACACAGGTAACAGAGGAAGAAGGCAGTTCAAAGAAGTGTTGTGACTTCCAAGGCCTGTAGAGCCTGCTGGTGGTGGAAACGCAGATAACTACCAGGTTTCCAGCTCTGAGTCTTTACCTTCAAAGGCAAAGGCTGGGACTGAGATTCATTTAGGAGGACTTCTAAGATGTTTTGGCATGAAAATCAGCAGAAATGTTTACAAGTTTGTCAGGTAACAGCAGGGTATGTGACTGAGACAAGCAGATAGGGAGGTAGTGAACTTGGAAAGTGAAGAAAAAGGGAGGAAAGCTAAGCAGCAGAGTCTGGTCATTGCTTGTTAATGGAAGAACAATTATGTTAGTCTTGTCTTCTTTATCGTCAGAGAGGAGGACTTAATTTAGCTCCCTGATTCTTTTTTTAAGTTTACTGAAACTCTCACTGTTGCTTCTGTGGTTGGTGCTATGCGTTGGCTTGGTTTTGGGGTTGTAAATTACTTTACAAGTGTGCTGATATCGCACTTATCATTTAAGGACTTCCCAGTCGATGATGGAGCTGAGCATTTCTATGAATTCTTACACAGGTTTAATGAGATGGAAATCAATCTGGATTCTCAACTTCCTAGGCACAGTGAACCCATTGAACCCAGTGATGATCAACTCATTTTTAGGATGAAATGTTAAGATGTTCTGCCCACAGAGGAGGCCCAAAGAGGTTCCTCTGTTATGTACAGGAGCCACACAAATACATATTTGAAGGACTGAGAAAAAAAAAAAAAACAGATCAGTTGGGTTGGTGAAGTGGGGAATGTGCCTCAATTCACCACTTCACTTTCTTGTTAAGATTATAAAGGTGCTGCTCTATTATTTTCACAAAGGATGTGGAGCAAGGCAGTATGTTTGGAAATAGATTTCCTGAAAGTGAATACTACAACTCGTTGGAATGTTTCTGAGGTAGATTGTGACATCCTTTCTGAAATGTTTATGGATAGGTGGTTAATCTGGAATGCTAGGATAGGTGTGATCTCACCCCGTGTCTTAGAGATTTACTGAGTGACGTCCAGAGGTCCTTGACATTGAAGAAGTCCGAGGAATCTGCAAAGCTGCGAAACCATGGAGTTTCCAGCACTTCCATTATGCAGTTCACTTCTGATGCTGACTAAACTCATTTCCTCTAAAGAATTTGACTCATCTGAAGTTTGACATGCTACTCAAACTATGTGTGTGTTGATTATGATTTTTCAAATTTCTGAACATTCTTCACATACATTCCTGATTAAGTGATATTTCCATTTTCTGTTTTGTTTCCTTGGACAAAAATTAGAGAGTAAGACAAACAAACATGAAGAAAAACTCAGCTCTTTCAGGGAAATGTTGGGACTGTGTGAAAAATTTTGAGGATCAATTATGACTTGGAGGTTGGCATCCAGTTTAAGCTTGGATAGAAGTTTTTGGAAAAAATGGTGCATAACCAGATGGCTGAGTTACTGGGCATTTATTTACAGTGATATCAGTCTTTTAAGAGATTATTTTCTGTCCTTTTCTTTTATTCAATGTGAGGTCATAACAACTTGGGTTTTTCAGAACCAAGCCAAAAGAATTGTCACTCTTTCTAAATTCAGAAGATGACTGTATAGTCTGTGAAAAGCCTTAATTTTATCATGACACTGACGATAAACACGGCTGCTTCATGAGGAAGAGGAGCACCCAGACGGACGTTTTCTTTGTTTTTTGTTTTTATCTTCCTGGCTGTTCACCATTCCACCCGCTTTTCTTTTTTTCTTTATCTTATCTTTCTCTCCTCTTATTTATTCTCATTTCTTCTTTCTCTCCTTTTTCTTTCCTCTTCTCCATTTATGCCTCTTTTTCTCCCCCATCCTTTTCTCCTTCTCCCTAAGTTGGTAATGAGGATGACATGCAGTAATATACGTAAAGATCTCAGCTTATTTGATTCAATGACCTGGAGGTCCCTTTCTGTAGTTCAAAGTCCCAGCTTTCCTTGGAACTCTAACCACTCCATGCATCTCCCTTTGTCCTAAGCCTCGAAGGCAGGGATCATTTGTATGACACCTCTTTCTGTTTCTTTTTCCAGTTTTTTCATTCTTCCCTAAATAATAGTGCCTAGCATTTTGAATTTCTGTTAAATCTAGTAGCTTGGATGCCTGATTTAGAGGAGGAGCCTGAGAAATGTGTTTGTTTGATACCACTTTCAAACACAAGATGTGTTAACCACACCTGGTCAAGACCAATGGCTTTTCCATTTTAACTTCCTCTGATGCACTTCCTTATGTTGGACCAACTACAGACACTTTTTGGATGTGACCAAAATTATGTATCTGTGTGACTTGCATTTACTCTTACATGCAGTGGAGTAATCACAAGATGCCATTGCCTGAGTCCTCCTACTTCCTGCTAGGGTTCTAACCTAAGGTGTGGGATTTGAGATGGCACAATGACAGGTTGTGTCAGCTTGTGGTGACTGACACTGGATGCACATGGGTAAGGGAAGAAAAGTAAGTTTGAAGTATACACATGAGAAGGTAGTCTGTGAAAGTGGTGCATAAATGTGGGGCACCCGTGCTTTACTTTCCCCAAGATTTTGTGATGTTTATTCCTCACTGTTCTTTTTACTTTTTCTTTTTTTATGTATTTTGCACAAGGTCTGCAGGGTCTACAGGGTCTCACTATGTAGATCAGACTCACAGTGATTCTCCTGTTTTTAGCCTCAGTCATTGTCTCAGTGTGCTCCAGGTGCGGGGTAGGCTCAGCACACTGGGGATTGAATGCCACTGCACTCGCCTAAACAGGTGCTTTGGTTTGCTGAGTTATCTGGCTGGCCTGATTTCACCCAATTTTGGATTCATAATTTTACATTATTTATCTAAAATAAGACCCCCTCAATGGTAGGCATTTTGGCCACCAACATCATTGAATCCTTGCTTGGAGAGAGGAAAACAGAAAGACTGAAAAGGCAGAGAGCTTTGGGACCATAGCGGAGGGGTGATGTGATAACAGCTGCCAGAAGACACAGGATTTTCATTTTGAGCTTATGTGCATGTGTGGTAGGCATTAAAAAATGTGTTGGGGCCGGCCAGATACACAGTGAATTAAAACGCCTATTTAGGCGGACATAGAGGACCAGGGTTTGATCCCCAGTATGCTGTACAGTCCCCTACCCCAGGGCATGCTGAGATGGTGATTGAGACCGGATGTGGTGGTGCACCCTGTAACCTCAGCACTTGGGAGGCTGAAAATGGGAGGACCACCACGATCTGTGTGGTGAGATCCTGTAGACCCCATACTAGATACATTTAAAAAAGTGTGTTGTAGGAATGCTGTAGACATGGAGATTTCTATGCATATTGGTGAATAAGTTAAGCCAGAGGGGAAAAGGAAAAGTGTAACTTAAATGTGCTAATTATTATAATAACCTACATGAATTGTTTACCACCAATCCCCAATTATTGTGTCATAGCATAATAATTAGGTAAACCAATTAATATTTCAGATTAACTTGTCTGTTTTATTAGACTGTAATTTCATATCCTGGAAGCATGATAATTTTGTGAAGTTTAAGGATGAGCTTCAACCATGAAAGCTTTAATTAGTTTAAGATTTTAGTAGCTCAAATTACAGTGCTTTCACTGCATGCAAGTGTGAACATCCTGCTCGGAAATGCTCCTTACTATTAAAATTAAGTGGAACCCACACCTTTAGCAGTTAGAGATGAGAGTTCCCTTTATATTGATTACTGTTCTTTTAGCAATTTGGAAGATGTGGCAGATTACAAATACCCTGTGTGGATAGGTCATTGTTCTTTCTTTGCTGTATGCCAACCTGTTTTCTGTTTATATACGTAACATTTCCTTTTCATATACTTTATTCCCTTATCTATTCTTTTCAGAAACTTTTTGTTAGTATGCATCTGTAATTGAGGGGAAGCTGGACAGTGTACGTATTGCATCTTTTTTTTAATACTGTGACTGATTTATTTTATTAATTTTAATGAGAAAGAAATAGCAATGAAACAGTTTCAAAACAGGTTAGTAGGACAGTTACAATAATTAATACATTGCATATTGTTGTCTTCATAGTAGTTATTCAGAGTACAAGATGTAGACATAATAGCTTGTCTGAACACTATTAGTATAAATCTTCTTATTCAACTAAGAGAAAGTAGTTGTATATCTATCCTATTTTGTATATATATATATATTCACTAGAAAATGATCCTTCATTTATATCCCCCTTTTTTGTTTTTTTTGTCAGAGATGGGTGTTCCATTGCAATTCAAATATTATAGGTACTTAAATTCAAAAAATAACCCAATATAGTTCAACAGTCCATAATAATAGTGGTTTATCAGCAGAACTGGCAATGTCAGAAGTTGACATGAGCCTTTTACAGCTCAGCACATTAATATGGCTTTACTTTTAATACCTTATGGTTATACTTTTCTGCTGGATGGCCAAGACCAAGTAAAAGTAAGACCTATATAACTAAAAATGTAACTTTTGTATCTGACAAGGTCAGTCAAATCTCCTCAGGATAAGATTCTCTTCTGGATAGTTAACAACTTAATCATGCAGACCAAAAATTAGACAAAAAGAATGGCTACAACAATAGCCAACATTTTGGCCCTAGCCCGTCAAGGTCAGTGAGGACTCAGGACATAAGAGAACCTGTACTGTAACATCCTGCACCTCAGTAGTGTCCCAAATTTTCTGATCAAGGAGATTATGGGGCTACAGAGGAAAGTGATTGATGATGTATAATGTGCCTAAGGAGAGTCCCATGGAGAGAAAACATTCTCTCAGGCTTTCACAGAGAGCAAATTGGTCAAGCAATGGCCATGATCATCCACATGGCTGACACTGACAAAGGATATACAAGCTTCTCTACTTGATTTCAGGGTAGATCACGTATTACATCTTGATCCCTTTTCCTTCCCCTTCCTTTCTCCTCCATCCTATCTCTCCTCATCCCTTTCCTATCTCTGTCATCCCCTCTGAACCCTTTCCTATCTCTGCAAAGTCTGTCTCTATCTCTGTCTCTCTCTTTTTTTTTGTTGCAGAACCAGGGATTGAACTCAGGCCCTTGTGCTTGCCAGGGAAGCATGTATTCCAATGAGCCATCTTCCTGGCCCCTGTCTCCCTTTCTCTTAGCATCTATCTTTTATTGTGCTCTTTAAATTACTTATACTTTGAGTTTTTCATATAAGAGAAGCTATGTGGCAGTTAATCTTCTGCATCTGATCATTTCTCTTAGTCTTATGGATTCAAAGTGCATCCATTTTCCCATAAATGGGCTCCAATTTATATTTACAGCTGAGTTCTTTATGTATTCTTCTTATTTAAATGCACACGATGGATATTTTCATGTCTTCCCTTACATTCTTATTTAAAA
>NW_004524578.1:30087258-30093138 GCF_000260255.1 Octodon degus
TGTATGAAAGAGGAGATAATTAATTAGAGGAGATAATTAAAGAGGAGATAAGAATTAAAGATAAATAATTAAAGATAAATAATTAAAGAGGAGATAATAAAAGAGGAGATAATTAATAAAGAGGTGGTTAATTTAGAATAAGGCCACTAGTTTGGGTCCTAATGAGGTCTAACTGGAGTCTGTAGGAGAAAATGACATCTGGTTGCACAGAGAGACTCTAGAAGTGTGTGGTACAGAACAAAGACTGTGTGCAGACACTGTGGGAAGGGACCCAGCCACCCACAAACCAAGGATGCAGGTCTCAAGAGAGAACAAACATGCCAACATCTTTGTCTTGTTATTTCAGCCTTTAAAACATTTGAGAAAACTTTGGTTTATGGTACCCAATCTGTGATATTTTGTTCTGGTAGTTATGCAGAACTATATGTTGACTAAAATATTGAGGCATTTCCTGTCTCTAAGGAGGAGGGTACAAGAACCCAGCAAAGCCTGAAGTCTTTTTCTGAGAGATAACATCTGACATTTGACCTCTAACTGTTCATATATCCAGCTTGTTAATTGGGGGAGCTTTAGTTTTCTGGTATGGGTCATGAGGCTTCCAGAATTCTGCCTCTATAAGTTCCATGTTTGCTTTGAGGAAATGTTCAGGAGAGAGATGAAGATGGAGATGAAGAATCTTTAGAGGACAGAAAGCTGAAGTTCTATGAACTTACCCAGCACATCGTATGAACTGTTAATAAGTAAATGTTAAGTAAGTGTCTGTGAACAAAAATTCACTTAAGGCTTGGTTTCATCATATGGTAGTAAAGTTATGCCAAAGGAGCTATGATTTACTCATCTTGTGAAACCCCATAGTGACTAGATCAATTCCCTGTAGGTATTCACAGGTGATGAACCCTTAGACTGACAGAAATCTGTCTTCATGACCACAAGGATGTAAGGTGTGGCTTTCTGTGGCTCAACTGTTGGTCTTCATTACCTAACTTTTAAATGAAGTCATCTTCTCAATCAAGAACTCATTTACCTTTTTTTAATTTTGTTTTAAAGAGCTCCAAAATATGTGTCACAAAACATTATTTAAAATAGCCTTCTGTTGATTAAATAAGTTTGAGAAACAGTTAAAGACCCTCTCTCCTCTCTTAGAGATTTAGAATCTATTGACATCATATTAAAAATCTAGAAAAGTCCACAGTAAAAAAAGCTACTTATATGTATTTAATATAGCATTACTTACTCAATTCCTCCTTCTTTTATCACTTTTGGTCATTAATAGTTGGTTGATTTTGTCAACTTGAGAAGTTTAGAAGCATAAATGAACTGATGCAGCAATTCTATTCTCTAGGGTGCAGAGAACCCACCCTAGGGCGACTTGTAGCCTCAGTGGTATAAAAGGGAAATGTGGAAGCAGACTGGCTTCTATTTTTGGGAGGAGCCTCAGTCTTTACCTTCGGTGAGGATGTTATCTCCTGGCTTTTGTGAAGACTCTGGCTTCTGCCTTGGATATTTGAACCTTTCAGCATAGACTCTTCAAGCTTTCCATCACAGACCCGTTGGCCTCCTGTGCAGAATGTCATGGATTGTTGCAATGAGCCTCTGACCTGGATCGAAGAAGCCTTTAGCTTCCAGTGTGCAGACACCCTTTATATGCTTCCCGATTCTGTGGCTGACCATTACAAGCTAGCATTGTATATCTTGTTTTATATTTGTTTCTCTAGCAAAACACTAACTGATACAGGTCAAGTATTTACTCTTTCTACACTCAGTTTACTTCTGGTGAAATAGAGATAGTAGTTTTTATTTCATTGGATAAATATGAGGTCTAAGTGAGAAGATTGTATCAGAATTTAGCAAAGTGCCTGGGTTCCCTGACGTTGGTTTTATTACTTCCACTACTACCTTCAGTACCAAGGGGAATCTGCATTGGGGTTTTATTGTTAGTGGACAAGCCATCCACAGTGAAGCCTGATGTTATATTTGATACCTGATGTTATATGGTTATATTTTCACT
The DNA here is from genome assembly GCF_000260255.1 of Octodon degus. Classification (NCBI taxonomy): domain Eukaryota; kingdom Metazoa; phylum Chordata; class Mammalia; order Rodentia; family Octodontidae; genus Octodon; species Octodon degus. The sequence continues at coordinate 30,089,267 of NW_004524578.1, forward strand.
TTCTTTATTTGATATCATTAGAAAGCACACAGACTGAGCCTCTAGTCACAGGTAGCAGGATTACTTTCCTAGTATACTAACAGTGACCTCGTTGACAGAATTGTTAGATGTTTATACAAATTGCTCAAAGGCTAATCTGCATATCAAAAGCAGTTTTCTGCCCTCTCCTTATGGAAAAATAGAAATCCAATAGAGGGATGCATAATCAAGCTTATTGCACACAGCAGAGACCAGTGCACTCATTTCTGAATGCATTCCCATCCAGATGCGGTTGGAGACTTTGTGTGTCTGGCACTGCAACCACAGAACCAGATGGAGGCCACCACATTGGAAAAGACTGTTTTATTTGGATAATGAGGACTGAATGGCTCCATAATAGTTCCTGTAGGCAATGTAGTAGAGAAAAGTAAATAGTAGGATATATAAATGTATACAAGGGGATTTATCATGGGAACTGGCTTGTGTGATTCTGGAGGCCAAAGAGTCCCATCATTGGCCAACTGCAGGCTGGAGGACCAGGGGTCTGACACCAAGACCTGAGAGGGCAGCTGGTGGTACAACTCTCAACCTAAGGCTGGTGGCCTAAGAACCAGGGGCTGCTGGGCATGTCCTTAAGTCTGAAAGCCTCCAAGAACATGGAGTACGGATAATCAAGAACGGAAGATTGAGGTCCCAGGTTCTGATGAGGTAGCATATATTTCTTATTTTCTTGCTCTCCTGGGTGCTTGGGGGATTGCGTGATGCCCACCCACACCGGTGAGGGTGAGATATTCTTTTCTCAGTTTACTTATCCAAATGCTAGCCTCTTCCAGAAATATCCTCACAGCCACCAGAAACAATGTTTTACCAGTTACTTGAGTATCTTTTAACAAAGTCTATTGGATGCCTAAAATTAGTATAACATACAAGAAATGCAATTAATCCCAAATTTGGAAAGCTTGAATGATGACTTTGACTTTTGACATAATTGGAAATGATTTACCACATTGAATTATTTAGTAGCAAGTTGGTATTTATCGAATATATAGCTACTGCTATTACTCAGTATCACAAGGCAATGTTTTTCTTGGAGCATGGATTACTCACATTTTCTGAAATAGGTAAGCTTTATTTTTATTTTTATGTATTTAGTACAGGGTCTCACTACACAGATTGGACTCCTAGTGATACTCCTGTTTTCAGTCTCCCAAGCACTGGGATTACAAGCATGTGCCACCATGTCCAGTCTTAATCGCTGTCTTAGCGTGCCCTGGGGGTGGTGCTGGCACAACACACCGGGGATCCAACCCCAGTCCCTGAGCCTGCCTAAGCAGGTACTTTATTCTGCTTATTTTGCTGAGTTATCTGGCTGACCCTAAAATAGGAAAGTTTTGATTGAATTATAACTTCTTAAGGATTATCTGCATGTGTAATTAAATTATTATCTATGCTGTGTAATTGTTAACCTAATTCTGAAAATAAGGTGCAGGCAAATTATTATGATGTTCATTCAATTTAGGGAAAAGGAGGATATAACACTGAATAAGTTAAAAATCAAACTTTGAATCGATTCTAATTGTTATGGAGCTAAATATTATTGTTTTATATAATTTATTTAAAAACCATACAATCTGTACACTTAATTTAGATCACTTCTGTCCCTTCCAAAGATCTGGGATATTAAAAGCCTATCACTGACATGGAGGGAATCTATCCACGTATACTTGTGGGGCTGTTTTTACAAGTGTGCTTTAGATTGGCAAGGGAGATTGTTAATGGTGCTCGTGCATATTACTAAGTAGTCTTGAGTTCCTTTGAGATATGCCTTGTTGGAGCAGACATATCTATGTGACTTAATTCGGCCAATAAAATATGATTTAAAATGGTGTGTGTCCCTTTAAGGAAAGGGCTGTAAAAATCTCCGTGATTCATGAAGCACTTACAACCTAAGTGAAGAATAAAATGTCATGTTTTCTAAGCTTTTGAGAATTTAACATTGTTCTTTAAAAGCGTCTCTTTAACCCATTCTACCTACTATAGATGACAGCAATCTAGATCGCACAGTGGCCAGTTTCTGAAAGTCTGTTGGCTTTCTGAAGCCCAGTGGTCACTCAGAAAAGATACCTACGGTGATTAAACAGCATAAGTAGTGTTAATTATAAACCCATCTCAAAGAATTATTTTTAAAAATTTGATGTAATAAAATGAGAACTGGAATGACAAGCCATGAGAATGTTTGTAATACATACACATACACACACACATATATATGACTGAGGAGATAATATACATTCAAATTAAAAACATCTGTAAGTACTTCACTAGAAAAGTAGGTAAAAACAGGCAAGAAATGACTTTATATGTGAAAGTATTCACGTGGTCATTAAAAAGGAAGAAAGCAAAGACCAATTTTAACAGTAATCAAATAAATAACAATTAAAATGAGATTGAACTTTTGGTTTATCAATTTATGCAAGAATGAAGAAGAAAACTAATATACAGTATTGCTATAATTATGATAGATGCACAATTTTATAGTAAAAAATCACCAAGATTTATTTTATAATTTTAAAAATATATATTTAGAATAAAAAGCCTGGACAGAAATACAGTAGAGTCTAACAGTAGTTAGCACAATGTACATTTTTACTTTTAAATGTAATATATCTTTCAAAAATTCCACAATAGAAATGTACTATTTGCTGTATAAAGAAAAAAAATTTTGGGCCAGCCAGATAGCTCAGTGGATTAAAGCACCTGCTTAAGCAAGTGCTAGCGGACTGGTGTTTGATCCCCATGCCTTGCTGGCCCCACCCCTGGTGGCACATACCTGTAATCCCAGCACTTGGGAGGCTGAAAACAGGAGGATCACTGCAAGTCTGATCTGTGCAGTGAGACCCTGTAGACCCTGTACTAAATACATTAAAAATTTTTAAAGAAAAAGTTTTTATAGAATGTGAGATAAGAATCTAGAATCCTCACAGATTCAGATTTTCTTATTGTTTCTACAAAAATGTCTTTTTTTCATGAAACTAGAATTAAGTGGCATTTTATGACTTTAACTATTTGTAAGTTATTTAGAATTAATTCTATTAATGCAGAAGAATGTGGTTTCCTGTTTTGCCTGTGTATGTCTGATTTCAACTCCACTGTGAATTCCTGAGGTTTGCACTGATTATCTGGTGATAATTTATAACATTGTCTTTTTGGAATAAAATGTGTTTTTATTTCTTCACAATAAATGTAAGAGGGAATTTTTGTGATGTCACCTACTTGGGAGGAATTTCTGCTTCTGGATCTTGAGTTTCTGGTCACTTATTATTCTTTAATATACTATGCAGGGCTTTCAGGATATCTTTTTGACACTGGAATGACATGTAAAGACACTGGTAGCACAGGGGACTATTTACTCATACTTCCCAGAGCACAGAAAGGGTGCTCAGCAAACCCTACCAGGATAGATTAAGGGGGTCTTGGTTTGGAAGAAGGGAGAGTGGCAGTCGCTACAGAGTGTTGAGTACAGGTGTGGGGTATAACCGGCTGGTTGTTTCCTGACCTTGGAATGTTTGCTGGTGCCAGGGAATGAACTCAAAGCCTTCATGCTGAACGACCTCCCCAAATTTTTTGTTGTTGTTGTTTAATTTTTTAGGGAAGGGTCCACAGGATGTTTAGGGTCTCACTACTAGATTGGACTCATAGTGATCTGCCTGTTTACAGCCTCCCAAGGGCTGGGATTACAGGTGTACACCACCATGCCCAGTCTCAAATGTTTGTTTGTTTGCTTTTCAGCACTGGGGATTGAACTCAGGACCCTGCGCTTGCCAGGCAGGTGCTTATTCTACTGAGCAATCTCCCTGGCCCCTCACCAGATCTTTAAAAAGAATATATATATA
>NW_004524578.1:30094960-30095774 GCF_000260255.1 Octodon degus
GTTTTTTGAAGCTAGCAGTTAATTGGTAGGATTCTCACCATGACTAACTATATATGCTGATACCTGTGAACTAAGCAGCTGCACTGAAGATAGCAATATGTAATGCTAGGATCATGCTTGGAATGTCTGTCATTCTGGTCTTCCAGATATGTACTGTTTGTCATGACATACCAATTACTGACATACTGTCTCTCAAGTAAATGTTTGTTTTAAAAAAAGGTAATAAATGAAAGCAACAGACAAGAAAAAAAAATCACAGGGCTGTTCTGCCACAATGCTGTGTATGGTTAGATTTCTAAATTTCTGTGTAAAAATATGTAATTGTTTATTTCTATTTTTAAAAAAATTTTTTCCTTCATATTCTGTAGGGACGTAAAGTTTAACATATCAATACTTGATGGAAAATACCTGTTCCATGTTATGCCTAAGATGTTTGATATTGAGACAGTTAGTGGGGTTAAGCTCAACTGCCTATGTTGAAGGGTAATAATAATAAGCTTCTCTTCTAGAGGATTAATAACTTAAGTTTGCAGACCAAAAATTAGAGGAAAACAAGTGCTACAAGGACAGCTAACATTTTGGCCCTAGCCTGTCAAGGTCAGTGAAGAATCAAGACATAGGATAACCTATACTGTAACATGTAACTAGGTTGTGTCCCAAATTTTCTGATCAAGGTGATTATGGGGCCACAGAGGAAACTAATCAATAATGTAGAGTGTGCCTAAGGAGAGTCCCATGAAGAGAAAACATTCTCTTAGCTTCTACAGAGAGCAAATTGGTCAAGCAATGGCTGTGACTCATTTACATGGCTGAC
>NW_004524578.1:30106844-30121765 GCF_000260255.1 Octodon degus
TTTGGCTTTTTATCTAGCTGGTTCTTTCCTTCCACTTTGTTCTAGAATTGCAAAGCCTCAAGAAATCCAAGGGTGGAATCTGAAAGTCCTAGTAAAACAGCTAGAGCAAAATAATTTATATTGTCATTTAAGCCTTAGCTGTTCGTTGTGGTGGAGGCTGTGTGTAGTAGGCACCCATGTCAGTGGTCAACTGAGTAAATAGGACCGCTGTCCAATCCTTCGCTCACCAGGTCTTTTGGTGGTGGTGGTGGTGATGGCTGCTCTCACAAACACTGAGTGAAGGGTCTGAATGAAGGCTCATTTGAAATTGTTCGTAGTTCTTTGTTGTCTTTTTTGTTTGTTTTGCTTGGGTTCAGCCCTTCTGGGTTTGGTTTTAATTTTTCATCAGCCTAATAGTTTCTATGTGTGCCCAGGAGGTCTAAATCATGAGTCTTATTTAGAGTCAGCAAGAAATTGTTTTTACTGGAAGCGTTCAGATTAGATCTTTTCAACTTGGACTTGGTGATAATTTCTCTTTCCTCCTCATACCACTACCCCTTCCTTCTTGTTTGCCCCAAAGTGGCCCACATGGGGCAGGACATCCTTTGCTTATTTGTGACACTTCAGCTCACTGGGGGCAAACAGTTACAAGAATGGCATCAGAGGAGAATCAGTCTGTCAACTCTGGGAGAAGCCAGAATAGTCCCTGAAGAGGCAAACAAGGGAGGAACTACACGAGGGTCTCCATCTGCAGAAAGGGCTCTTGGAGGCTCCTGGGCTTTGCTTCTGCTCCATTTTGTCTTTCTAGCATGAACTGGAAGGAAGACAGAGGTGGAGAGGTGTCAGCAGGCAGCACCAGCTCTCAAAGGCAGTGCTGAGCTCTGGACCCAAACCTTCACCTCCAGCTCCAGCCTCTTCACACTTGCCTGCTCTGCCCTGCACAATTTGTCTCCATGCCCTTCAAATGCTGGACTCCTGCTGGCACCTTTTATGTCCCTTCTGCCTAATTATTGATCCAGAGGGGGCAGAGGTTCACAGACTGACCAGAAACTGTGTGAAGAATTCTGTGCAAAGCGTATTGACAGAGGAGAATCACTCCCAGAAGAAGGGGACCTTTGCCCTTCCAGCTCTATAGTGGGCCAGAGGGGAAGTGAGGTTCTTGAAACCTCCACAAACAGTGTTGTGTATGTGGAAGTCCTGCTGCTGAGGCCACAGCGAGAGAGTCCGGACGCTGGTGTGGGGGCAGAGGCCAAGCTGGGATGGAGGGGAAATGGGAGAGGCAGGGAGAGAGCTGACCAACAGAGAGCAATGAGGACAGAGGGCTCTGGAGCACATGGGCCACAAATGCATATCTAGGTGCGCTCACCAGGCATGTGCTCTCTTATGAGTTGTGCAGCTTCCCCAAGACCCAAGTTTGATAACTGCCTCACAACTCTGCCATTGTAGTTAAATGAAGACGGGACAAAACCCACCACAGGCACGAAGCATTTTGCCTGGTTCTTATCTCAAAGAGAGTAGTGGAAATTCTTTTCTTCCCTTGACCTGATCTCCCTTTTTTCCTTCTTTGACCAGTCTTAAAGGCTTTTATTTTCCTAGAAGAAATAATCTATAGCTGTTGATAATTATATAAGGTCTGATGAAAATATGGTGAATATTTAAAGCTATTTATTACAGAAAATATATGTAGTTATTAAGCACCATTGAGCTCTCTCAGCCTACTCCCCCTGCTTCAAACACGCTATCCCATTATTCTTGCTGCTTTCTGAAGCACTTCTGGAGGTCTTCTTTTGTGAGTGCTGATATTTAGTGGCACTGTTGTGGCTCCCTCTTTGATGTCCTCAATAAATTCAAAGTCACTTTGACTTTGGGAAACACTCAGAACTTGCATGGTGCCAGATGCACTGAATAAGGTGGGTGAGGACTCACCATAATGTCTTCATGAATCTGCCTTTTCACTGGATGACACTTGGCAGTAGTATTCACCAATTTTTTTGTATTTAGTACAAGGTCTACAGGGTCTCACTACCCAGATCAGACTCATAGTGATTCTCCTGTTTTCAGGCTCCCAAGCACTGAGATTACATGCACGCACCACCACACCCAGTCTCAGTCATCTTCTCAGCACACCCTGGGGGCAGGGCCTGCACGGCATGCTGGGGATCAAACCCCAGCTGCTGCGCTCTGCCTAAGCAGGCACTTTAGTCTGCTGAGCTATCTGGCTGGCCCTAAATTCACCAATTTTTGATCATACTTTGTAGAGACATTCATGAAAGAAGACTTCTAGAATTTCTTCAGAAAGGGACAGGAATGATGGCATAAATGTGCTTTTTTGCAATAAAGTTTTAAAATTTCAACATTAAGAAATATACATTTCTTTTTAAAATTTATTTTGTATCAGTACATGTTTATGATACATAAGGAATATGTTCCTCTTGGGAAGTTGGTCTAAGTACATGTCCATCCTAATCTTTCTTTGCTTCTCTTCCCATCTCTTTCCTCCCTTCTTCCTTCATCCCTAGATTCCCTGCCCATCTGCAAAAGTCTACCTTCCTGTTTCTTATAATCTATCATTTACTTTACTTATTATTTATATGTTGAGTTCTTCATGTAAGATAAAATGTGGTATTTAACCTTCTGTGTCTGATTTCATTGGCGTTTTCAGTCAGTCTTTGGACTGGATGCTCTTTGCCCAGCCATTGCTCCTGCTGATACTGGCTGGAAGGCCATGTGGGACAGGGAGCCGTGGGACCTGCTGGCTCCTGAGCAGTCTGACTGCCTCTGCAGATACTGTCGTCTCCCTCCTTTTGATATTTTAGATATTTTTGTAGTCATTTAGATCCATTTGCTTTTGTAGTAATAAAAGGTTCCAGCAAATTTGTTCTTTTCTCCCACTCTGTTTTTTTAGCAATAGTTTTAGCTTTCTGGTCTTTCTCTCTGGAGGTTAAATCTTATGGCTCACCCACCTTCTCTCAGGGTGAGCTGACATGCACCTTCTACGTCTTCTTTAGATTTCTTTCCATGATCTTTTGTCTTCTCTTCCATATTTCTAATTAGAATTCAAAATTAAATAAGCCTGACTACAGAGCAAAGTACTAAGGGCCTCTTCTCACTGGAGAGTTGCCAAAGAGCCTCACCTTCACCTTTACTTCATAATGTTTTGTTTATGCTATGACCATGCAACTTGCTCTCCTGCCAGTTTGAACCATGCTAGCAATGAAAATGTCCTGAGCTGCTTTACAAAATGCTGCACCCAAGTAAAAAATCCCACATTGGTTGTATTTCTTTTCTCATATAGTTATCCTTTGCAAAGCAAGATATACTGTTTTGCATTCTTGATCCTTAAGGAAGCCTTTCAGTTGTTGCTTGAGAGATTCCATTGTCTTTGATATATTTCCAAATTGTACTTTTACCTGAATGACTCTGTATTTTGCTAACTGCAAAACTGGAGCTGGTTAGTTTGGGGACAAATGTCCAGATGTTTTTTGTTTTCACTCCCCTTCACTTTTACTTTGCAATGTATTTAGAGAGATGATAAAATCTTTTATTGGTACCTTACACAGGTCTTAAATATCCCAAAGTATGTATTACCTAGCCTCTGATTTGAAAATATTCAGGTTGTAGCTTCTGCTTTTTGGGACATTTTTCATCCGCTCCATTCATATAGTCTTTGAAGAACACCATAGTTTGCAACTTGCTTTGTAGAAAAGTCCTTATCTGTGAGCAGTGGGTTTTCCATATGGCTGGACTTTAGAATCCAGAAAGGAGTCTTCTCCAATCCCCATTGAGATTTAGTAGGTTTGAGGTGAGGCCACAGGCATCTGTATGTTTCCAAAAGCTCCTGAATTGGTTCTACAGTACCTCAGTTGAGAGCCACTGTCTGAAGAAGGTCCCAGACCCCTGGCCAGGTCAGACCACTGTCCTTTTCCTGTAGGTCCTTGGGCCCTGGCCCCTAGGCTTGGGCTGTGGCTTCTTTTAGCTCTCCCTGACTGCAGAAGGGCCCTGTGGCTCTGCAGGAAGGTTGAAGGGCAAGCAAAATAGGGCTGTCTGGTTGAAGAGCAGGAAGAGGGAGGAAGAGGGAGGAAGAGGCAGGAAAGGAGAAGTGTGCTGGCTGTGTGGGAAGCCATGGTGGATTGGCGGCTAACATAAAATGCAGAGACAGAGTAGTGGGAGTCCAGCTGGATGTGGGTCAGGGCCTTGAGAGACATCGTTACTCTACAGGAAGTGGTGGTGGAGGTCAGCTCTGAGGTATTACCGAACAATGGGCTACACAACCCAGAGACTTCCCCTCTGTAAACAAAAATAAGGCCATGTTTTTCTTCTATTCAGTTTCCAGAATGGATTTTTCAGAACCCAGAGCTTTGAAGTAAATAAAAATACACTAGAATTTCTACTCTCTTTTCTAGCAGAGTGGTTACACTGATGGCTTTACCCATGCATTTTGCCCTGAAGCCTGGGTTGAGCTCAGGAGATGCCCTAGATGTCTGCACACTGTGCCAGGCATCTTCTCACTCCTCCACCTAAGGCTTCCATAAGAACAGACTGCAGGAGTTGCTCCCTACTCTTGCCTGGCTTTGGGTGATGTCTTTTTCTTTTTTTTTTTGCAGAGCTTTTCATGTTTGCCTTATAGGATGAAGTAAATAGGATAAGACATGAACAGATTGTATTTAATTTTTCCCAAAATATATCTGGGCAGACATTATTGTCCACATTTTGGGACCAAGAACATTGAAGCTTAAGTGAAGTTTAGTGACTTACCTGTGGTTACAAATTAGTAGGTGGTCGAGCTGGGCTGGAAAACGAGCCCTCTATGGTTCCAGTTCATGCTGTGTCTGTTACTCCACCTCTGTCAGTCTCAGGGAAGATCAGCCTGGGATGTGGAGGGATTCTTGGTAAGCGTAAGCCCCATTTGTGGTTTTGACCAAACATAATCTATTGTCATAGCTAGGTTTATTGGAAGACTTTGGGCAGAATTAAGGAAGTTTAAATGCATGTGCTATCTGGGAGATTGGTAATGAAGCTATAATTGGGATAGTTGCCAACCAATCTCATCTGTTTGGCGATTTTTCCTATTGTAATACCCAGGGAGTTGTTGCTCAGCTTGTGATATCAGCACTTCTTTGGAGTCATTAACATCTGCTTTTCTAATTCACTATTGTCCTCTTGTGTGGTTGAGGAGGGGTGATAGACAGGTGCACCCTGTGCAAATTGTCTTGAGTTGTTCCATATAATCAGGTGTTTCTGGTTGGCATTTCCTTTTCTCAAGTCTCCCGGGGGCATGTAAGGAGCAGATAAGCCCATGCACTGCTGTGCCTGGCACTGTGGGAAGTCTTCCAGTTGTTGTGGGACAGTCTTCTGATATATCTATTGCGCCACTGGAGTATAATTTCCATGAGAGCAGTATTCAGATAGATCTCTCTCTAGCAGCTAGTAAAGTGATTGTCACATAGTAAGTGCTTTAAAGTATTTGTTGAGTAAATATCAATATTCTGGTTTCACATGATGTGACTATTAATTATGACATGACAACTTGAATGGATTAAGAGCCATCCAGCAGATTAGTAAGCATGGCTCTGGGTGTGTCTGTGGATGATTCACAGGTGGGCCAGCAAACTGAAGGGGAAGGCCCACCCACTATGTGGGTAGCAATGTAGGCTTGCAATCTGGACACAATAAAACTTGAAAGAAGGAAGGTACTTTTGGACACCAGTCTTTCGTATTTTCAGTCTTGCAAAAACAGACACATGCTGGGTGACCTCCTGTGAGCTGTTTGTCTTTAATTCTGGATTGGTGCTGCCTCATGGATCCCTCTCATTCTGAACTTCCAATCAGCCACTGGGCCTTTGATTCTCTAGTGTGCACATAGCCATTGATCCTGTAATTCTTAATCCTTTGGCATAATAACACACATATTTTTTATTGATTTGGGTTTTCTTCAATCAGTCTTCAAAAGACAATGTGGAGAGAACCTCTACTCTCTTCTTTGCTCACTGCTGCCTTGCTTCTCCTACTGTGCTGTTACTTTAGGGCCCCTTCATCTTTTCAGCCCTCATACCTGCTCCCTGGGTACATTCTTTTTTTTGGGGGGGGGGCGCAACTGGGGATTGAACTCCAACCCTTGTGCTTGCCAGGCAAGTGCTTATCCTACTGAGCCATCTCCCTGGCCCACTTGGGTACATTCTTGCACTTGAATCATGCTGCAGCGGAAATGAGGTGCAAAGGGAAGGTGAGGCTCTTGGCTCACCTTGGTGTCTTACTGAGAGCCCCAGATCCTGCCTCTTTGCTTTGAGGAACTCCTCATCCAGCCCAGTCAAGACTTCCTTGGCTGGAGGGGGCAGGGCAGGGACCCCAAAGGACCTGACAGCCTTCACTGAAGGGAGGGATACAAAGAAGACAAACAGAGGCAGGCTCCTTTCCCAATGAGCATAGGCCAAGCAGTCACATGAGAATGAGAAGGGGCAGGATGGTGTGTCTTCCTTCAATTTCATTCCTTACAGCCTTCAAATTATCCATTCCAGGTGTCTAAGCTATTTTGTGTGGGGTTAAAGAACTGAGGAAATGAGTTTGATTTTTATTCAGGCCTAGAAAATGTCAGGCGCTTGGCAGTGAAGCTTTCTTTGAACTGCTTTGGTGTGGTTGGGCTGTGCTGAAAGTGAAAGAATATGCACATGGGATTATTTAAACATGAAACACAATTTAATATCACAATTAATTTATCTGAGTATAAAATCTTATTTTCAAAGAGCATGTCCCTCTCCCTTAATACTAAGGGGGGTACTTAAATACTCCTCCTGCCTACGGGTACTTGGTGCTAGCATTTCAAGGGAATTTCTTTAATTTGAATTATTTTTCTTTTCTAGTTTTGGGATATAAAACTCTTTATTAGGATAATAGCTACAAGACACAAAAATATAAAAACTAATGCACAACTTTAAAAAAATGAAGAAAGTAAAAGTTTCAGAGTCATTGGAAATGCTGAAGTATTATAGATAAGCCTTATCATTTTCATAAAAATAATTCAATTTGGGCTGTGCAGATAGCTCAGTGGATTAAAATGCCTGCTTAGGCAGACCCAGGGGCCGGGGGTTCAATCCCAGCCTGTGTCGGCCTTGCCCCCAGAGCATGCTGAGATGGGGAATGAGACTGGGTATGGTGGCCCCTGCCTATAATCCCAGTCCTTGGGAGGCTTAAAAAAAGGAAGGACCACTGTGAGTCTGATCTGTATAGTGAGACCCTCCCTGTAGATCCTGTACTAAATACATAAAAAACAAAAACAAAAACAAAAACAAAACCCAATTTTCTGGGCTGGGGAGATAGCTCAGAAGTCTAAGAGCCTGCCTGGAAGCACAACAACCTGGGTTCCGACCCTGGTACCACATGCTGCACGAGCCCTGGAACCCCAAGCATGATGTACTGGCCCCCAAAACTGGGTGTGGTGTGCAGCCCTGTAATCCCAGCACCAGGGAGGCTGAGACAGGAGGATCACTATGAGCCTGGGCTATGGCGTGAGACCCTGTACAGAATGAATAAATAAATTCAATTGTTAGTAATAATTTCAAATTCCACTACTTCAGAAGAGATCACGTGCATTCATGGGCATAGATCCATTGGTTCAAATGGCATGGATTTCCTGTTTATAATTGAGTTATGATGTAGTATTTGATGTTTTTCAATAGCAATGTTAAAGCCCCTTCCCCCTTGTCACTGTCTTTGGTTTGTCAAATCAGTCTTTACGTTATATATACTTTTTCACTACACTTTTTTCACCATGGAAGCTATATATCATTACAAAAAATGAATTATTTTTCCCTAAGGCTTATGAGACAGGTCTGAGAGTTGTAGTGTTTTGAGGTGGGAATGATCAAGCAAAATCCTTTTCACTGAATCATCAAGGAAAGCTGAAGAAATCAGATGCCTAAAAGAGTTAAGTTGTCAAAACAAAACAAAACAGAACAAAATATCAAAGCAAACAAAGGGAAAGTAAAGCAAAGCCATTTGTCACAAAGACACCCACTGTGGAGTGGAATTACAGAAGACAAGACAGTACCCTATAATTTTAAAATAATATTTAATTCTACTCTATATCAAGCTTGTCCAGTGCTGTTTATGCTCTACTTGAACTATCCAATTCTGGGGGATCTACCTCTTTATTTAATTAAAAATAGGTCAGACCCTAAAAGAATTTATTCAACTACATACAATTTAACTTGTCTTCTTGAATTTTTCTCATAAATTACCACTGGATTCATCAAATACTGGTTTCAAATGACAGTTCTTTAAGTAATGTGTTTTTGACCCATTTATAATGATATAGTTCTAGATTCTGTTGTTTTCACTTAAAATCATATTATGAAAAATGTCCAGTGTCACTATATTCTTTGAAAATATGAATTTCAGTGACTGCAAATAATTCCCTATTATGCTTTTAATTATCCATCCCTTGAACGTTTAGGTTCTTTTTTTTTTAAGAATTATTTTAATTTTAATTTTATTTTAAAGAGTAAAGACAAATAGCAGAAACAAACACAGACACAGAGTAACAAGCAATAGTACAAATGGTACAGAATTTCAAAACAATAATAAAAATTTAAAAATGATTGTATTACATATTTTCACCATCAAATCTGTTGAGATTATAGGCCGGGAAGATAGCTCAATAGAATAAGTGCTTCCCTGGTAAGCGCAAGGACCCGAGAGCTCAATCCCTGGTTCCAAAAAAAAAAAAAAAAAAAATCTGTTAAGATTAATAGATATAGGTATGCGTAATTGGTCAAATAATTTAAAAAAAGTTTATTTTCAATAAACCTTAAAATTTTTTCTTGTCCTTTTTTACTTTACATATATATAGATATAGATAAAGATATAGATATATAGATATTTAAGATTTATTTTAAAGCGAGTATGCTAATTGATAAGACATTAGAAACGGTACACATTTAGAAGAGCAGGATGAGAAGTATTCAACCATGGTTTGATATTGCACTTTGCTGTCTTCAATGTTGCTCAGATTATACATAATAGCATATAGAGTGAGTTAGTCAAAGTGCAAGTTTTATTTTATTCATTTATATTTTTGTGGCCGGCTCAGCCTACCCTGGGGGAGGGGCTGGCACAGCATGTGGTGCAGGAGATTGAACGAACCACTGTTTCTGCTCTTTGCCTAAGCTTGCCTAATCAGGCGCTTTAAACTGCTGAGCTATGTCTCTGGCCCAAAGTGAAAATTTTAAACATTAACTTCTATTTTAAAAAAATGATGAAATGAGAACTACAATCATCTCAGTTATCTTGAATATATATTTGCATGATTTTTCCCATTTATATTTTTCCTCTCCTTTTTCCATTTCCTTCATTTTTTAAAATTTTTTTTTAATGTATTTGGTACAAGGTCTCATTATGCAGCTTGAACTCATACTGATTCTCCTGTTTCAGCCTCCCCAGTGCTGGATTACAGGGGCATGCCACAATGCCAGGCTTTGGTGGCTGTCTTTGTGTGTCCAGGACAGGGCCGGCATGGTATTTGTTATGGGGGTCGAACCTGGGTTCTTGCATTTGCTGGGCAGGTGCTTAGTCTGTTGAACTGTTTGACAAATTCTTCCTCATCTTTATTGTTTATTCCTTATGTTCAGTTTCTTTCCATTTTACTATATCTATTACTCCTTTTGGATTTTATTTATTCTTTCAGGTTCTTACAGTAGGGAGATAATACTATATCTACACATTTGGTCTGACTTATTTCACTTAGAAGTACAGCCTCTAGGTGCATCCATTTACCTATAAAAGCCTCAGGTTTTTCTTTCTTTATAGCTGAGTAATACTCCATTGTATAAAAATGCCATATGTTTTTTTATCCATTCCTCAGGTGATGGGCATTTTGGTTGTTCCCAAGATTTGGCTATGACATACTGTGCTGCTATAAAAATTGTTGCTCATATATCACTGTGGTATGATATTTTGATTTCTTGTGGAAAAATACCCAGAAGGGTATAGATGGCTTGAATGGGACTTCTAATACAAGTTTTTTGAGGAGTCCCCACACTGATTTCCATAGTGGTTGCACCAGTCTACATTCCCACCAGCAGTGGAGAAGGGTTCCTTTTTCCCCACAGCCTCTTCAGCATTTGTTATTAGTTGATTTCTTTATGACAGCCCTTCTTTCTGGGGTGAGATAATATCACAATGCTCTTTTAATTTGCATTTCTTGAATGGCCAATGCTGTGGAACATTTTTTCATATATTTATTTGACATTTGTATTTCTTCTTCTGGGAAATGTGTATTCATCTCAGATGCCCATTTTTGGATTGAATCTTTGAATTTGGGGCCTGATTTATTTAGCTCTTTATATACTCTCAATAAAGTGAGTTGTTTTGGTGATTGTTGGTTAACAGTTTTTTTCCCCCAATTTGTGTGTTGTCTTTTCACTTTGTTGGTGATTTATTTTGATGTGCAGAAACTTTATATTTTTTTCCCCAGAAACTTCACAATAAGATGAGATCCCAATTGTTGATTCTTTGAAGTATTTCCTGTGCAGTTTGCTTTTTGTTCATTAACTGTCTGCCTATCCCTATGTCTTCAAGATTTCAACCTACTTTCTCTTCCAGTAGATTTAGTGTTCTTGTTGTATTGTATTTATTCTTTTGCGGAACCGGGGATTGAACTCAGGCCCTTGTGCTTGCCAGGAAAGCACTTATTCCACTGAGCCATTTCCCTGGCCCCAGTGTTCCTGTTTTAATGTTTAGTTCTTTTATCTATTTTGTCTTTAATTTAGTATGTAGCTATAGACTTCAATCTAGCTTAACTTTTTGGCATGTGGAATGCCAGTCTTTCCAGCACTATTTTAAAAAATTTTTATTAATTCTAATGAGAAAGAAATAGCAATGAGACAGTTTCAAAACGGGTTAGTAGAACAGTTACAATAATTAATACTTTGCATATTGTTGTCTTAGTAATATCCAACACCATTTGTTAAAGAGGCTATTTTTCTTCAAGTGAACATGTTTGGTCGCTTTGTCAAACATAAGATGGCTGAGTATGTTTTCAGTTGAATCTGCATCTTCTAATCTGTTCCATTGATTCCCAGGTCTGTTTTTTGCCAGTATCATGCTAATTTTATCACAGTAGCTTTGTAGTATGATTTCAAGTCATGGATTGAAATGCTTCCTGCCTTGCCTTTGTTGCCCAGGATTGCCTTTGCTATTCTAGGTCTTTTCTGCTTCCAAATAAATTTTAGGAATGTTTTCCCTAGATTTGTGAGGTATGTTGGTGTTATTTTTCTAGGGATTACATTAAAGCTGTATAACAATTTTGAGAGGCTAGCCATTTTCACTATGTTGGTTCTTCCTATCCAGGAGCAAGGAATATCTTTTAATTTTCTGAAATCCTCTTCAGTCACTTTTTTTCCAGTGTACTGTAACTTTCAATATATAAATATTTTACTTCCTTTGTTAGATTAATTCCTAAAAATTTCATTTTTTTGATGCTATTTTAAAGGGTATTGTTTCTTTAATTCTCTCTCAGTGAATTTGTTAGATAAATCCTGTTGAATTTTCGTTGTTGACTTTTTATCCTGCTATGCTACTGAATTTGTTTATTAATTCTAGGAGCTTCTTGGTGGAGCTTTTTGGGTCTTCCATGTAGAATATCATATCATATGTTAATAATGATAGCTTAACCTCCTCTTTACCTATTCTTACTCCTTTTATTTCTCTCTTTCATCTAATGGCTCTGGTTAATGTTTCCAGAACTATATTGAATAGGAGGAATGATAGCGCACATCATTGTCTTGTACCTGATTTTAGAGTAAATGCTTTTAGTTTTTCTCTACTTATGATGACATTGGCTATTTATTTATCATAGATGGCTTTTAGCAGGTTGAAGTATAGGCCACCTATTCCAATTTTCTGTGGGACTTTGATCATGAATGAATGTTTGACTTTATCAAAAGCCTTTTCTGCATCTAGTGAGATGATGGACCATCATCTCATGTATGTTGGATCATCCTTGCATCCCTGGGATGAATCCTACCTGGTTGTGGCATATAACCTTCCTGATGATTGCTGCATTCTATTTTATAGTATTTTCTTGAGGATTTTTCCATCTATCTTAATAGGGGAGGTTGGCCTGTATTTCTCTTATTTAGTTGAATCTTTCTCTGGTTTTGTTATCAGTTATAATTCTTGCTTCCAGGAATGATTTTGGTAGCATTACTTCCTTTTCAATTTCATTGAAGATTTGAGGAGTATTAGGATTAAATCTTCTCTAGATTTCTTGCAGAATTCAACTGTGAATCTGTCAGGACCTGAGATTATTATTTTTTTTTTTGGTAAGTTTTTTTAAAATTACATTTTCAATTTCAGTGGCTGATATTGGATTATTCTGAGTTTTTATATCTTCTTGATTCAGTTTTGGTAATTTGTACTTATCTAAGAATGTGTCCATTTCCTTGTATATATTTGATTCTGTAAGAGTAAAAATTTTCAAAATAGCTATTGATGATCTTTTGAATTTCCACAGGATCTGTTGTAATGCACCCTTTTCATTTCTTATTGTTTGAATTTGAGTTTTTTATGTCCTCTTTTTGATGAGGTTGGCTACGGGGTTTATCAATTTTATTTAAATCTTTAAAGGACTAGCTCTTTGATTCATTAATCCTTTGTGTTTTCTTTGTCTCAAATGCATTGATTTCTGCTCTAATCTTTATTATTTCTTCTCATCTTTGGACTTTAGGTTTGGTTATCTCTTTTTCTAAAAGTTAGAGATGCAGATTTAGGGTATTTGTTCTCATTCTTTTTTCCTAATGTGTGAGTTCAGTGCTATATATTTCCTTGTGAGAGCTGCTTTCATTGCATCCCATAAATTACAGTAAATTGTGTTTAAATTTTTGTTATTTTGTAGGCATTGTTTAATTTTATATGTAAACCATTGATTGCTGAGGAGGATATTATTTAATTCCCATGTGTTTATAGGGTTTTTGAAGTTTCTTTTGTTAATTTCAAATTTGGTGGCACTGTGGTCAGATAATAGGCATGGGATAATTTCTGTTTTCTTGCCTTTACTTACTTATGATCTATGTACTATTATGTGGTTTATTTTATTTTAACATAACCTGTCTCAGGTTTATTTGTGCACAGAGCACAGGAGGACACCAGCCCCCCCAGATGGCACCCCAGAGGTCACACCAGCCCTTCTGTTTTTACATCAATAGATAAGAGGCTTTTACTGTGGATCCTTCACAGGGACCTGAGCACCTCTGGGATCCCGGGCAGGAGCAGAAGCTGGAGCCTGGGCCTTGGCTGTAGAAGAAGGCTGGAGCAGGGGTCTTGGCTGGAGTAGAAGCTGGAGCTTGGGCCTTGGCTGGAACCTGGGCCTTTGGCCAGCATGTTGTGAGATCCTTGGCAATGTGGGTATGGATATGCCTCCCAAGCTTGAGGTAGGCAATATAGGCAAGTTGAGTGAGCCTGCGGTTTACTTCCCTTGGGCTGATCTTGGGCTTGATGAAGGTCTCGATAGCCTTGACATGTACTCTCTTGGCCTTGACATTGTTGCTTGCATCTTCTTGAAGCCCTTCTTGTTGTGCTTCTTGGCAAAAAACATGTTCTTACAGAACTTGGGATCTACCCTTCTCAGGAGATTCATATCTTTGTGACAGATGTTTATTGATGCCATTTCTGTGCCACTTTTTGGACTGTTGCGTGTGGTGTGATTCTTGGACTTGGGCATAACTGCACTGTAAACTGTGGCTACTATGTGGTCTATTTTAGAGAATGTCCCATGTGCAGCTGAAAAGAACGTGTATTCCGATGTTGTTTGGTGGAGCACTCTGTAAGTGTCCTCTATGTCCATTTGTTCAAAGGTTTTGTTTAGTTCTGTTACCTCTTTGCTCCTTTTTGTCTACTTGACCTATTTTTGAGATAAGGAAATGTTCAGGTCCCCTGTGAAGACTGTGCTATTGATTATGAGATTTTTTTAAGTCCTATAAAATTTGATTTATGTAGATGGGTGCTCCTGTATTTGGTGCATACATATTTATGACTGTTATTTATGCCTCTTGAAGTTTTTCCCTAATTGATATGTAGTGACCTTTATCTTATGTAGTCATTCTTGGTTTGAAATTCGGATTGTCTGTGAACACAATAACTGCCCCTGCTTTCTTCTGAGCTCCTGAAGCATGTAGCATTGTTTTCCATTCCTTGACTTTCAGCCTATGAATTTCTTTTTGTGTTAAATGTGTTTCTTGTATACAGCATATTGTAGGATTTTGTTTCTTGGTTCACTCTACCAATCTATTTCTTTTATTTGGTGAACTGAATCCATTTACATTGGTGGTTATAATTGATATGTATTTTCCTGTTGTTTGTTTCCTACATTTTATGTGTTTACTTTTTGCTCTGTTTGGTGGATTCTTTCTGTTGTCATTCTTGGAATTGTAGTCATTTTGATCTCTTTCTAGAATGTCTTTTAGTACTCTGTGTAGGGCTGTTTTTGTTGATGTGAATTTTTAAATTGTTCTTTGTCATGGAAGTATTTTACTTTTCCATTAAATTTGAAAGAGAGTTTTGCAGGGTATATCAGTCCCAGTTCTTGTATGGTTTGAAATACTTCACTCCATGCTCTTCTTGCTTTAATGGCTTGTGTTGAAAAATCTGTTATTCTGATGGTTTTCCTTTAAGTGTGATCTGTTTTTTTCTGGTTGCTTTTAGTACATTGTTCTTGTTCTGAATTTCTGGGATCTTGATTATTATATGTCTGGGTATAGATTTAATTGGTTTGATATTATTTGGAGGTCTATATGCCTCAGTTACCTGAACGTCAGATTGTTTCCCCATATTTGGGGATTTGTCCATACTCTTTTTATGTCATTTGTGTTGGCACCTTCTTTTTCGTTGATGCCTATTAGTCTTATGTTGTTCATCTTTGCATCGTCTTGTAGTTATTGATTTATTATTTC
>NW_004524578.1:30122535-30129103 GCF_000260255.1 Octodon degus
CTGGGTCTCATTATGCAGCTCAGACTCATAGTGGTCCTCCTATCTCAGCCTCCCCAGCCCTGAGATTACAGATGTGTACCACCATGTATCAGTAGTCAGTACGGTGTGCCCCAGGCTCCAGGGTCAGTGCAGCATGCTATACTGGGGATCAAACCCGGGTCTTTGTACTTGCCAGGTAGGCACTTTGACTGCTAAGCTATCTCCCCAGCCCCTCTCCTCTGTTTTTTTTTTTTTTAAATCAGTGTCTTCTTTAGAAATGCTTAGTAATTCTTTCATTACAGTATTATAGTTATCAGGACTCTGCACTTGCCAGGCAAATACTTATTCTACTGAGCTATTTCCCTGCCCCTACCCAGGAGGTTCTTTCTTTCTTTCTTTCTTTCTTTCTTTCTTTCTTTCTTTCTTTCTTTCTTTCTTTCTTTCTTTTCATTTTTCTTTTGGTGGAACTGGGGATTGAACTCAGGCCCTTGTGCTTGCCAGGCAAGTGTTTATTCTACTGACCTATCTTCCCGGCCCCACTGGGAAATTATTTCTGATCTTATTTCCTCTATACCCTTCTGCAGTTGTTTCTTTACTTCAGTTACTATTATCTCAGTGATTTCAGTTGTGTAACTATTTTTTCTATGTTACTGTCTCCTGGATTTGTTCTGGGTGATCTCAGGGTCTGAGACTGCATTTTACTTCATTTTGTCATTTTCTGTTTCAGACAGAACTCTTTATTTTGAGTTCTGTGATACTTTTTTGTGAAATTTTGAAAGAGGTAGCTGTGTCACTGTAATCAGACCCTCTCCATAACCAGTCTATTCTTTAGGTATCTCTTCTGTGTCAGAGGTTCTTGTTTTGTTGTGTTCTAATATTTTGCCTTCTCTATTGATGGTGGGATTTTGGTTTTTGTCTGGCACTGTCCTCCATCCCATGGTATAAGGCTTTGGTGAGTTTGTTACCCCAGCACTTCTCGATATTATTACCCAAGGGAGGATATGTAGTTAAAGCAGATATGCTATTCTAGTTGCAACAGTACAATCAGCAGTATTAATGACAGTGAGTGAAATTTAGAGATTGATGAACCTTTGTATCTAATGGTTTTGTATTTTAGACCATAGGAACAAACATAGCTATACAGCAAAGCAGATCATAAATAGGAAATTTGCATGTAAACTAGTTCCCCGGAGTTCTGCCTGGGTACCTCCCCTTTATGTACCTGGAGTCCTCCAGGAAGACTAGGTCAACTAAGTTACTGCCTGGTACCTTCATGATGTGAGGATCTTCCTGTAGGCCTGGGCCTCATCAGACTGGGCCCTGTTGGGCCTACCAGTTTCCTCAGCTCACTGGTCCCATCTTTAAGTGTCAGCCTCTCCTCTGAGAACCATGCCACTGAACTCATCCCACTGGCCCAAATTCATCTGTCGGGCCAACTCTGTCCAATGGGCACCACCTTTTTAAAGAATTATGATGTCACAACAGCAAACTCCAAACTGATTTCCTATCTTATCATTTGGGTAATAATATCTTATTTGACTTCCATAGATGTGAGACTACTGGGTCAAAGTATGTCTGTGAGATAGCTTTATGTGTAGGATATTTATTAGGGAGGACCCCTAACATCCATGCCAATGTAGGTGTCTTAGTTACTTTCTTCCTGTTGGTAAAAATAACCTGAAACCCACAATTTAAGTGAAGAAAGGTTCATTTTAGCTCAAAGTTTTGTAGAGGGTTCAGGCCAGAGTCAGCTGGCTCCAAGCAGGGTACATGGTAGAAGAGAAAGAGCTTGTGGCAAGGTAGGCAGGAGGCACATAGACTTTTTTCTCCTTTCTCTTTTTTTTTCCACCTAGGCTACTAGCCTATTGGTTGATGTCATCTCAGGATTGGTCTTCCCTCTTCAATAAGTCCATCACCCGTACTCAGAACTATGCTGAACCAATCAATGGACTAATTGAGTATCATCAACCCATGATTCTGCCACCTCCCAAAAGCCCTGTGTATGAGATTATGAAGGTTTTTATTTTTTTTTGGGGGGGGGGCATTTAGATATAAGCCATAACAGAAGGGGAAAGGATTAGGCAAAGAAAAACTCTGATGAATTGTATGAATGGCCTCTGCTGATCTGGGGGAGTTCTGGGGCTTGGAAGTCCCTTTAAAATTTTCCTGTACTCAAGAAAAGGGGCTGAGCCTTATAGCCTTTCATGGACCACTCTTTGACTGCAGGTCATCCTTGTGGAAAGGAGTGACTTCAGGGGAGCTATCCTACTAGTTGAGAGCAGTTTCCAATGAAAGGTTCAGCCATTAGCTATCAGCTGCTAATCCTTCTGGTAGCGTGGGAATAAGTTCTCAGAATTGAAGAGGAGCAGCTGATGTATACCACAGCATCCACTTTAGCCACCTCTTGTACTTATTGGACCTACTCGATTTTTTCTTTCTTTATTAGTAGATATTGGTTGCTTATAGCGTTTACATTCATCTTTGGGCATAGGTACATGTACTTGACCTATCTTGGTTCATTTTATTATTACCCCCCAACCCATCTCTCTATATCCCTTCACTGGTTTTCTTTTGTCTATCTTTTAAAAAACTTATTTATGCCTTGAGTTTCTCATATAAGAGAAGTTATACTTGTTTCTTGTAGGAAGAGTTCCTCTCCAATTCTTGTTTCCCTCCTCCCAAGGAGAAGTACTTAAGAGACAGAAGACAGCCTTCACTGATGCAGCTCTTCTGAGGCACATATCTCATCAGAATCTACATCTCACTGTAGATTCCCCCTCCAGCTGGCTAACAGCTCAGCTCTAGGCTGTTCTAAGGTGACCCAGACCCTTATCTTGAAGGATCTGGCCCCTGGCTATCATTCCTCTCTTAAACCATGACTCTTCAACTATTTCTCACGATGCTGGGAAAGACTCATGGGCACTGGCCAGCAACAAAGACACAGGGACACTGCAGGCAAGCAAAGTGCAAAGCAAGGGCTAGAGCAAAAGGCTGTCATGCCGCCTTTGGCCTTTATTTCTATGTATATTGAGCCTCAGCCTTTAGGTTACTTTTGGTTCACAAAATAAGCTCTTATTGGGTGTGCCTAAGATTGTGAGAACCTGCTAGACATCTGGGAGCAAGAACACAAAAACAGGGTGGCCTTGAGGAGTTTCAGAGGTTCCTGGTTACTCTCTCTGCTGTTCCTGCAGTTTTGTTTTCCTATTCCTCCTCCCACATGCCCTGCAGACCATTCTGGACATCTCTATCTTAACTCCTTCTTATATCAATATCACTACAGGGGATAGGTGTGGTTAGGGGCCTCAGAGGGCTTCCTAGGAGCCAAAGAGTCTTTTGTTTTCCAGTCTTCAATAATTATTGTTTATAAAAAGCTTAAAAATTTCAACACTGACTGGTTGTTGATGCACAAAATCTAAAAAAAGAATGTCGGAAATAAATGTCAATGTGAACTACAATAAATATACGAATATCACTCTACAAAAATAATCTTTACTTCAATTATCACACCTCAGGCAGTCTGCACCCACAGCAACAGCACTTTCCATAGCACACTCCGTACACATGTATTAGTAACATTGACAGCACATGTATTTCACTTTCTTGGCCTTTTTGTGGAACAGACTTGATATCTCAGCGCTCTTGCTATTTTGACAGGATATTCCTATTATATTATACAGTATTTAGTTAACAGAAACATAAAATATAAATAAAATAAATTATTAAATTCTTGGCTGTGGAGTTGGCTCAGTGGAATAAGTGCTTCCCTGGCAAGCGCAAGGGCCTGAGTTCAATCCCTGGTTCTAGAAAAAAAAATCTTCATATGTATAGTGCATTTAAAATAGACACTAATATATTCATATGAGCTGTGTACTTACTAACAAAACATAAAAGATAACAACAGAAATAAATTCCTATATGAACTACAATGAAAATACCAGTAGAACTCTACGACAAAAAATAAGCTTTGCTTCAGTTGTCATACCCAATGCAGTCCTCACACATGACAACCACATGTTCTGTGCACATGTCTCACTTACACAGACAGCAAGTGTGCTTATCTTTCCTTTCCTCTGTGCCAGTCTTGTCACTTCTTTCTTTTTCCTGTTTTTTTCCAGGAACTTCCTGCTATAGTGCTCTATATTGTACATGAGCTTAGCAGGGAAATAAGATATCAATAAAATACAATGTACAGTATGGGTTGACATTACTTGAAACACAAAGCACTGGCCAAAGGTTGTGTTTTTCTTGATCCTAAACATGTGTGGGATAGGTAGTTTAAAATAAAAGGTGAAAAATATCACAGGAAAATTTTCTTAGAGGATTGGGGCTGGAGCTCACAAGAGACCATTTACAGCAGAGGGTAAACAAAATGTTTCTTCCCAGAAAACTACACCAAAAAGTTGTGGAGCACATTGGTGAGCTGACAGGTGAACAGAGAGGCATGAGATCACAAAGATCTATGGTAACAGCAGGAAAACAAGGAAGATGGTAACTAGGCCCTACAAGAAAATACAGGAAAATAAGACACAGGTGCTATCAGTGTAAGTGATACTTGTGTATGGAACAAGCGGTTGTTGTGTGTAAACACAGCCTTTTGTGTTCCTGCTTTATTTTTTTTTTCCTTTTTCTTTCTTTCTTTTCTTTTTCTTTTCTTTCTTTCTTTTTCTTTTTTTTTTTTTTTTTTTTTTTTGGTGGAACCGGGGATTGAACTCAGGCCTTTGCACTTGCCAGGCAAGCGGTTATTCTATTGAGCCATCTTCCCGGCCCCTGTGTTTCTGTTTTATAACAACAGCCCATGTCCTGATCAGTTACCCCTGCGAGATGGTGCTGTCTTTCCTTGCCTGTTGCTACTGACACAAGCAGCAGAAAGTGCCTGGGCAGCAGCTGTAATTTCAAGTTAGGTGGAATTCTTGTAAGATCTCTAATGCCTCCAGAGATGCAGAGCCGAGTTTTAGGGAAGGAATTATGAGTGGATATGGGGCAGGACTTGTAGGAAAGGAATTCCAGTGGATATTGTGCAGGATGGTGAGTGGAACTACCCTTCTTAAGATTTTTGTTCAATTAGTGTATAGAAATGCAACTGATTTTTTTCATTGCTTTTATATTATGCTATCTTAACTGATCTATTAGTTCTAATATTATAGACCAGTAAGTTATGTAGAAATATTATAGGCAGTCATACAGATATAGGCCCTCAAAGGAAGTGCAGAAGATAAGAACACATTTCAACTGTGGCTGCAGGTGGATCTGTTGAAGGCAAGGCCTTAAGAGAAAGATGGAATGACTAGGACTGGGGAGATAGCTTGGCAGCATAAGCGCCTGCCTGGCAAGTTCAAGGTCCCAAGTTTGATCCCCAGTACTGCATGAAAAGCCAGCCCTGGAACCAAGTGTGGTGATACATTCCAGTAATCCCACCACTAGGGAGGCTGAGACAGGAGGCTTATTATGAGTCCTAACTGCATAGTAAGACCCCATATTTTAAAAAAATGTAATAACTAGGCCTGCATATCTCCCCAATATATTATAATTAATAAACAATAATATGATAATCAATTTAACCTAGTTCAATAAGGTCTAAATAGGCAGTAGTCACCTAGGTTGATGGCCAGTGCCTCCTAACTCATATTTTCCCAAAAGGTTCTGTGTTCTTTCCATGTACACTTGCTGCATGACTTGTTTCCTATTATGGTTTGTGTCTAGTTGTTTCCCCAAAGCCTCATGTAGCCATTGGGGCAACTTCTAGAATTTGTTTTTTTAAAAGAATTTGTGATTAATTCATATTTCAATGCTGGGATTATGGGTGTGAATGCTACACCTTCCCTGGGGCAGATAGTCTGAATACAATATAAGGAAGGGAGAGAGCTTGCTAGCTGCCACAGCCACTGCTCCTCCTTTTACTCTCTGCTGTTTTCCACGGCCATGATCTGCTGCCCTCTTCCATGTGCCACTCTGCTTTGGATCCAGCTGATTATGGACTGAAATTTCCACTAACTGTGAGCTAATAAACCTCTTCTTCCTTAATTTTGTGTGTTGGTTATTTTGTCCCAGCAACAAGAGAAAAGTAATAGATACTTTCCTATTGGATCAGCATTATCTAAGTGGCTATGCATGTAGTCTTATTGGTTTGTTATAGTTTTGTCTCATGTTGTACCAACCTTGTAATTTTGTGTCCATGTTGATTTTGCTCTATAAAACTTCCCTTGAGAGATGGACTCATGGCCAACACACTCAGGCTTCCTCTGGTCTTTCAGGAGCTGTCTCTCTATCAATAAAATTTCCTACCCTCAAACTCCATTATTCCTTACAATTCATTCTTTGATTTTGGGAAACTCAATCTCAGCATATCAGACATCTAGCAAGTTGGGAATAACAATATTTCTGTCAAATCACTGGGAGGTCTCACATCACCAGCAGTATGTGCCTATGTGTACTGCTAAAATTTTCTACAGAGAAAACTATCTCATTTGCATACAAAAGGCAATTTAACTTGTTTTTTCCTTAATTGCTCTAGAAGACCCTCTCATGAGTGCATGAGGCTTTGGGGGCATACCTAGACACAAACCATAGCACATTATTGAATAATTGAATC
>NW_004524578.1:30129278-30131097 GCF_000260255.1 Octodon degus
AATTTGAGAATACTTATCGTAAAAGGATGTTGAACATTATCCAGTGCTTCTAATGCTTCTGTTTAGATGAGCACATGGGATTTCATTGTTTATTGTTACTGTAGTATCTCAAATTTATTGGTTGGAGGATATTAAGTCACTGCATCCAATCAATAATTCTATTTGATCATGACACAGGGTTATTTAGCATGTTGCTGAAGTTGCAATTGATTTGATAATACTTAGAATTTTTTCATCTATATTCATCAAGGATATTAACTATGAATTTTCTTTCCTTGTAGTAGCCTTAACCGGCTTTGTTATCAGGGTAATTCTGACCTTCTACAGTGAGTATGGGAAAATATTTTTTTCTCTTCAAAGTTTTGGAAGAACTTGAGAAGGATTAGCATTTTTTCTTTAAATGCTCATTGACATTCATCAGTGTAGCAATCTGGTCCTGGGCTTTTCTTTTTTGGAGTGTGTATGTTTGTGTATGTTTGTGTGAGCATGTGTGTGGTACATAGACTTCATCCTGAACTACATCCCCATTCTTTTATTTTGAGACAGTTGTTCAGCCTTGGCTTGATCTTGTGATCCTGTGAAGTTTTTGATTATTGATTTAATCTTATTTTTTATTGGTCTGTTAAGATTTTCTGCTTCTTCATGACTCAATCTGGGCAGGTTGTATATTTCCAAAAACTTATCTCCTTCTTTTAGGCTATTCAATTAGTTAGTCAATAAGGTATTATGGTTTATGTCTAGGTGTGCCCCTAAAGCCTCATGCAGTCATGAGAGAGGGCTTGTAGAGTTTGCGACTGATTCATGGTCACGTGCTGGGATTATGGGAGTGACTGCTACACCTGGGGTGGGCAGTCTGCATACAATAATACAAGGGAGGGAAAGAGGCTTGCTCTCTTCAGTTCCTCACTTTTTGCTCTTATTGCTTTTGCTGTGGTCCTTGTGTCATACCCTGCTTTGGATCCAGCTGATTATGGCCTGAAACCTCCACAAACTGTGAGATAAATAAACCTTTCCTTTTTAAATTTGGATATTTTTGTCTCAGCAAGGAAATAAAAAGTAACTAAGATGGAAGGTATATAATTATTCATAGTCATATGATTCTTTACCCTATATTATCCTTTTTCATTTTATTTATTTGACCTCTTCTCTCTCTTTGGGGTAGCTGAAGTACAGATTTATCAATTTTATTTATCTTTAATAAAAACAACTCTAAGTGTCACTGTGCAGCTTACATACATGTGACTTCTGTCTGTTTTCATGCTGATTACCTGGCCCCTTTAGGTCCTTAGACCCATAAGCAAGGCGTGGTGACACTTCAGTTCTCAGCTATAGGTGTCATCATGAACCCTGGATCTGTCTAGCCCCAAGTGTAAGGATGCTCCTTGGTCCTAATATTATGACTTCTTGAATAAATGGCCAAAGGACCCTTGAGTGAAAGACTAAAGCCATCACTGCATCGTATACTTGCCATGGCATGGAAAGGGTTCTCCTTCTGGGTTTCTGGACTCTTCTTTAAGTCAAAAGGTAAAAGATATAAAAACTGCTTAATTCTGGAAACTGGGTAACAGATCACAACTTATCCATTTTCATGGCCAGTTCACCCTACAGTGCAGTCACTGCAGAGCTTCTGACTGCTGCTTTCCAACATGTCCCTCCTGGATCTGGGGAGATCCCTATCCTTCTGGCCTCCCACCCCGCCCCCATGGTAAATCTTCTAGTCTCTCTTTTTCATAATTTTATTGAGAAACAAATAGCAATGAGACAGTTTCAAACCAAATTGGTAGGACAGTTTCAATAATTAACACATTGCATACATTCT
>NW_004524578.1:30131427-30133094 GCF_000260255.1 Octodon degus
AGTGTCAGCCATGTGGATGAGTCATGGCCATCGCTTGGCCAATGTGCTCTCTGTGAAAGCCTGAGAGAATGTTTTCTCTCCATGTGACTCTCCTTATCTAGCCTCTCTTTTAAATCTGTATATCCTGCCCATTTCTCCAAATCGTTTCATCCCTTCTTCCATTATATATCATGGCAGTTCTGGCCTTTCTATTTTATTTATTGGGGCCATTCCTTACTTTCTTCTCATTTTCAAGAGCCAACCTAGTGGATCACATCATCTGCTGGGTGCTCACCCAGTGGGTGATTCCTGTATTCTGGGAGACTAGCTTTCATAGTAGTAATCTCTCACTTATTCATATTTACCCTCCCTGATTTAGCCCCTTCAGGCCCTAGTCCCACTTACTACTCATTGCTATCTCCAAGGCTGACTGGAGTCTGTAGCCCCTGTTTGCACAAGGTCTCTGTCTTCTCCTAACAGACCTAGTGCTTGCTTGGTCAGGTTCACTGTCAACCCAGTCCTCTCATTGCACAGAGAAGAAGCTGCACTGCATCAAGAGAAGGTTGCATTGGCTCACAGGCAGAGACTCCTCCATTGCCTTTATTTTTCTTAAAGAGAATACAAGATCCATTCCGACCCCAGGCCTGGTGAGTGTGTGGGAGAGCTTCCTGCTACCCTGCACTGGCAGGACCTGCTGGTCCCAGCCCAGGCACAGCATGTGTGAGACCCTCTTCCATGCGCTTGGGACCCCACCATCACTCTGCAGCACACCCCTGCCCTCCCAGTGATAATTTCTGCCACGTTCTGGGGACCCCCAGATCCAGTCCTAGCCCAGGCCCAGTGAGTGTGTGGGAGAGCTGCCTCTCCCCACTACTCCACCTTATCCCCTCCAGACTCAGCTAGGCCTGGCATATAGGCCTGGGGTGAAACCCTGAAGTTCCAATACCTGCAGAGAGAGGAGAGGACAAAACCACCCAGCTAGTCCAGGAGCAGAACATCTTGACAGAGTGGCACAACAGGTTCACTCTCAAGGGCAGCAGCAGGAATGAGCTGTGCAGAGCAGCCAGACCCAAGCCAGGCACAGCTGGATAAATACAAACTTTGTAGATCTGTACCTGAACTTCAGTAGGTGCTAAGGTTATAACTGCACCAGAGCTCTACAACAAAGGTCAGAAGACAGTGCTACAAAAAATGCCAAAGAGAAGGAACAAAATGCAATCCCAGACCCCAAGCCCACTCATAACAAGTGTAGAAGACACTAAAACAGAACAAATTGGGAATCACACAGCTGAAATCAATGAATCAATGGCTTCTGAAATAAAGAAACAGCTTCAGAAAGGTATAGAAAAACTCAGAGTGGAAATGAAGAAAGAAATCCCTGAATTAATAACATCTGCAGTAAGAATCAGATGCATAAACATATGGAGGAAAACCAATGCCCACCCAGGACAAGTGCAGAGGACACTAGCTCAGCTCAAATGTATGAATAGTGTTGATAGTAAATAAGCAACAGGAGAAAGTCATAGAGGAACTCAGAGCAGAATTATTTTCTACTAGCTCAGCACAAATGTACGAATTAATAGCATCGATAGTAAATAAGCAACAGCAGAAAGTTATAGAGGAACTCAAAGAGGAATTTTCTGAAATAAGAAAAGAATTCTCGGAACTCATAGCATCTGAAGTAAAGA
>NW_004524578.1:30140039-30170861 GCF_000260255.1 Octodon degus
GGCATTGCCAGTGAAGTGGAAGACCCAATAGTGTTATGGACTACTAGACTCTTTTAGAGTATTTTGCTGAGTTAACACACCTATACTACTCAAATAATGGAACTAAAGAACAAAAGGGGATACACATGAATGCCATTTTGTATCTGTGTATTCAAAGTGGTTAGGATAGATATATAGTTACATTCTCTTAATGAATAGAGGGATTTGTTCTAAGTGTGTTTGTAAATAGGATATCATGTCTGCATCTTGTACAGCAATTAACCACTAGGAAGAATGTATGCAGTGTGTTAATTATTGAAACTGTCCTACCAATTTGATTTGAAATGATCTCATTGCTGTTTGTCTCTCAATAAAATTATGGGTAAAAAAGAAAGAGAATACAAAAAATAGTAAAAAACAAAACAATACAAAACAAACCAAACACAATAATATAGAATTTCACTAAATAAAATGATAGGAATTCAACATGGTTGTTATATTGCATATCTCTCTCTTTAAATTATTTGTTCAGATTATCAGATATAAGCCTATAGGACTGGACAAAAATTATAAATATTGAAAAAGATAGAGAAAAAAATTAAGCATAAACAGCTCCTTTCAATAGACCAGTGGAAAGCAAAAGTATAATTATACAAGCCATCATGTCTCTATAGATGTATATATCTTTTTCTCTTTCTTCTTTCTTTTGTCCATTTCCTCATTCCAGTTGTTCTTTCCCTTTGACCGATTTCTTTCCCTTTCACAATATCCTATATACCTTTGATATCCTATTACTCTTTCAGGTTCTTATACTCGGGAGACAATATGATATTTACACATGTGGTTTTGATTTATTTCACTTGCGAGTATGGTCTCTAGTTTCATCTATTTACGTATAAAAGTCTTGAGTTTATCTTTTTCAGATGAGTAATACTTTATTGTATAAAACTACCACATCTTTTTATCCATTCCTCAGTTGATGGGCATTTTAGTTGTTTCCAAGATTTAGTTATGACATATTGTGCTGCTATAAACATTGGTGCACATATATAGCTGGGGTATGATGTTTTCAGTTCCTCTGAAAAAAATACATAGCAGGGGAATAGCTGGGTTGAATGGGACCTCCAATTCTAATTTTTTGAGGAATCTCCACACTGATTTCCTTACTGGTTACATCAACCTGCACTCCCCCAATAGTAGAGAAGCATTCCTTTTTTTTTCCAACAGCCTCTCCAGCATTTGTTATTGGTTGACTTCTTGATGATAGCCATTCATTCTGGGGTGAGATGGAATCTCCATGTTGTTTTAATTTGAATTTCTTGAATGACTAATGATGTTGAAATTTTTCATATATTTGTTAGCCCTTTGTATTTCTTTATCTGAGAAGTGTGTGTTCAACTCAGATACCCATTTTTTTAATTGAGTGGATTGTCTTCAAGAAAGAGATGGGGATGTGAGCTGAGATAGTGTGGGGTTTTAAGATTTTTTTCAGTGAATCAGCTCTGAATATCTCCATCCCATTCCTCAGGACTACTTTTTCTCTACCACAGCCCTAACATTAGAATAGCTGATTTACTGGAATTGGAAATGCAAATTTTGATCTTTGCTATATTTATAATTAAATTCTGGGTCTGATTCTCATCTTATTTTTCTGTCTGGAAGTATAAGACAAGCCTCTCCTTTTGAGACTAAGAAGGGCCTCTGGTTTTACACTATCTCTGACTGGTAATTGGCTGCACCTAGATTTCCATCATGTTTTTAATTCTTTGAGTGCTCAGCAGTGCTGGCCCCAGTTCCCTCTGACTGGCTGATCTGGTGGAGACATCATAGCCTTTGGTATGTGGCCTTCTACATTGTTCTGTCCTGGCTTACCACTGCTATATCATTACGTCATGGAAGTGCTATTTCATTAGTGATAGGTTCCTCATTGCTAATAGGGCAGCAGATGATTTGGATCTCAAATCCCATTTTTTTTTTTTTTGCATTTCAATAATTTTATTGAAAGGTATATCTCTTAGTACTAAACATAATGGTAATTGGTTAGGTTACCTCTGTCAACTCAAATTTAATACTGATGTTTTTAAAACATTGAAATATATCAGCCTTGTGGTAGAACTGAAATTATCCATCCAGCACGGTTTACAAAAAGTTAAAAGTAGAATATATTGTGGTTTTTTGGTTGACATTTCAGTGCTCATTTATCTGTAACGTGATACCAGACTCAGGCTCCAGCCTTGCTGAGCTGCTGTTGACAACACTGATAGTATATTCACATCTTACATTGATTGACTCACATGGAAAAGCCCAAATACTACCTTAGTGATCTCATAATTATGGAGGTGCCTGCTTGCTTTCCTTTACACATAGTATAGAAATTTGTGGAAGATATTCTATTCCTCAAAAAACCAAAAACCTAGAAGCAATAGCAGTTTTGTAGAAACAATTCATAGTAAAACTTCAGCTTGTTCAGACCACTCTTGACACCTTGCAAGGGCTCCCTTGGTTCCAAAACAGGCTATGATGTATGCCAAAGTATGTGCTACTTATTTTCAAATGCCCTCTATGAGATTTGTACTGCAGATGGGCAATGTCATCAGCAAGCTAGAGCATTGATTGGCCCTATAATTATTTAACTTCCCCGTCTTGGTGCGTTTGTACGTTTTCAATGTTGAGCTCTCTTTTATCCAGTCACAATGAAACATTTGAGATCAGACTTTCCAATGAATGTTATTGTCCTTGGATGGTATTTCATTCTGCTCTTGTCCTTGCTCCAACATGGTGACATGGGGATCTGAGTTCATTAGTATTGAACACAAACATCATTTGTGCTCCATTTAAAGTTATGTCTTCCCATGATTTATAGATTGCATTTTTGATTTTATCTTCCTTGCTAAGCCTCTTGTTCTTCACAGTTTCTTTCTATCGTTCTCTCTTAGTGAAAGTCTTGGATCTGTTGATTTGGTCATCAGGCATTGTGAATAATGCTCTGCTCCTAGCCAGAGGCCATAGATTTAGTGTCTGAAATTAAAAACAATAAATACAAAATTTTGATAGGGTCTATAGCCCAGTGATGAAACACTTGTCTAGTATGCATAAGGTCCTGCGTTCAATCTTCAGCACCATAGTATGCACACACACACACACACACACACACACAAACACAAAGCACAAAAATTTTGATTTGAACTCCAGCAGTATACAGTCTTTTTCTCTTCTTTTCTTGTCTATCACTCTCATATTTTTCTTGAAAAATCTATGAGTGAAACTATCAGTATCCTATAACTTTTGCTTTTCTGTCTGCGGAGAACATGCATTAAGCTCCTTCAACTGGTACTTTTTATCTTGCTATGAAGAGGGGAAATAAATACACTTAAAGAACACTCCTGCATTCCAGGTGTAATGTTAAATACTTTTGGTGCTCTAATTTAAACCCCATAGCTCAGTTTAGGGGTACTTATTATTCCTATGATAAACATAAAGATGTCCCTATTTGCCTCCAAAGTCTGTATTCTTTATTATCCTGTGGTACAGAAACATCTGGGCACATCAACTATCAGGGGACAATGGTATTTTGCTGACTCATAGTCACCTCCCCATTGCCTCTCAAAGGGCACAACACCTTCCATCTTCTTGTCCATCTGAATCACCTTTCCAATCCCTTGGGAGAAGTCTCTACCTACTGACCTCCAGGGCCAGCAATGGATGATGTATATGTTTATGCTTCCTCTTTAGCCAGCCACCCTCCTACTCTACAAGGCCTAGAGTGGACTTCTAGAGCATGAGGCTCTAATTGTATATTTCTGAGAAAAGTGATTTTTTTTCTCTTTTACTTCTGTATCACATTATTTCTTTCAGCATTTCCCAGCATCTGGTCTCTGTTGTCTGGTTTTGATACTCCTTTGCTTCCTCATATGGTTAAAAAAAAGCACATAACCTGGCAGGTTGCTGGGAGGTTCCCAGTACCTCATGTCCTGCACCCCTGGCCTAAACTTGTGTACTCCAGCAAAATTGCCATCCTCATAGCTCTACTTAATGATGCTGTTGACTAATTTCCCTATTGCAGTAGCAAGATAGCTTTGGCTATGCTGTCCACTACAGTCTTAAATTGCCAAGGACACCAATAAATTATTTGTTACTTTTCTCCATTCTTGCTGCCTTCCAGGTACTCCCTCCCTTAGGCCAGGTCCTGATATTTGGAAATTCTTAGAAAATTGCTGCCAGCCAGTTAGCTCTTCCAAACAGCTATTGGCTTGTTGTCTACCCAGTAAATAGAAAACTTGGAAACATTTTAGAGAATTTTTTCACCTTTTCTACCTTCCAGCCTTTGTAGCAAGGCCAATCTGGGATTCTACTCCAGAATCTGAATGCAGGAAATAAGCTTAGGAACCGCCTAGGTCTGTTGGTTCCTGGGCATTCTTAGGATTGAAGGGTGTGTTTGTCTGGCCAAAAATGCCAAGCTGGCTATAGGCCCAACAGGGCAAAGCAAGGACAGTTCTAAAGACAGAAGCAAAACTGTACCCTGTGTTCTGAGTCTGCTATTAAAACAAAACATGAAAGGGCACACATCTTTCAGTCCTGTGCTAATTCTGTGCCATGATGAAGTACAGTAAAGACCACATACTCTTGAAGGAATGCTCTCCATGAGCTGCCACGCTTCTTGCAGTTACTTTTCTGTTGGTAAAGTTGAAGGTCATAATTGGGATATTTGGGTGGCCATTGGCTCAACAGCATTATCTTTGCTATTTTTCTTTGTTCATCTTTGTGGCCTTTAGTCCAAGCCAGGGCCACTTTCTCCTCTTGCTGTGATCATGTCATAGCTGCCTTGCCAAAATGGCAGGCAATTTTTTCCGGAAAGAGGTGACATTTGGTTTCCTTAAATTGTTTATGGACCATAACAAGCTAGGGAATCTTTATTCTGCAACTCTCTTTTACTCCAGAACATTGTATTTCTGGGAGAAATGATCCATACATCTTGCCCTATTCACAAAACACAACCTACTGATTTACCAGGAAGATATATTTTTGAGTGAGGATTTAGTTACCTCCTGCACAGAAACATTTTCATATTTTCAATTAAAACTTAGAACCTGAAATGCAGTTTCATTAGTCAAAACCCTGGACAAGCCATGCCTCCTGAGACCTCTCACATTTATGTGAAAGAGGCAGGGTCACTGAGCTACAAGGCCTTCTCCTAGAGCTTTTGCTGATATCCAGTGATGCTAAGGTGAGAATGAAGGAAGCCAGTAATCTGACCTATTAAAAAATGAAAGAAATGGAGGCCTTGCCTGATGTTCTATAAATCTTTATCTGTAAGGGATCCATGAAGAAGTGAAGTATAGGTAAAATAGGTAATTCTTACCAATCCTTACTTGTCACCACCTATCCTCTCCAATCAAGCTTTAGGTTTAGGCTATATTATCTGAACTTCCAAGTTGGACTATGGTGGGTGACTGCTGATTGGCCATAGATGTGCCCCATCATGGTGGGCACTTAGCTAAAGGTATGATTAAGGAGACATAGGAGAATGTGAATGCTTCAGCTTGTATGTCTGAGAGACACAGAGTTTGAAAACTGAGAAGAAACACATCACATAACTCTACAGAGTATTAGGTAGCTTTTCAACCAGTGCTATGTCATGAAGTATGCAGACATAGGTGCTTGTGTGAGACATGACCTGTTCACGAAGCCCACTGGTGATCATATAGTGATGACTACAGGGTTCCCATTGAATCCAAGTCTCCAGATCTGGGGCTTCAGATGAAGCTCAGAAAGAATGTGACTCCAGAAATCTGTCCTGGACCAAGATCATGACAGATTTTTGAGGACTGATTGCTGGAGTCTTCCATCAATGATCAGCCTCATCAGACTTTCTATGTATGGCCAATTGTGCTTAAGCTTACACTATCCCATTTGGTCCCATCAAGATATAGAAGACCAAGTGTTCAAAGTACTTCAAGCCAAAGACTACCTTTATCTGAGTCTAGAAACAACTGTTGCCATCCTTTCTAACAGATTAATCAGATTAGGAGATAGGTTGATTGAAATGGAGAAAATCATAGTGATCTCAAAACCGTGTGTTCTTATCTCTGACCATAACTCCTTACATGCCAGCTCTCCTGTCCCCCTCCATATTCAGCCTCTTTCTCTCTCCCTGCATGAGAGTATGGACTCCCTTTTCCATTGTCAAAATCCTAAGGATCAGCTGTCCATTATGCTATGCTACAATTCCCAAATGAAAGGAGTAGACTAGGGGGCATTGTTATGGTTTGTGTCTAGTTGTCCCCCACCCCTCATGTAGTCATGGGGAAGACTTCTAGACTTTGTGATTAATTCCTAATCCAGTGCTGGGATTATGGGTGTGAGTGTTACACACAGCCTGGGGCAGATAGACTGAACATAATAACATAAAGGAGATGGACTTGCTCTCTGAAGCCATTGTTGCTGTCACTTCTTTTTGATCTCTGCTCTTTACCACTTCCATGAAAAGTTGCTTTTTGCCATGTTCTGCTCTGCCTTGAAGCCAGCTGAGTATAGACTGAAACCTCTAGTAGCTGTGAACTAACTAAACCTCTTCTTTCTTCATTTTGAGTGTCAGTTATTTTGTCCCAGCAATGAGAGAAGAGTAACTGAGACAGAATTTGGTACCAGAGAAGTGGGGTTGTTGCTGTGGCTAATCCTGACCATGTGGATTACAAACTTTTAGGAATAGCTTATAGGGAGATATAGGAAAGGTTTGATGATGTTGCCTACAAAAGAAGCACTGAAACAGCTTGGCTGTTCTATATGGGAGATTCTGGTCAGAGCTCAGAAGACCAGAAGGCTGATAGAAATCCTGCCTGTAAAGACCAGGCTGGGGAGGTTTCTTCTGGGAAGAACAGCATTGGTTGTTAGACTGCAGATGATGTATGTTATGGCTTGGCAGAAAGTTTGTATTTTATGCATGTCCAGAGACTTTTACTAAGACTGATATTAAGCACTGTAGACTGATTAATCTTACAAAAGAAATCTGAAAGCAGTTGAATATTGAGGCAGTGGCATGGCTATTGTTGGGGGATTTTAGCCAGATTTATCTTGAGAATCAAGAGCAGAGAGCTCAGAAGGATGATTCAAAATGTGAGTTTGGCTAGAAAGGAAACTCCAATAAATCTGTGGAATGAAAAGATAGAGCTGAGAGGATCTCTATTGCCTGGAAGGAGCAAGAGAATGGAAAGGATGGCCTGAGGGTATCACTGGAGGCAGCAGGTCTCCACTCTTTATAGCCTCAGAATTTCAAAGGTCAGGGACTTTTCCTTGGGGAAAAAGCTAAAAGCCCCATGTTCCAGAATGGAGGCAGCAGCCACCCCAGGCTTCAGAATGGTACTGGCAAAGAGAATTTGTTCTTTGGAATCAGGGTCAGAGTGCTCAGCGACCCAGGTACTCGAATCCTATAGCCAAGAGAGAAGGAAGGCTGCATACTGCTCCAGCTGTAGCCAGTACCATTCTGAAGCCTGGGGTGGCTGCTGCCTCCATTCTGGAACGTGAGGCTTTTGGCTTTTTCCCCAAGGAAAAGTCCCTGACCTTTGAAATTCTGAGGCTATAAAGGGTGGAGACCTGCTGCCTCCAGTGATACCCTCAGGCCATTCTTTCCATTCTCCTGCTCCTTCCAGGAGACCTTGGCATCTTCCATGTGGCATTGGTTTTAGGGGCATTCAGAATGCAGGAGTTCTGAGGTTAAGAAGGTTTTCAACTCAATTTCGGAAGAACGCTTGGGAGGCCAGACATTTTGCCCCTCAGAGGGCAGTGTATAAAGCCACGAGTGAGAAGCCTATTCAGTGGAAACCTCAGAAGATTGCAAAAGCCAGGAATGTGGGTCATCTAAAAAAAAGCTGCAAGAAGGGAGCAAAGCAGGCCAAGAGAGAAGCCATGGAGCTACCACCAAGAGTGTCATGGGGTGGAGCCACATGGAACTCACAAGTTGCCAGATTGCTTCAGATGTTCCACATTTAACTATAGCATTTAATGCTTGCCCTTCTGGACTTTGGACTTGCTTTAGTCCCAATGCTTTGTATTCCCCTGTTGTGTATACCTTTTGGAATAGTAATGTTTATCTTGTACCATTGAATGTTGGAAGTGTTTAACTTTTCATTTGTACAGGGGATCATAGCTAAGAGTTTACCTTAGGTCTTGGAGGAGACTTGGTACTTGGACTTTCCAGCATTTCTGGAACTGTTGGGACTTTGGCAAGTATTAGAGATGGACTAAAATGCCTTTTGCACAAAGGAATGTGTAAGAGTCTTTGGCAGTCCAGGGGTGGAATGTTATGGCTTGTGTCTAGTTGTCCCCAAACCCTCATGCAATCCTGGGGCAGACTTCTAGACTTTGTGATTAATTCTTAATCCAGTGCAGGGATTATGAGTGTGAGTGTTACACACAGCCTGGGGCAGATAGACTGAACATAGCAACATAAGTGAGATGGACTTGCTCTCTGTAGCTATTGTTGCTGCCACACTGTTTTGATCTCTGCTCTTTGCCACTTCCATGAAAGGTTGCTCTTTGCCATGTTCTGCTCTGCCCTGGAGCCAGCTGAGTATGGACTGAAACCTCCAGTAACTATGAGCTAACTAAATGTTTTCTTCCTTCATTTTGGGTGTCAGTTATTTTGTCCCAGCAACAAGAGAAGATTGACTGAGACAGGCCATGATTACATATTCAAGATGACTAAAG
Source organism: Octodon degus (assembly GCF_000260255.1). Taxonomy (NCBI): domain Eukaryota; kingdom Metazoa; phylum Chordata; class Mammalia; order Rodentia; family Octodontidae; genus Octodon; species Octodon degus. The sequence continues at coordinate 30,148,722 of NW_004524578.1, forward strand.
GCAAGATGGTTGGAGGGTGTTTGAAAGTCATCATAGTGATGAGTGTGGTGATGAACATCTGTAATCCCAGACTTAGGGAGGCTAAGGCAGAAAGATCAAGAGTTGGAGTCCAACATGAGCTACATAATGAGACCCTGTCTAAAACAGAAAGCAAGCAAGCAAATAAATCAAAAACCAAATCAAATCCAAACAAAACAGGAACATCAAGCCAAAACCAAAACCAAAACAAACAAAATAAAACTGAAAAAGAAAATCATCTTTATGTTGAGAGTGGTGAGTAAGGACAGCAAAAGTCAAACCTGAAGTGGTTCTTAAGATCAGGTCCAAGGCCATGCTGGGGCTTTGGCAGGAAAGTAAAGTAGCAGAATCTGAGAGATCTGCTTCTGTGAGGGGAGCAGGGGGCTGAATGTCTATTTTTAGATGATGTGACTGCATAGAACTAGGTTTGCTAGAGCAAGAGGCTAATCAAGAAAGATGGTGAGGACTTTAAATCATGGTTATCATGACTCCCTCTGCCTAGGCTATGAGCTTCTTCATTGCCTTTAAGGACCTAATTTGTACTTTAGGTAGTGTTCAATTATCTACTTTACTCTTATCCCATATTTCTTTATTAACAAATTTTCTAAAATGCTTTGTGTGTTAGGTTTGTATCTTTCGTTATGTTATAAGCTTTTTGGTAACAGATTTTTTTTTGTGTGCTATCTTTAGAATCTCTCAGACCTGGATCATCTATGATGAAATAATACCTACATAATAATTGAACTGTGGCTTCCTTGAGACATTTATGCTTGCCACAATTTCTGCTGAAGTAAGTTAGATTCTCTGTAGAACCCACACTGCCCATTAACTGACTGCTCATTCATTCTGTAGTGGGAGGAGCCAGGCCACCTTGCTTTCTTATGTCTGACATGAATACCCCATGGCCTTCTGCCATCCCTTTTTGTCCCATCTGCCAGAATCCTGCCTTCCTGATGTTCCTCTGAAGTTTACTCATTGCAGCAGTTGCTCACGGCTGTTGGTCCTAAGCTTCCTTTGGGCCTCCAGATCCAACCCTCAACTTGCGAGCTCCCTGTGACCATTCCTCTGGACTATGATCTTAGACTTGTCCTTGGGCCTTTGAGGAGGTGCATGCTTGCTGTAAATCACTCTGGCCAAAGTCCAGCCCACCCCTTCCTGTGTCACTGCTTCTCTAACAGGAATTTGGAGATCATTTAAATTAGCACCTGCTGAGGGGATCAGCCAGATAGCTCAGTGGATTAAAGCACCTGCTAAGGCAGATGTAGGGACCTGGGTTCTATCCCCAGAATGCCATGCTGGCTTTACCCCCGGGGCATGCTGAGGTGATTGAGACTGGGTGTGGGGCCACATGCCCATAATCCCAGCACTTGGGAGGCTGAAAACAGGAGGATCACTATGAGTCCAATCTGTGTAGTGAAACCCTATAGACCCTGTACTAAATACATAAAAATAAAAAATGAAAAAAAATTAGCAACAGCTGAGAAACTGACAACAAAATACAGATTCACACACCTCATCCCAACCCAGGCCTGTTGAATCAGAGCCTGGTCTAGACAGAGTTTGCACTTTAGCAAATCTTTAATGGTTTTATAACTGCCTATCTGCCCTGCCACTTTGGAATGGCTCAAAGTCTTTGCCCCTCTGGCTTATCCTGTTCTTCAGTTACTCAACTACTGCCCTCCTCATGAAACAGCATACACCTCTGCTCCCACCTGTAAGCGGGGCCCAACCCCATGGAACATCTCTTCATCCTGCTCCCTTATCTCTGGTCCCATGCTCTGCCCTCAGCAATCCTTCTGGGGGACCCACCTATGCTGGAACATACGTTGGCTGCTTCCAGAAAGACCAAGAGCCACTCTTTAGGTCACACTTTAGAGATTGTTATCTTTCCACTGAAAATTGAATGAGACTGAGTGACCTTCAACAAGGTAGCTGGAAATGGGGTGAGGTTTCCAGTGCTTCAGTCCAAGAGGGAAGGTGTCTACGTCCCTTTCTCAAGGGAAAAATGTAGACTCTGAAAATGCAGCACTTAGTGAATAAGAGCAGATAACAAAACAACTCCTGATATGTTGCTGCTTGTTTTTGTGATTTAAAAAGGACAATAAAATGTGGAGATAATAAAGAAGCCAAGGCCAGGTGTATAAAGGCAGCCTTGTTATGAAAGCGCTTTTACAAGCTTCCATTCGGACTGGATTTTGACATAGGGAGCAGAGGCGAGGAAGGCCCTACCTCTCCTGAGATTTCTGCGGAGGCCTGGCTCAGCCTCCAGGTCAGAGGTGGGGAAGTGCCCCAACATTGCCTGGAGGAGGGAGAACAGACCCATCTGTTAGTTCCTGCTGATAATAAGGCATCCTGCGTGGGCAGACATTGCTCATTCCCTGGCTGGGGAAGCTTGTGTCTCAATGCAGTGGTTGTTCTTCACCTTTGTATAGAAGGAAGCTTGGCAGGAAGAGGGGATTAAGAGGCCTATTAAACTGGAGTTCTGGTAAGATTTCATGTTGGAGAAACCCACCCCAAAATGACAGCTTTGGGGTTTCGTTAGGGTGATTACCAAATCTAAAGGTAATGTTCTCCAGATTGTGGATTTCTTCCTCCTGTGTCTGTTCCTGTCTTTCTCCAGTCCCGTGAAAGCAAAGAAGGGCTAGAAATTCTTTCTCAGAAGTGATATTTAAGAAATAATTCCCAGCTACCTTCTTTGCTCTTGTCACTCATATATTAGTTTTCCAAAGGCTTCCAGTAACAAAGAAAACATTGTATGTGTTCAGGCAAGTGGGGCCAAGAAGGCTGTAAGATTGGAGGGCCACTGAGGGAAAGAACTCAGAGACTGGGAAGGAGGCTCAGAGCAGCTTCTGTGTGTGATGGCCTGGCCCTTGTAATCAGAAACTGAGCCTTGGAGGCTAGGAGGATTCAGGCTCCTGTGATAAATAGTCTTGGGTAGGACATGACATTGGCTTTGTATCTCATGTATAGCAGGATTCTTGCAGATAGTTGGTGTTTAAAATATAATTCTTGAATATCTATCTATCTATCTCTCTCTCTCTCTCTCTCTCTCTCTCTCTCTCTCTATCTCTATCTCTATCTCTATCTCTATCTCTATCTCTATCTCTATCTCTATCTATCTCTATCTCTGTCTCTGTCTATATATCTTTTAATGACCAGTTGGTTTATAACCAGCACAGAACTATGACTTCTTTCATTCGTTCAGTCAACAAACATAGAAGAGTAGGGTCCTATTCTCTCTTCTCAGTGATGTTAAGTCAAGAGATCCATTGACAGGATCTCTGAAAAAGGATGGATCCCTTGGGTTCATGGGCATATTATTTCTGTGCACAAAATGAATTAAAGAAAATGCATATAACAAGACCAGGTATCTATAGAGCACCACCTTGTTCCTCATAAGTTTTCTTTTGTCTTTTGAAGAGTATGTCATCCTTTTAGGAAGTAGCAATATGCATCCTTCTCTGCAAAGAAAGTTTTATTTTTTTTTAATTTTATTTTTGTAGTTTTGGACAGTTTTTACTGGCAACTGGGAGGCTTGCTCCTGAGCCGGGCAGGTGGCTGCCTGGGCCCTTACTCCAGAGTCGCATGTAAGCGCAGCACAAGAGCTGCTCAGTTAGTGGCTGCCTTTCGCAGGTGGCTCTAGGTGCACAATGGCCAGTTAGAACTCGGGCTTCTAATCCAGCTCAACATGGAGAAACTGAGGCAGTAGGACAAGAACTCATTGTTGAATTCTCTCAGAGCTCACTTTGGTGGGGAGAGACTGCTCTTCCCTTTAGGAAGTGGCTGCATCCCATAGTGCTTGAGGGAGCTTATTGTCTGAAGTACCAGGTCACTGTCTAGGGTCATCTGACTCTCCTTACAGGACTTAACATACAGCTGAATAGGCTATGTGTTTATTACCACCAATAGGAAAGCAGTCCAATTAAAAGTTAAGACTTAGTTTCCAATTTTCTAACTTACCAAGAAAGTGGGAACAGCTTAATGCCATGTTCCCACTTCTAACAACACAGATTTAATGTTTAAAAGATAAAAAGCCATCAGTCTTGGGAACCAAAACCTTGGTGACAGTACAAACAGAAGTCCAACATCTTCATTGGCACTCCTTTTGTGTCCGACAAGCAAAGCCCTGCAAGGCACATGTATAAGGGTGAAGGAGGGGCAGCTTTGTTTATTGGAGGCCATGAACAAAGAAATGGTGCTGGGCTGGCAGAAGTACGCTGTACACCATGCAGGTAAATCGAGTGCTTGGGCTCTAGAGTGAGAGGAAGAGAGGGGGAGCGCACTTGTGCTGTGGTCTGGGTTTTCATGGCTTTGCCCTAATGTGATCACGTTCAAGTGAGCAGAGGAAAGTAGATTCCTCGGGAGTGCCACTTGTGCTTTGGGTGTGTGGGATGTCCAAAGTCTGGTCTTCAACCTTCCTATCAATTCCTCCAGACTTGTCTCTCTCCATCCAAGGGAGAAGTCCAAAATGGTGCAAAGGAAAGTGAGTGGTACAAAGCCACTCTTGTGGGGGAGGCAGGGGGCGGGAAGAGCTGGGTAATGGCTGAGCATGGGGCAGGGATCCTATTTTATGTGGTCTGAAGTTTCAGAGACCACCTCATTGCTCCCAAGTGGCCATTTCTGATTGGGTATTAGCTTGCTGTGCAAGGTAGGGGACAAGATGAGTCTCCCTTGCCTGTCCTCCTTAGAACAGTTCCTACAAAGCAGAGACCAACTCCTCTGAGTACCAGGCATCCGGCCTGCATGCAGAAGACAACCTAGGCTCGTGTTCTCTTTCTGTGGAAAAAGGTCCTGGCACTCTCGTCCTTCCTTGATCACTATAGCCATCTGAGCTCATGTGGGTGGAGGGGAGCAAATTTCTCATTCCCAATATCCAAATCTACTATAAAGGCAACCCTCATCTTTGGCTCTGGGTTGAAAATGACTAACTGGAACTCCAGGTCTCTAACTCGGTGGAGTATGAAGCATTTGGAGAAAAACTGGCTGTTTTGCATTTTAATTTCCTTAGAACTCAGCTTAGTGGGAGGGGCTGCACCTTACGTTTTCTAAGTTCAACCCTGATCCAAAGTCCTAGTTCACGTCTACTATGTTTCAGTTCCCATCAGTGTGCCTGACTGTCCAACTCTGTCTCTGGCCCTTTCCTTAGCTGACTGCCTCCAACTTATTTATCTTGGATTTGTGACATATGTCACCTGTCACTTTTGTGCTTCCTATATCAATTCACACATTAAAACTTGAAATGTCATTTTGGCCCTAGCTTTCTAAGGTCAATTAAGACTCAGGACATATGAGAACTTGTACTGTAACGTCATGTACCTCAGTAGTGTCCCAAATTTTCTGATCAAGAAGATTATGGGGCCAAAGAGGAAAGTGATCGATGACGTAGAGTGGGCCTAAGGAGAGTCACATGGGGAGAAGACACTCTCTCAGGCTTTCACAGAGAGCACATTGGCCAAGCAATGGCCGTGACTCATCCACATGGCTGCACTGATAAAGGTTCTACAATCTGAGGTACAGGATCTCAGGACAAATCCTGAGGGCATTTCACTGACCTTCTCAGACCAAAAAGCTACAACTCTTGTTGCATAGGTCTTGCTTTACCTTGGTCTTAACCATCCAGTAGAAAAGTATGAAGTCGAAATATAAGAAATAAAGCCATGCTGTTATGTTGAGCTGTGGGGGACTCAGGTCAATAATTTCTGACATTGCCAGTTAAACAGAAGACCCAATGCTATTATGGGCTACTGGACTCTTTTAGAATATTTTGCTGAGTTTACACACCTATAATATTCAATAACGGGACTTAGAAAAAATGGGGTATACCGATGAATGTCCATTTTGTATCTGTGTATTCAAAGAGGTTGGGATAGATATATAGTTGCATTCTCTTAATGAATAGAATGATTTGTTCTAATGGTGTTTGTAAATAGGATCACAAGTCCGCATCTTGTACAGCAATGAACCACTAAGAATAATATATGCAGTGTATTATTTGTTGAAACTGTACTTCCGATTTGATTTGAAACTGTCTCATTGCTGTTTATCAATAAAACTTTGAAAAAAAAGAAAAAAAAACTTGAAATGATTTTTTTATCTATTCAATTCTAGTAAACTGGCTGTTGCTGGTCTCCCCTCTAGTTCATCATCCTACTCCCCTGTCCTTTACTGCGGGACTACACTACAGGGGAAGATGAAGCATTTATCCCACCCATTTTCATGCTAGCTTTTCAGATAGTATAGACTGGTAACAACCTGAAGGATGGGAATGGTCCTACAGTCTGTCTTTATCTGAGTCACTGAGCTCAGGTCCTGGTAGATTGTATTGTGGTGAGTGCCACCATGTTGTCCTGTCTCTGCACCTGCACCAAAGCCCAGATCTGCTCTGTCCTGACACAGTGTCCCACCCTTTCAGCCTGTGCGCCTGTTCCATCACTTGTTTGCCTCTCACTTGGGAACCAGGGAACCCGGCATTTCTTCCCTCGGGCCTTGCAAGATCTGGCCTCCCTGGTCCCCCTCCCTGATACAAACTGGCTCAAGACATCTCAGATTGTCTCTTGGGGTTTATAATGCTACCTCATTGTAGCTTGTCCACAAAACACATATGCAGGTCTCTGGCTGCTCTCTTGGATGCAGGCCTCAAGACCCTTGGCCTGGAGGGTGTTTCACTAATGTTGTGAGTGCTTTGAATACTCATGCTGGCCACAGATGTCTTTCCTCTGGAGTGCCTTCCCTGAGGCTGCTGCACTGTTGCCACCAGAAAATTCTGCTTACCTGGCCAGGTTGCAAACTCACTAATAGTCACTGTGACAGCTCACCACCTTCTACTTCCAGTAGAGTCCTCAGTGAGGGCCAGAAAGGTCCTTCTCAGCTCCTGGCACCAGCCTGAGGCTGGCCTGTCTTGTTTTTCTTGCTCTCCATCCATCTTGGTGGGGTCAGTAGAGGAGCCACTGGAAGCCAAAGCCTGGGCCTCAGTCAGATTGGCACACAGCCCTAACCCTCGATGCCTCATCGAGTTTACAAGAAGCTTCTCCACTTGACTGCAAGAGTGGCAAATCCCTTTCCAGATGCCCTGAAGCATGGGCAGCTTGCTCGGGTCCACCTCATAACTCGCCTCTGGCACTTCTGGCTCCAGGCTTCTGTCTGTTTCCCCCACTGCGGGTGAATTTTTCCTGGATCACAGGGACAGCAGGCTCAGGGTCAACATTCGCATTCTCTAGAGACTCTGGTTCCTCTAGCTCCTTCACAACCTGGGACAACACCCCTCTGCCAAGGCCTCTATGGATGGCCCAGAGGTCTGAGCCAAAGACTGGATGGATAGTCTTCCTGGATCCTAGGGGATAGCAAGTTCCTTCCGGGCCTTCACACTCTTAAGCGCCTTTCCTTGCATGATCGTGAAGAAATCCTTCTTGGGCCACCAGCTGCCTCTGAACGGAGCTGCGGTTGAAGCAGCAAGAGACCTGGGCAGCCCCTTCAAATTCCCAGTTTCTTCGGAGGCCGCCATCTTTCCTCAGGTCTCAGGCTGGCGCGCTGAAAGTTTTAAACAAGAAACTAGCCTTAAGATAATTTTCCATTTATTGAAGGAGGAAAAGGAGTTGCCTCATGTCATCTTGCAGGCCCGTGGCTATGCTATTACCCTACATAAGGGAAAATGCTACAGGGTACTAAGCTGGAGATGAAATGTTGGGAATCAGTAAAGATTTGGGAAGAAAGGAGTTGGAAAGGTCAGGGACATTGTAACCTTAAGTAGATACGGAGTAAGCAGCAATGGGGACCAGGGAGGATCAGATAGAGAAATTGAAACAAAGTCAGGCTGTGTGGGACATCCCTGAGGCCAGGGGAGGACAGCATCTCAAGGTTAAAGGAAAGGCTCATTGTGAGAATGCTGCTGAGAGTAGTGATAGGGGAGTAAACCATGCTGGTGGCTTTTGCCATGTGAAGTTATGAGTGGACTTTAGAAAAGATAGCTTTTAGTTAAATATCTTGAAATGACATGATTAAAGATGAAAATCCAATTGGTGTCAGCTTACAGGATCATTCATCTTTGCTGCTTAATGAACCAGAACAAGTCAGAATCATGGGAACCCTCCAGCCAGCAAAGATGTTGCAGTACTTTCCTATACTGTCCCCTCTGATGTTCTCTCTAGGATTGCTGCACAGTCCTGATTCATGGGTATGTAGACCAAGTTCCCATCATGGTAGTTTCGGGGGACTTTAGCAGTTCCTGCAAGGATCTGAAATGAAAGGCTCAGCCTTTAGGTAGGACCATAGAATATTCAAAGAGAAAGGCAGCCCTTAGCACTGAAATTTGCTTATTGAAAACTGAAGCCCAAATCAGAGGGAGTGACTTTCCTAATGACACAGGTACTTTTAGACACTTCTTCCATTCATTCACACAAGTTTACCTGGTAGATGAGAATCTGTATTTTTAAATAAGATTACTGAGGATAGATCTGCTATTTCTATCATTTCCTCAGGATACCCATTTTAGGGCTGTCAGATTATCTTTAGAAATAAACTACTCAGGTAGGGATTTAGACCAATTTTCTATATAAAGCATTAAGATACTTAGATCCAAAATTCTGGGATGGCTCGAGGCAGGCAGCACATTCCTTGAAAAATACAAATAATCTTGTGGCTCAGGAGTGGGCTTACATTTGGAGAGCCCTGGGATGAGTAGTTCTGTCCTCTGTTTAGGACATTTTGTGATATAGGAGAGTGCATTTGGCCAGATTTTCTGGGCTTATTCCTCCAGAGATGGTGGCTGATTATCCATGTTTCCTGCTAGAGATGTTGATGTGCTTGGAAGGGCCCCCGATTGGGTTTATGCTTGTGTGATTACAACTTGTTGATTTTAGGAGTGCTTGTCCAAAGTGCATCACCGACTGGGCCTCCATCCAAAGGGAAAATCAGACTTTAGCTCTTCCTTTGAGGAATTACAGTTTTTAGTTTTTGAGAGAGGGTCCTGCTATAGACTACAGGCTGGCTTTGAACTCATTATGTAGCATGGGATGGCCGAGCTTGCAGTTATTTTGGTCTAGCCTTTCAAGTGTGGGATTGCAGGTGTGCACCACCATGTCTGGCTGAGTTATAGATTCTTAGCCAGGGATAACAATTACCCTGCATGATAATCATCTGTCTGGTTTCCCCCTAAAATTCTTCCACCATGCAGATATTCAAGGATGCATCCTTCCTCTGTCTTTGAATGAGATATGAGGTTGGAATGAAACACAGCAGGGAGCAGGTTTCTGCAGAAATATGATGCTTGCCTCCAGGTGAAAGAAAGGATCCTGGGCTCCAGAAAGGATTTTGAAGCACCCAGATCCCGTCACTGTAAGAGCTCAATTTCAAGACAACTGGTACTATGACAACACAATCAGGGAAGTGTTGTCTCAGTGGAAAAGGAATGAGTCCAGCAGGAGGCAGAAGTGTGAGGCTATAGGTCCAGAGGAGAGAGCTACTTTTGGGCTGGGGAGATGGCTCAGTAGAATAAGTGCTTGCCTGGCAAGAGCAAGGGCCTGAGTTCAATTCTCGGTTCTGCCAAAACAAAACAAAACAAAACAAAACAAAACAATACTTTTGTAGGGGTCCAAACATGAAAGTCATAGCCAGGAACACAGATACAGCCTCAGTTAACAATGGAGGAGAAGTAGCTGCTCTTTGAGTTAAGAACTCTGGGGTTTTGTCTTCAGAGTTGAGCTCAAGACCTGCAGCTGCCTCACTGCCCTCTGGCTCTCTCACCCTTGGCTTCCATCTGCTTCTCCATAAATGGTGCTTATGTGGTTTGAGGACACCAGTGCCAAGGCTCAAAGACAGTCACCACAACCACCAGGCTCTCACTGAATTTGGGCTGTGCTCTATCATCAGAAGCTGATTTTATCTGTTTTCTGAAAGCTTTTACTTGAATAGCTCTTGTGCTACTGAAACTGCCTTTCAGAGCCAGGGATTGGATGAAAGGAGTCCTTAGGTGAATGCTTTGAATTTGTGACTGCTTTTGTGCATCAGTATTGTGCTCTAAGGAAGGAGTAGGCAGATGAACAAGGAATGGTTAAAATCCATAAGTAGTTGGGAGGCAGGAGGCGAGTTCTGGCAGGAGACAACAGTGGACTCAGGCTTCCCAGGAGGGCGCTGTAGGGAGTTGGGGAGGTGGCGGGCATCACCATGGCCACACATTGCATATTGTGGGTTGGTAAGTTACACAGCATGGAAGTTGGTCATCTTGAAAATACCTTCTCATCTTTACTGACACCTGGGCTAGCATCTGTGAGGATGTTCTCAGTCTCAGTTTTGATCCCAACCTTATTCTTGATCAACACTGTTTGGGGTATAGGTTTTCAACTGACTCCCCAAAATGTTCCTCAGTTAGCTCTGAAACTTCTTTTTCCTCTGTAGTAGAAATGAAGGTTGACAATTTTATGTTATCAATTGGATCTACAAAGATAATGTTGCTTTTTTTTGGGGGGGGTATGTGGAATCAAACTCAGGACCTTGTACTTGCCAGACAGGAGCTTGTTCCACTGAGCTATATGCCCAGGTCAAAAATGTCCCTTTCTATTTTATGTGATAGATCTAATCCCACTCTAGAACCTTAACCTGGCTGGGTAGCTAAGAGTTGTTGTGTTTCAATTTACCAGCTAAAGCATTTTCTACTTTGAAAGTATCTTTCAATTTAAATCAATCGCCTTTGGGGAAACATCTCTAATGGTTTGTGTCTGGATGTCCCCCAAAGGCTCATGGAGCTCTTTCAGAGGTAGCTGAATCTACAGTGTGTGATGTTGGGATTAAGAATGTGTGATTATTACATCACTCCACTCATTGGTTTGGCATAGCTATGACTAGGATTGAAAGTGTGTGTATTATGCCCAGCCTAGAATAGGTAGCCTGCGTACAATATAAGGGACAGAGAGTCTTGTCTCTTCACTCTTGTGGCTTTTTCTGTCTTCTGCTCACCATGAACAGTTCTCCTCTGTCAAGTTACTCTGCCTGGGAGCCAGCAGATTATGTACTGAAGCCACTAAAAACTGTCAACTAAATAAACCTTTGACTTTGTGTATCATTAGCTATCTCAGCAATGAGGAAAGAAGCTAAGCCAACATTGCTGGGATAAATTCTAGCTTTGCAGGTTTCTCTCCCTACTCATTCTTCTTTCCAAGAAGGCAGTCATGGGGCCTCATTCATGGGGTCAGGTGGGGCTCTCAGATGCATAGACATGGCTTTGCATTGCATCAGTGTCCTGTTGGCTCTCTTCTGCCGGGCTAAAGATGACTTCGGTCCCTGAGTCCCTCTATCAAGCCTCTTCATTGTACTTGGTCCTTCTAGAAATTGAGAGTCACCATGGATCAAGTGGATTGATCTATGAAATGACTGGAATGCTTGCATTCTGCTAAAAAATGTGTAGGTTAAGACTTAATCCCCAATGCAATCATAGTAGGAGACAGGGCATTATGGGGGCTTTAGGTTATAAGAATTATGAGCTCATAAGTGGGTGAATGATGTTCTGAAAAGGGATTGTGGGAATGGCTCCACTTTCTTTCAGGTATTTTGTCATATGTGGAATAGCGTTCCTCCTTGTCTTACTTTTCTTACTGCAGTTGCAGCCTGCCTTTTATCTTTATCTTTATATTGCATCCAGGCACCAAGCCTATTGGTTGGTTCCACTTACATGGAGAGAGGAGCTTCCTGTTTTCCACATCCAGAACAATGCTAAACTAATTTAGTTGTTAGATATTCTTTTTTTTTTTTTAGATCCTCAGCCCCTTTTTATTTTTTATTTTTTCCATAATTTTATTGAGAAACAAATAGCAATGAGACAGTTTCAAACCAAATTGGTAGGACAGTTTCAATAATTAACACATTGCATACATTCTTCCAAGGGGTTAATTGCTGTACAAGATGTGGACATGATATTCTATTTACAAACACCATTAGAACAAATCCTTCTATTCATTAAGAGAATGTAACTATATATCTATCCTAACCACTTTGAATACACAGATACAAAATGGACATTCATCTGTATCCCCTTTTTTAGTTAAGTTTCATCATTTAAATATTATAGGTGTGTAAACTCAGTAAAATATTCTAAAAGAGTTCAATAGTCCATAATAGTATTGGGTGTTCCATTTGACTGGCAATGTCAGAAGTTGTTGTCCTGAGTCCCCTATAGCTCAATATAACAGCATGGCTTTACTTCTTATACTTCGTTTTTATACTTTTCTGCTGGATGGTTAAGACCAAAGTAAAGCAGGACCTATGCAACGACAGTTGTAGCTTTTGGGTCTGATAAGATCAGTGAAATCCCCTCAGAATTTATCCTGAGATCCTGTACCTCAGATTGTAGATTGTTTGTCAGTGTCAGCCATGTGGATGAGTCACGGCCATTGCTTAGCCAATGTGCTCTCTGTGAAAGCCTGAGAGAATATTTTCTCTCCGTGTGACTCTCCTTAGGCACAATTATTACATATTCTTAATCCATATTCACAACCCTGGACCCAATCACTTCTGTAAAATCTCACCTGTTAGCACATGAGACTTTGGGGGGACATTGATGTACAGGCCATGTACTCTGCTCTAGAAGATATAACATTCCAGATGTCATCTTGGAAGTGGGGACAAAGTCTTTACCAAAAACAGCCCTCTAGCACCTTGATCTTGGATTTTTCAGCCTCTTGAACTGAGAAATTTTTTATTTTTTATTTTTTTATGTACTTAGTACAGGGTCTACAGGGTCTCACTACAGAGATTGAACTTGTAGTGATTCTCCTGTTTTCAGCCTCTCAAGCACTGGGATTACAGGAACGTGCCACCACACCCAGTCTCATTCTCTGTCTCAGAGCTGGCATTGCAAGCTGAGGATTGAACTCCGGTCCCTTAGCCTGCCTAAGCAGGCACTTTAGTCTGTTGAGCTATCTGGATGGCCCTGAGAAGTTTTTTTAAATAACCCAGTCTGAGGTATTAAAGCAACCATATGCTTTAACAGAATCAGACTAAGAGAATCTAGCTGTTTCCTCAATAATTCAGTGCTTTTCCATTCCCTCAGTGAGTTATATAGGATCTTCCACCTAAGAGGATTCCTAGAACCTATCCCAGTCTCTTTGATTTAATTTCTTCCCCCTTCTCCTCCAGTTTGTCTTGTCCGACAAGAACAAATTCCATGTTCTTCATTTCCTTCAGAATCATGGAACTAAATTTTATGAGAAGGAAAGTGTCACAGGTTTAATTATGTCCTCTACCCAAAGGGATATGCTGGAGTCCTAAATCCCAATACTTCAAAATGTGCTGATTAGGGTTCAGATCTTAAATGTTCCCGAGGAAGTCTGATGTGTTTGGGGGGGTGGTTGGACCACAGGGTTGCTATACTCATCATCAAATCCACCTATTGATAAGTGGATTGGCAGAATGTGGTGTTGGTCTGTTGGCCTAGTTTGAGCTACTCACTGAGGAGGATGCATTCTTGTCACAGGCTCCTCCCTTTTTTGTCTGCTTCTTGGCTGCCATAAAATAAGCAGCTTTTGTCTGTCTGACTCTTCCACCATGTTGTTTCTGCCTTGGAGCTGGATAGCTATTGACTGAACCACTGGAACCAAGTTAATATACTCTCTACCTTTCCATTGTGGGTGTTGGTTACTTTCTCTGTAATGGGAAAGCTGACAAATACTGTGACCCTATTTGAAGGTCGAGTATTTATGGGGGTAATCAAACTTTAAATGAAGTTCTTGGCATGATTCTTAACCTAATATGACTAGTGTCCTTATATAAAAGGGGAAGATGTATGGGGAAGGGAAGATGTGGACATGGAAACACGCACTGAAGAAGGTGACATAGACACACAGGGGGAGGTGCCATCTATGCAAGCTAAGGACAGTGGCCTGGAACAGATACTGCTTCCTAGTTCTCAGGGCCAAGCCTGCGACCATATTGGTGTGGACTTTTAGTCTCCAGATCTGAGACAATAAATTTTGGTTGTTTAAGCTGCCCAGTTTGTGATTCTTTGCTACTGAAACCTTAGCAAACTAATATAGGAGGAAAAGAGGTTTTCTTTTTTTTTTTTTTTTTTTTTAACCTTGAGAGAGTAAGTTAGTCCTTCAAATTCCAGTCAGTTCTCCCAGTAGAATTCTGTGTTCCAGCTATGGAGAGTAAAAACTCTTTGTAGAAAATTTGAGGGTTGGATGTACCTAAATGTTGGCGCCTATAGGTTGAACAAAATCATTTAGAAGGTACTAGATTACCTTAGGGCTAGATTACACTAGAAGGGGCCAGTGCTTGTAGAGCATTCAGTGATAACAAACACTCTGCTGTTATACATGTGCCACGGGTCCATTCACCACCACTGGGGTAGAAGGAACATTTTCCTTCTGCTTAAAGGAAGGTGTATGGTGCTAGGTCTCAGCATGAGGAAAACAATTACTTACCATAATCCTGACTCTAAATGCATTTCTATTTAACCTACCTTGATTGGATGAGGCCTCTCATATTTGTAAAGCAGACTAGTGGGATCATAGGTCTAAGTCCTTGACTTTTCCTCATGTTTGAAGCAATGCTTCTCCAGATTTCTCCTTCCCACAAAGGGACACTGGGATCTGTACACACCAACCTACCTTTCACTGCAAGTACTAATTTTTTAAAAAAATATCAGATTCATGGAATCCTTCCTGGTGGGCTCTATAGGAGCACATTCACCAGCCCTGGAGCTCAGAACCCATCTCTGAACATGGAGTCTGGAGCTGGGCATCTTTCACTTATGAACTTTGGAAATACTTTCGTGGAGAAAGTTGGGCAGATGCTGGGTGTCCTCAAGAGTAAGGACTGTGTAGCCACCTCTGGCCATCCATAACATCCTTCTTTTGGTTGGGGGCCAGCTGCTTCTACCGTAACATGGGCTTCAGCTTCTTCTCTTTGCAGCACCTCTGGGCCTGAAAGCCTTTCTAAACATTCCTGCTGAGCCTGGCTGGAAGACAAATTAAACAAAAACCATTTGACAGAGGCTCTGTAGCTCAAAGAAAAAGATGGAAACTCACAACAATATTTGACATTGTATGACATGTTAGCAATCATGGGCTCTGCTTGCCAGCAGAGAAGGTGGGACTTCACTCATGCTCAACTGAAGTTCTTGGATGCGAAGGGAGTATCTTAGGGTCACAGAGCTGTTAGAGACAGAGTTGGGAGCATACTCAGCCTTCAGTTGTGCCTACCTCCTTTATAGAAGAAATAAGATGAGGCAGCTGAGCTTATTGATGGAAAAGATAGCCTCTCAATTTAGTAATCTTTTTCCTATCCTGAAGGTATTCTCTTTTTGTGCTCTTGGGATACTTGCAGTCTCCCTCCCTCCTGTCCCTTTACTGTTCATTCCAGTGCAGCCTCATTCCGGACCACTAGTGGTCCCTGGCTTTTATTCCCACTTCAATGCATTCATTCTATGCCCTTGGGGTCAAACTACTGCCTTCTCTGAACACATCTCCTGCCAGTATTTCCCAGCTTTTGGTGTTGGTAAAAAATCTGGAGAACCTGTAAAAATGGAGATTCTCTGGGCTATATTTAAGCTTTAGACATTTAGGGTCAGAAATTTGAAGTTTTAACAGGAATCTTGTCATGTTGGGGCCAGAAATCCTGCCTGGAACATCACTGCTTCATAATTTCCAACTTTCATTTGGATAGTTTGCTGTAAAAGTAATCAAAGACCTTGAAATTCCTGCTCTGTCCATACTGCTGAGTGAGCTTAGTAAAATCAATCCATGCTATTGTTAGCAACCTTATTTCATGTCAGTCAAATCTAGCTGTCATTTTCTATCATCTAAAGGTGTTGTGGAGGATTGAAAGACAGATAGAGACCTTAGCTTTGTCCACTTGGAAGCCACAGAGACTAAAAGGCATGAAGTTTTCTTATACAGAAGACCAAAAATCTCTCTAAGTTTTAAGGAAATTAATGGCAAAATATTAAGCAGTAGAGCATAAGGAGGGAAGGGGATTATGATGAAAACCTTGCACTTTTTTTTTTCCAGAACCAGGGATTGAACTCAGGCCCTTGCGCTTGCCAGGCAAGCACTTATTCTACTGAGCCATCTCCCTGGACCCAACCTTGCACTTAAGGAGTGTTGAGACCCCTGATATGTTAACCTAGGGCAAATCACAAGATCTGTCTCAAGCTCAAGTGCCTCACCTTTAAAATCTGGATGATCTAATGGCTCTGTCTCTATCAACACAGGACTTTTAGTGCTGACCAAATTGGACACACAGTAAAGCATCTTGTACATTAGCCAATACTCTGGGAATGTTAAATAAATTATTTTCACAACAAAAAGCAACTGCTTAATCCACTGGGTGTTAGTTTCAGGGTCAGCTTAAAGTGACTAGTTAAGAAGATAGATTGACTCAGTAAAAAGGCCAACTTAAAATAGAGCCAGAATTAGATCTGTATTTCAGGTGGTCT
Source organism: Octodon degus (assembly GCF_000260255.1). NCBI lineage: Eukaryota > Metazoa > Chordata > Mammalia > Rodentia > Octodontidae > Octodon > Octodon degus. The sequence continues at coordinate 30,165,163 of NW_004524578.1, forward strand.
AGGAATGTTCCATGACTGTTTCTTTTATTTACCTGTGTGGGTATTGTGTTGCTTGTTTATCATGTGTTAAGGCTTTGAAATTCCCTCTATTCTTCAGTAGCAGCTACACAACCTCAAATGCCTTCTATTTTTCTTCATTGTTGACCATATCAAGTTCAAATGGTGCGGACCTGAAGGTAAACCTAATGGGCAGGAAAAATATGAAACCAACCAAACAAAGAAAACAAGAAAAGATACACTCCACTAAGGTTTTCTGATTTACAGCTGGTAGAAGGGTTTTTTTTTAAAAAATAATTTTATTGAGAAACAAATAGCAATGAGAAAGTTTTAAAATGGATTAGTAGGACAGTTTCAATAATTAATACATTGCATATTGTTGTCTTCTTAGTGGTTTTTCATAGTACAAGATGCAGAAATGATATCCTGTCTAAACACTATTAGAACAAATCTTTCTATTCATTGAATTAAGAGAAAATAGCTGTATATCTATCCTAACTATCATGGAGTCAAATTTGATTCCTGTTTCTCTCTTCTAGGTCAAGTACTCAATCTATCATCAAATCTATTATTTTTCACCTTGGAGATCTTTTCAGAATCTAACACTTCTTGTCAGCTCCATTGCTCCCACCCTGATGCCAACCACTATCTTTTTTAAAAAATAATTTTATTGAGAAACAAATAGCAATGAGACAGTTTCAAAACCGATTAGTAGTACAGTTTCAATAATTAATACACTGAATATTGTCTTCGTAGTGGTTTTTCATAGTACAAGATGCAGACATGATATCCTGTCCACAAACACTATTAGAACAAGTCTTTCTATTCATTGAATTAAGAGGAAGTACAGCTGGTAGAAGGCTGATGAAAGTTCCATGAATTGGCAGCCTGGCTAATCTTCAGTGCATGCAGTTTGGCTTTTGTGACATCTGCCGTCAGTGCCTTACCTGGTTGCTTTGCCTTCACCTCACATCTATCCTTGGTGAATTCTTTCAACCCACCTGACTGTCTGTTTATTTCCTCAGTCCATCTTCAACCATTGCCTTTGTTCAGATCATCAAGTTGCGGCCCCACCCTTTATCCCCACCTCCCTGCTGTTATTCTCTCCTTACTGCCTTTCTGTTCTGTAAAAGCAAGGTCTTTCTGGTGCCTCATCCTTTCTTGGAAGGCCTTGGGTTCTACTTATTAGTGTCCTATCTCACGCTACCTTGCACAGTGAGTTGTCTATTTGGACACTTGTTCTGCAGACTGTAAGGGCTGTAGAACTATGTCTTTTCACCTCTGAATGTGAAGGTCTAGCATAAGTCCTGCAAATGTTGGAACATAATCATTATTCATCGTTATTAGTAAATATTCTGAAATAATAATCTCCTTTGATGAGAAAGAACAAACAGGAAGGGGCACTTTTAAAGAGCAACCTAATGCCTGATGAACATGTGCAGGGTGGAATGGTCTTGTGTGTGGCTGTTGGAATCAGTATGCATGCCCCTTTGGTGCTTCCCAAAGTGTAAGCACTGATTCAAGACATTAATAAATTGGAAACCACTTCTCTCAAAATAAAGTTTCTTAGTTCTCAATTTAACATTTAAACTCTCACATTTCCTGGCCCAGGGAGCAAAAATATAGTATTTAAGCTTTGTAAAAAAAATAATACTTATAACTGAATATTACACCCATTTCAGTGGCTTTGGAACTGCAGGTATTTTACTGAAAAACTACAGATTTTTAACCCAACAAGAGATGTTATTCCTTCAAAAGCAATAAAAAAATTTGTAAGTGTTTGTTTTTCTCCTCATGGTTATGACTATGACCACATTTAAATTATTTCATTAAATGAAGGAATTTCCGTATGAGACAAACTCTAAGCTGTCTGGCCGAACTATGGTGAATTTTTCCAAAGGGGTGTATTTCCCAGGTATTTGGAGCTTAGATATATTCATTCAGGGCTCAGAAGTAAAAGCACTAGTGGAACAAACCTATAAATAGTGCTCTTATAATGAAAATGAAGCTTGCATTACATGGAGAGAATATCTTTTAAAATCTCAAGACATTAGAGATGTAAAATGAAGAAACTTACATAATCCTCACCAGCCTTTGTTTAACAATGTTACCAAATGGATGTCATTTTATTTATTTTGTTAATTTGTAGTGTATTTGATATCTGAAAGCACAAGATTTTCATGACTAAACATGATATATGAATTTAATTTAATTTTATTTTTAATCTTATTTGATTGGTGCAGAATCTCGCTACACAGCTTGGACTCATAGTGATCCTCCTGTTTCAGTCTCCCTAGTGCTAGGATTACAGGCATGAGCCACCATGCTCAGTTTGGTGGCTGGCATGGTACACCCAAGGTCTGGGGCTGGCATGGCATGGAGCCCCAGGGGTCAAACCTGGGTTCTTGCACTTGCCAGGCAGGCACTTAGACTGCTGAACTATCTGCCTAGCTCCTGGACCTCACTTTAAAAGAACACTGTGAAATTGAGAGATAAATGTTAGACAAAGAACAATGTTGCTACAGAAAAAGCTCCTTACTGCTCATCCCCCTTTCTAGTGGCAGCAAGTGACACTGGGACATGAATTTTTACTGCTGCTAGCAAGCTGGTGCTATAGTCTGGATTCTTAGTGTTTCCTAAAGGCACATGTGTGGAAGGATTGGCATTGGAAGGGATTGGAAACTTTAGGGGTTGGAATCTAGTGGGAGGAAATTAGGTATTAGGAGTGTACCCTGGGAGAGGATACTGGGACTCTGCTCCCTCCTCTTCCTCTCTCATTGCTTCTTGAGTGCCATAAGGTTAGTAGCTTTCTTTGCTGAATGCTCTTGCCATTGTGCATTGCCTTGTTACAGGCCTAAAGACAATGGGGTCAAATCATCAGAGACTAGACCCTCTGAAATTGTGAGCCAAAATAAGTCTTTGCTCTTTTTAAATTGACTTATCTCAGGTATTTGTTACAGTAAGAGGAAGTGGACTGGCACAACTGTTAGGAAGTGTTGCAGAGGGACCCTAGCTGGGCCTTTGTCTTCTCTAAGTGGCCAATCTGTCTAATCTAAACACAGCTATGGAGTCAAAGTTAACTAGAGAGTAATGAGGTCTAAGTTAAATATACAAGGTAGTGTTTTTTCAGTACGCATGAGTTCTTGGTTGTGGTACTTATCAGGTGAAGGTGAATAGACTAATAAATATGTGTTGAGTTGGGGCTGTTATTGAAAATGGGGTAGGACAGAAGAAAGACAAGTCAAAAGGAGATGAAGAAACATATATTTTTTTCAGCCTATTACTGTAAAACTTTGGGTCAGATCCCTGCTGAACTCTGTATATAAGCATGTTAATTATTAAAAACTAATTAGTCCAAAATTTACATAGCATATGCCTCTTCCTTTAATGCTCAGGGCACTAAGATAAGAGTAACTAAAGTAACTCTCAGTGACACTGTTATTATTTGTGTCTAGTTATCCTCCCAAAGACTCACACAGTCATGGGGTGACTTCTAGAGTTTGTGATTAATTCACAATCCAATGCTGGGATTATGGGTGTGAGCACTACACTTGCCTTGGGGCAGATAATCTGCATTACAATGTAAGGAGGGAAGAGAGGCAGGCTAGTAGCTGCAGTAGCTGCTGCTCCCTTTGTTCTTTGCTGTTTTCTGCCACCATGAAAGGTTGCTGTCTGCCTTGTGTCACTCTGCCTTGGAGCCAGCTGTGTATGGACTGAAACCTCCACTAACTGTGAGCTAAATAAGCCTTTTCTTCCTTAATTCTGGGTGTTGAGTATTTTGTCCCAGCAATGAGAGAAAAGTAACTGAGACAGATACCATTTCCAGCTTTCATATATTCAGCTACAGACTTCCTGGAGCCATGCCTAGAAGTCTCAAATCTGTAACTGTCTCTGGTTCCAGGATGAGTAGTGGCTAGCAGACCATCCTATGATGAGGTCATTTCCATCACGCAGGGGCACTTAATCTGTGATGGGAACCAGGGAAGATTCCTGCGTGAGCAGCAGCAATCATTTCAGGGAAATCAGGTTGTCTCTTAAGCCATAATGATCCCTCTGGTGCTATGAAATGAGAACTAAAATAATGATTGACTGGACCCTGGTCCACTTTGGCTAATCCGTAAACTGGCCACATTCTTTTCTGAGCAGGACAGTCTGAGCCCCTTCATCAGAGTGAGCCCTTGCTGGTTATTCCAGCTAGAGATCTTTTCTTATATGCTCTTTCTAACTCTGCCTAAGAAACCTGCTTATGCTTCAAAATGATGTGTCCTGAAATTCTTTTTCTGTGACATAAGTCAAGAACCTTCTTGGACTAAATTGAGGCCTTTGTCTTCTCTTCTCAGACTTAATCTGGTGATGGTGGGATAAACTCCCTTTCTATTTAGAGCCACATCTGATACACCCCCTGAATAGCAGCAGGATTAAAATTCTTCAGTTTTGTTTTGGCTCTAGAATTCAAATTAAAGAGCACCTGGGCAACCATTGAGTCCTGCTTGTGCTTCACTTTCTCCATTTTAAGTAGACTATTTTAGGCTTTGGAGAACATGTTGTGTTCAGAAAAATGACACTGCCCTTGAACTACTTCTGCCAGTGGCTGGAGTTCTTGGTGAAGGCTTCCTTCTTGGATCCAGCTCCACACAGCTTCAGTGCACACCTGGTGCAAATCACTCCCATGTGGATAGCCAGCTCCTATGGTTCCGGGTCCAAGGCCCCATGAGAAATCATGCAGTCAATGTCCCAGGGAAGGGTTTTAAAAACATAGTTGAAGACTAAACAGTACTGCTCTGTGTTCCTTCTGCTCCTCCCCTGGCCAAGGTGAATAGGGCTTTGCATTTGCACCATGCTCCTTTCAGGCAACTAGAAAACAACCGAAAATGTGCATTGGCAGCTCTGCACTGTGCCAGCAGCACTGCATAAAAATCACCCTGCACTCAGGCCTGCAAGAGCATTTTTAAAGCTCGTTAATCCTCAGCTGGAGCTGGCAAGATAAGTGTTGTTGGAAATTTTCTGTGTTTAGCTCAAAGTCTTCCTCTTATTTTCTTCCCTTAAGGAAAGGAATGCACTAGGAGAGAACTAATTTATTTATTTTCCTGACATTTCTTCATCTGTAGAGCATTAGCTGTCTGTTTGATACAATCCTGGTTTGCTACTGGGCCAGGAGAGAGGAAGTTAGAAGTACGGACAGAATGATTCCTTAATTTAAAAGGACAACAATGCAACTGCACCAAGTCCACAAGCCAAACCTCAGGCTGGTACTGGCTCAATGAGGCTTTGGAAGCAGGACCTAAGCTGACTGCGCTGGATGGTGGTGAGGCTGCCTATCTCGCTCTGACGCAGCAACACGACTGACACAATGAACAACTCATACCATGCATCTATCTAACTGGCTACTCCTTCCATTTCTGACCTACCTAGGAGAGCTCAGGAGTCCCCAGTTCCAGGAATCTGCCTGGGTCACAGCTGAATATTTTTTTTTTTTGGTGTCTTGTTATTTTTTATTAGCTTATGTTTGTAGTACATGAAGATCACATGCATCATGGGGGATTTGTGTACGCACATAACACATCTCAATTCTTTCCTCTCTACTTCCTCCAACTCTTCTTCCCCTCCCCATTTATAAAAGTTCTGTCTCGGGGCCAGGGAGATGGCCCAGTGGAATAAGCGCTTCCTTGGCAAGCACAAGGGTCTGAGTTCAATCCCTGATT
>NW_004524578.1:30178987-30181030 GCF_000260255.1 Octodon degus
ATGTTACTGGTGATCGAACCAGGGCCTTTGTACTTAGCTAAACCCTAAACCCTTTTTAATACTTTTGGATTTTGAGATAGTCTTGCAGTGTTGCCCAACAGGGCTCAAAGTTGTGATCTTCCTGCCTCAGCTTCTCAGAGTTCTGGCATCACAGGCATGTACCACCACACGGGCTGAGACCTTGTGAATCTGATATACAAAATTTTGTGTCTTAAAGGGTGGAAACTCACTGAAGGACAGGAAACTTGGCTGTAGAGAATGCATGTCTCAGGGCCTGGTCTCTCTCTGTTCTATTGTATGTACCTAATTGCCTGGGGTGATCAGTCTCAGCCTTCTATCTAGGTCAGCCATAGTATGCTTTCTATTGTACTTACTACATCTGGAACAGTGACACTTGTTATGTCTTAATTGATTTTGTGCTGAAATTCTGTGGATGGAGATTTGAGCAAGTGACCAGTGTTCTAGTCACCTTTTTGCTCTTTGCAAGATGAATTACAGTGGCAACAAGTGTGCTTGTTATTGGATTGGGATAGTGTGTTTTAGACTTTTAGAGTGATAGTCATGTAGGTTGCAGTTAGAATGTAGGATTGCAAAATGTCTGCAGATGCCCAGGGGGGCCTGGAGCACTGCAGGTGTGCACTAGACCTCCTTTGTCCCTACCCTGATTGGGCTTACTCTGGGATTTTAACTCCCTCTGTTTGTGAAATCATAGCCTCATAATGCCACTTCATTTGTGCCCCCTCTTCCCAATGCTAACTGGGATAACTGACAGCTTGTTTGTCAAGGACAGTCAATTCTGAGTGAGACTGTGAGGGAAGAGTCACAAGGCTGCCATATTTGGCTGAAAATATTTTCCTTTTCAATTAAGAAGGAAGATGACACCAAGAGACAGTGAGGAGTCCTTAGCAGGAGCTTCTGCTCCCATTGTGATGATATGGTCTTGTTGCAGAGAGACTTTTCCTTGAGACTAGGAGAAAATCCAGGTCCTCAATAATGCTTTGGCCAGATAAGCAAAATGGCAGCATATGGAGGTGGTGGTATGCGTTCAGATGTTAGTCTTTTAGTCAAAGCCCTGGCTTCTTGGAGTGACGCTGCTTCTTATTAGCAGTGTAAGTAGCAAGTCACAATCTCACTGAGGACTGTTTCCTGCCCTGTCAAGTGTGGGTAATAATACTTGTCTGGGAACAAAGAAGCAAACTAAAGTTTTGTCGTATGTGGGGATTCTAAAGTCAGAATGTATGGTGAAAGTTAAAAGTAGTAAAATTACCCTTATGAGTAGCAACATTATGTATAAGAGACAACAACTGTCTCAAAAGTTCCACACAACCAGAGTTTTTCAAAGTTCTGTTACAAGCCTTCAGCTGAATGTAAGATGAAGCACTTAGTTTGCATTTAGAGACTTTTTGTAGCATGAAAAACAAAGTACTTTAAACACTAGAAATTTGCTTCAAACAAGGAGATTCTCCAAAAGTGAGAGTCAGGAGAGCAATGGGACTAACTGGAGAGCAGTCCTGTCATCCATCTCTGAGTCGAAGTGGTGAGTGAGACAGCTTGCACCGTGCACGTTGCTTCTCTCCTTCTTGGTGAGGAGAGAAACTTTAACTCCCCTTCTTGCTTGCTTTGTGCTTGTATCCTTGAATTCTTGTAAGATAAAAAATTTGTATGTGACTACCCACAGTAAAAGTCTTGAAAAACCCCCAAAGGACTACACAAAAGAGAGATGAAATTGTAAAGCAAAGAGCTAGCAACAAAAGGCTCTCCAGAACTATGATAAGACCTGGCCTATAGGCCCAGGCTGGTGCTTGAGGGAGAGCCAGAGCCAGCTGGGGTACTGGGTGTAGATGCTACAGTGGTTGCTTTGCTCCTAAGATGTGGAACCCAGAAGAAAGGTGGTTTTGTTAAAAGCTGCTTTGCAATTGTACAATACACTTATATCTATATCTATATATCTTTCACCATAATTAAGATAACAAACATTTTTATTAACTTTATTGAAAATCAATAATTACATATATTAAAAATTGTAGATAAACATTGAAATGT
>NW_004524578.1:30181140-30191705 GCF_000260255.1 Octodon degus
AAATGAATATAACAATAAAAATTGTCCAAAATAAAAATGAAGAAGAAAGAATTTACAGAACAATCATACAATAGTTCACTCTGTGTCAAAATCAAGAAACTTATATTCTTGTAATTAGAATTCTAAAAGTAGAAAGGAATAGGCAATAACTATTTAAAGATTTAAAATTTCTGAATTTAGTTGAGCTTATAACACCACATTTCCAAGAAAAAATGAATCTTTTGCAAAAGAAATTTGAATAAAATCATACCCAGATACACAAAAATGAAATTGTTCAAAACTTATTGCAAATAAAAAAGTCATTAAAGTATATACATAAAAATATTAGCTATGGAAGAACAAAATTAAATAGCATTTTATTTCACATTAGAAAGAAAAAAAAAGACCACCTGTGTAAGAAACTAGACTAATTAAAGGACTGAAAGAAAAAAAAGATGTCCTTTTTGAATTTTATACTTATCAAACATACCTTTGAAAACTAAAAGTAAAATATTTTCCAGTCACACAAACTCAAAATATTCTAATACCTCCAGACATAGCACATAAGAAATAACAAAAAGCATAATTCAGAAGGCAAGAGAAGTTGCTGTATGCTCCTGGATAAAGAATAAAGAGCTCTCAAAATGATAGTTATGTAGGACTATGTAAAATATATTAGATGAACCCATTTTAAAAGGTCATTTAAAAATTTCTATGAAACAGTAAGAATCTTATGTTGGGTTATACACATATTTTTTTCGTAAGTGTGTGTGTGTGTGTGTGTGTGTGTGTGTGTGTGTATAAAAGAAAAGGAAGAAGTAATATAAAGTCAATGGACAATGGAAATATACTTTTTAAAATTTCTAATACTAGGAGAAAATATTATACCATGTTGTTTAAGTAGATTATAAGTCAAAGATACAGTATAAACCTTAAAACAAAAATTAAGATTAAGTAATAGTCACAAAATTAAATACTAATTAATTAAAAATTAAATGTTTCAAAACAATTGCACTAAGAAAAAATTTTCATGATAGTAAGGAATTACTAAGTTTAAAACATACGAGAAATACAGGAATGGCAAATAAATGACCAGCACTTCTAACAATTTGGGGATAGGATATTGCACAAAGTTCTAGTACGTCATGGACATGGATGGTGTCCATGATGCTTACGGTGGCCAGGTGCCACTTGTGGGATTGAGCTACTGCTATTTCCCTGATAACCACTCTGTAGACCCAGATAGAATCAAGACCCATAGTGTACAGGAGAAGTCCATTTGTAGAGTATGCTTATGGAAATATTTCACTGCTGTGAAAAGACAAAAGAATACCTGGAAGAATGCTTTTGTATACCTCTTATTCTGCTGTGTTTTATTGTTTTCCCTATTTGGTGGGTTCTTTCCATTCTCATTTATGAAGTTGTGGTCATTTTGCTCCCTCTGTAGAACATCTTTTAGTAGTCTGTGTAGGCTTGGTTTTGTCATCATGAAATTCCTAAGTTGTTCTTTGTCATGGAAGTATTTCACTTCTCCATTATACTTGAAAGAGAGTTTTGCAGGGTATATCAGTCTGGGTTGGAATTTGTTTTCTTGCAAGACTTGTAGTACTTTGCTCCATGCTCTTCTTGACTTGATAGTTTGTGAAGAGAAATTTGCTGTTATTCTGATGGATTTTCCTTTAAATGTGATCTGTTTCTTTTCTTTAGAGGCTTTTAGTATACTGTTCCTATGCTGAATTTCTGGGATCTTGATTACTATATGTCTGGGTGTGGTTATTTATTTATTTATTTTGGGATGTGGTTTTAATTTGGTTAATGTTATTTGCAGTTCTATATGCTTTGATTAACTGAATGTCAGATTGTTTCCCCATATTTGGGAAGTTTTCTGCTATTACTTCTGCATATTAATATCATTTGTATTGACTCCTTCTTTCTCATTGATGCCTTTTAGTCTCACATTGTTCATCTTTGCATCATCTTGCAGGTGTTGAATTATATTTTCCTGCATCCTAGTTGTTTTTAAGAGATCTTGTCTTACTTTTTCACTAGCTGCAATGGTGTCTTTAAGGTCTGAAAGTCTATTTTCACTTTCATTCAAATGGTTTTGCCAGCTTGTGATTAAGGTTTTAATTTCCTGTATATCACTTTGAATCTGCTTCATGCCTTCTATTTCTTTCCTATATTACTTTTCAAGGATTCCATCATTTTTATATTCTCCTCTATTTTTTTTAATCAGTGTGTTCTTTAGAAGCACTTAATACTTCTTTCATTATAGTTACCATTTCTTTTTTTACTTCAGAAATTATTTCTGATTTAATTTCCTCTATACTTTTCTGTAGTTGTTTCTTTACTTCTGATGCTGTTATTTTAGAGATTTCAGGTGTGTGATTTCCAGTTTCTTCTATGCTAGTGTCTTCTGCATTTGTTCTGGGTGGGTTTGGGGCCCGAGAATGCCTTTTGCTCCTTCTCTTTGTCATTTTGTATACCACTGTCTTCTGACCTTTGGTGTAGAGTTTAGATACAGTTATTACCTTAGCACCATGTCCGGATCTATCAAGATCAAACTCTTCCAAGTGGGTGTGGCTTGCTGTGCTCCACTTCTTCCTGCTGCAGCCCTTGGAGCTGTACCCTCTGTGCCACTCTGGCAAGATGTTCTACTCCTGAATCAGCTGGATGGGTCTTCCCTCTAGCCTCTTTGCAGTGAGTTCTGCTGCAGGGTTTGACACCATGCCTGGGCTCTGGATTGAATGTAGATCCAGTGGGCCCGGGGCAGTCTCACTCACACCCTGGGTCTGGGCTCTGGGTTGAATCAGGATATAGTGGGCCCCAGGCAGTCTCGTTCACATGCTGGGCTTTGGTTGAATATAACAAACATTTCTAGCAGTCTCGAAAGCTTCCTTACGCTGCTTATTACTCAGATTTCATGTTGCTGAGAGAAAATATATGATACCTGCAATGTGAGTGAGGAAAGGTCTATTTGGCTCACAGTTTTAGAGGTTACATGGTGGCTGGCTTGTTTCAAGGCTGAGAAATCATAGTGGAAGGTTGTGGTGGAAGAAAGGTGCTCAGGAAGCAGAATGGGTTAGAACACTGAAGTGGCCAGGGACCAGATGTTGACCCCAAGGTCCTGCCCCTGTGACCTACTTCCTCCAGCCCAGCACCATCTACTAACAGTGCATTCAGCTATAAATCCATCAGTGAATGGAGTTAGTGACCCACCTTAATCACCCCATTCCATCAGATTTTAGTAATTTAGCCTCCTTCCACTCTCATTCTCAGATGAAAACTGTTCTACTTGCACCAATATGTATTCCTCTGCATTTTCTTTTTTTTAAAAATGTATTTAGTACAGGGTCTACAGGGTCTCATAACACAAGTCAGACTAGTAGTGATCCTCCTGTTTTCAGCTTTCCAAGTGCTGGGATTACAGGTGCACACCACCATGGCCAGTCTCAATTGCTGTCTCAGTGTGCCCCAGGGGCGGGGCTGCACAACATGCCAGGGGATCAAACCCCTGGCCCCTGCATCTGCCTAAGCAAGCGGTTTAATTTGCTGAGCTATCTGGATGCATTTTCTAGAATTTTAGAAAAATGAAATCATCAAAGCCACTGGTCTTCCTTTACACAGCACAAATTATTTTGACACTCATCTATATTGCATGAATCAGTAGTTTTTGTACTTTATTGCTATATGTATCAGTTGTTGTATGTATACATATGTTGTTGTATGTATCAGTAGTATTTATATTGATGTATGTATCAGTAGTTTTTCTACTTTATTGCTGGGTAGTATTCTGTTGTACAGGTATAGCATAATTTATCTACAATAGATGAACATTTGAGTTGTTTTGTATTTTTGGCTATTGAACAGAAAGCCACTATGAATATTCATACACAACCCTTCATGCGGATATATTTTTCACTCATTTAGGTGTAGAATGGCTGGATCTATAATAGATCTATATTTAAAGAAACTGCCACACTATGTTTTCAAAAATTTAGTATCACTTGATTTTTCTGCCACTTGTACGAGAGAGCTCCAGTCACTCTGCACCTCCAGTAACACTTGGTATGATGTCACTTTCATGTGGTGGACTTGGAGTGATGTCTCCTAGTGGCTTTCATTTGCATTTTTCTGGTGGCTGATGGGATTGACAATCTGTATGCGTGCTTTTGCCCTTCATAGATCACTTTTTTGGGGGGAGTAGCTTAGCCCACCCTGAGGGTGGGGCTGGTGCAGCATGTGGTGCTAGGGATTGAACCACAGTCTCCTGCACCTGTCTCAGCTTGCCTAAGCAGGCACTTTAGATCACAGGACTATCTCGCTGGCCCTCATAGATCACTTTTGAAGTACTCAATGTTTTTTCACTAAAAATAGATTGTTTGTCTTCATATCATTGAGATGTGAAGGTTCTTTGCTTATTGGGGTACATGTCTTTCTGAATATTTTCACTCAGCTAGTGGCTTGCCTGTATTATTATTATTATTAATTATTTTTTTTTTGGTGGAACCTGGGATTGAGCTCAGGCCCTTGCACTTGCCAGGCAAGCGCTTATTCTACTGAGCTATCTCCCTGGCCCTTACCTGTATGTTTTTAAAATAGTCTTTCTCAAAAAAAAAAAAGCTATGTTCAAGCACCATTGATAAAAACATCTGTGAAATGATCTTTAATTTTGTTTTCTATCTAAGACAACTTACCAACCCCAAGGTTGCAAAGTTTCTTTATCTTCTTTTAGGGATTTCATAATTTAAAGCTTTAAACAGAATTCTGTAACCCATTTCAAATTACCTTCTATTGTACAGGGAGAGAGGGAAAGATCACTATTCATCCCTCCTATCCTATGGCTATCCAGTTGACCAGGTTCCTTTGTTAGAAAAACTATTCTTTCCTCATTGAATTACCTTGAGACCTTACTGAAATCTCAGTTGACATATACATGTGGGTATATTCTTGGCTTCTGTTCTGCATAGGGCTTGGAGTTAGTCTCTGTGGCAGGGAAGGCTACAAGAGAGTCATAATTCTATAACTAGATCAGCCCCCCCAATGGCTTTTTGATATAAAATTTATATTTTTCACTATAAAATTAATGTTTTAACTCCTAAATATAATCAAGGGAAGACCAAAAGGGAGAAACTAAAAGAAGACATTCACTTAGTATCTCATTTGCTAATGCAAATTGCTCTTTACTTGAAAAGTACTTGTTATTTCAATATTCCCTGTCTGTGAATACTTAAGGGGTGTAATCAGAAGCAGAATTGTCTTGTGGTTAAGAGTACAGTCTAGAGTTAGATTGCTTGAGTTCCAGTTCCAGCTCTTCCACTCACTAGCTTTGTTATCTTGGGCAAGTAACTTAATATCCTTGGTTTTGTTTCCCTCATCTATAAAATAATATCTACAACATATGCTTATCTGAGGGTGAGGAGGATTGAAATAATGAACATGAGGTACTTAGTATAGTCTCTAGAGCAAAATAAACTCTGCAGAATTCTTGGGTCTCCTCTTCATTTCCTTCATTGCTCACATCCATTTCCCAGCACCACTGTCTTCATAGAGCCAGATAAGTGGGCGCCCAACTGTGCCTTTGTGTGAACACTCTTTCATGTGAACAGGATTCTAGTCTCCCCATATGCATTTGTGCATTTACTTAGCAAATGAAGCCAACCCTGAGGAGGGTTGGTACAGATACTATGTTCTGTGTCTGGGGTAGCCTCTTGGTAGCTGTTGGGGTCAACTGGATGCCAGTTAGCAAGCCTCCATCCAAATATAGCCATGCGGCATTGGGAGAGTGAGTGCCAAACTTTAAAACCAGGTGGGTGCCACAGAGCTGGCCTCCCATCACCCTCACAGTCTTTGCCTGCCATGGGTGTGCAGGTGAACTAATTAGGGGAACTAATTTCACCCTTGAAGTCTAGAATTCTTTAAGTCTTATTACAAACATTACATAAGATATGAAGATCATATGAATATGTGAGTAGAGTTTAAATAGTATTTATTTAAATATTATCCACATAGTGCAAAATTTCATAAATTTCCTATAAGATAATTTATGCCTGGATCATCTTTTCATTTTTAGAAAAAGATGTAAAGGGTATATATCCTTTGCTAGAGTTTTACATGTAGAAATTTATAGTATAAAGAAGAGCAGCAAAGGCATGATACAGATTTGGGATCAACTCTGTGGAACAGATGGAACCCAGATGTTTAAACCCTCACAACAGGAAGAAATACTGAAATTTCAAACTCTCTTATTGACCTGAAATCTTGGAGAAGATCTTGACTTTTGTAGTATAAATCTATTGAAGAACCCAAGGAGATTAGAATGGATGGCTTTTAACATAAATCCCTGGGGAATTGAATGACTGTCCTTAATATCCCCATTTTTACACTAATTTATCTTTCTGTACTCTAATTCGTGGAAGTTGACTTGCATGGAACATTGTGGTGGCCCTTGTCTTGGCCCTTAGTAGTCACCAGCAAGAGATCAGAGGGCAAGAGGGCTCTGAGTCTTTCCTCTTGTCTCTGCTCCACTCTTCCTCAAGGCTTTTGATCCTCTAGAGCTGTCTCCCCAGCAATGGCTCAGCTCTGGTCACAGCTCCCTGATCCTTTAGGTCTGGGGACTTGGGGCCTTTTACTGTGGATAATTCTAGAATGCTTACCCATCCTCTGTGGGTTCCTTTAATCATCCTGCAAATGGTTCCTTTATGCACATCCTTAGTAGGACCACATCATCTATTTCCTGCAATGGCCCTGACTGATATAATAACCAAAACAAGCTCCTTCATGGTAGGCACTGAGAGGCATCAAAGATAAGGAAGAGACTCTTATCTACTTGCCACAGCCTTCTATGGGCTGAACACTGTGGGAAGGATTCTAAGTCTATATACTCAAGATGTGTTAGTTCAGTCCCTGCTCTCAAGAGTGTGATACAAATTAGCCTTCACAACAACTGTACCCTCATTATCACTATTCCAAGCATGGGGAGGCTGACTCTTGGGAAGAGAAGTTAAGTTATTTCTCCCAGGGTGGCCAGTAAGCAATGATAGAGCTGGGTTTGAACCTCGGTCATTGGACTCCAGAAACCAAGTCCTACCCACTGCACTACAGGGAGAGCTGCTGAAGTGCCCTTTGAAGTCAAGGATTCTGAGAATTCCTTGGAGCAGAGCTGTTTTCTTCAGCTACCTGATGAGAACTTGTAGGGAAGGCTTAAAACCTTCACAAGTGAAGGCTCTAGAGCTGAGATGCGCAGCGGTGACTGAGTCATGAGGGAGCTGGTAGAGGGATGTTTGCTGAGTGCAGACAGAGGAAGCCAGCACTGGCCCCAGGGAGGTGGAGGCTGAGGTGTTCAGATTCTTAGCTCTCACTCTTCCTGGTTCTGCCCTGAGCTGACTGTTGACAGAAGCAGGTCTTTTGTTGGAGTTCAGGCATTTCCCCATGCTTTGGCACAGGCATTTGTGTGCCTGGAAGGGATTGTCCCCATAGATAGGAATCTTCACCAGGAAGACATTCTTCTCTGCTACTTCCTGAAGGACACACCAAGTCCCAAAGGGAAAATACACTTGCTGACACATGGTATTTGGAGTCAGGATTCAAATCTTGGGGGTGCCCCTCTGCCCTTTTGAGGATTGACCATCCAATCCTGAAGGAGGTGACCTGGGAGCCAACCAACTTCCTGAAGGGACATTCCTGAGCAGCAGCAGAGGCAGTCTGCACACCCACAGCTGAGCCTCCAGGGATTTATGGAGCAGCCCGTGACTCACAGCCCATGGGGACAGCAGGCTGGAGGAGGACCGCTGGCTGCCGCCTCCGCCAGATGGGAGCCGGGAGCAGCAAGCCTGTGGAGAGGAATCTTCACCAGGAAGACAGTCTTCTCTCTCACTCACTTTTGGAGAAGCAAGTTTCCCTGTTGTGCATGTTGCAATGAGCTCCTGACTCCCACGTTTTCTCCTTTTGTTTCCTGTTTCTCTCTCACTTTCTTTCTCCATTTGCTCTTCCTTCCTATCCTGTTTTCCTACACCCTCTTTCCACTTCCTCCTGTCTTTGTTCCTCCTTTTGTCTTGTCTCTCTCCTTTTCTTAAAGAGAAAAGAGTCACATCAGTTGGTTTCAGACATACATTCAGCCAATGGAATTTAAGACTTGAAGGAACGTTGTCCTTTTAATGTCACATCTTTCTGTGGTACCCACATCCCTGATATTTCTTCTGACAGCAGACAGATAAACAGATTTTTACTATCCATGTGTGGGGCTCAGACCTATAATCCCAGCTATTCAGGAGGCTAAGTCAGGAAGGTCGCAAGTTCAAGGCTACTTGGGAAGTTTAGCAAGACCCTGTCTGAGACAGGGAAAATGATGGGATGTGGGGGGTGGAGAGAGAGAGAGAGAGAGAGAGAGAGAGAGAGAGAGAGAGAGACTAAGACAGAGACAGAAATAGACAGAGGCAGAGACAGACAAAGGCAGAGAAGGACAGAGAGAGAGACAGAGAGAAAGAGAGAGATACAGTGACAGAGAGACAGGGAGACAGAGATAGAGACAGAGACAGAGAGACAGAGAGAAATAGAGAGACAGAGATAGAGAGAGACAGAGACAGAGACAGAGAGAAATAGAGAGACAGTGACAGAGAGAGACAGAGATAGAGACAGAGAGACAGAGAGAGAGAAAGAGAGAGAGACAGTGACAGAGAGAGACAGGGAGACAGACAGAGAGACAAAGAGATAGAGACAGAGATAGGGAGACAGAGAGAGAGATAGACAGAGAGGTAGAGAGAGAAGGAGAGAGACAGTGACAGAGAGTGAGACAGAGAGGCAGAGAGAAAGAGAGACAGTGACAGAGAAAGACAGAGAAACAGAGACAGAGAGAGATAGGGAGACAGAGACAGAGAGACAGAGAGAGACAGAGAGATAGAGAGAGAGACAGAAAGACAGAGACAGAGACAGAGAGACAGAGACAGAAACACAGAGAGAGACAGGATACAGAGACAGAGAGAGACATAGAGGCAGAAACAGACAGAGACATGCACATACACACACACACACACACAGACAGAGAGAGAGAGAGAGAGACAGAGAGAGAGATGCATTAGATACAGGAAAATCCTGGCCTTCAAAATATTCAAATAACAAAATAATAGGCAATTGAAAGATGCCCTTAAGCTTTTTCTTGGAAGAGTTCAGGCACTCACATTTCTTCATTCCCAGTTCTATCTATGAGGAGAACGCAGGGCACACTGAGGTTAACTGCATCAGCAACTGAGCAGTAACAACCAAATCCTCATTTTCCATGGGATAAAATACAAGGTGATTTTGAGTCCTCTTTGGACCTTGGCTTTGGAAAAGGCTGGGGAGGACACGGAGGTGAGAGCTCATGTGCCTCACTGCCTGGGCCTCCCTTCTGGTCTACACAGCTCTACTCACCTCATAGGGAACACCAAAAGCTTTTCGCTAACTTTTCCACTGTGCTCCTATGTCTGACCAGTACAGCAGGATTTTCCACGACCTTGAGAATAACTGTTGATGACAGGAGTGAGAGGCTACTGCCAGGAATTCTTATTTGTAGAAGAATCTCAAGAGATGTTTTTCTTCATCTCCACCCTACCCTAGTATCTATCCATTATGATTGGCTCAACATCCATGTAAGTCAGTCCAGGAAAATGGGTGCGTCTGCCTCCCCCGGGCCTTATAACTTACAGTGCGGGAAGGTCTGGAGTGAGCATGTGTCCCCACGCTGCCATCTGGTTTGGATGCATTGCGCTCCTGCATGGAACACCTGCAGGGTGTCGGAAGCACCAGCCCACTAGCCCTGACACTGCCTAGCACGCACAAAGAGCTGGGCTCTCTGGAGCCATGAGCTCACCCTCCAGGATGGAAAGGGGTAGACTATTTGTGTGTTTGCTGTCCATTGATGGTCACTGTAGGCTTGACCTTGTGTAGGCTTCTTGGCTAAGGGGGAGGTGAGGTCACTGTGCTTCCTGCAGCTGCTGCAGCCTGAGGAGTCACCTCCTCCCCAGGGCCCAAAGAGGAGTGGAGTGGAGAGCCAATGTGTGTGGGCTTCAGGACTGCAGCATCGCCAGAATTTGTGCCTGCAGAGCAATGCTGTACTCCACAGAGCTAGGGAGTTGACACTGTGGCCTGACTGACAGTGACCCTGGGCAGCCCTGATGCACATCTGTAAGTTTCTCCACATACACTGGGGTGTGGCTTATGTTTGGCCAAAGTCCCTTTTGTGCCTACATGGTATTTATAGATTTATTAAATTGTTCTCAGAAACAACAACAACAAAAAAAACCTCTTAATATTAACACTGAGTTGCCATTGCAGTTTTTTTAAAAAAAATGTTTTCCTGTAAGCAGAAAGCTGACATTTTAAGGCATATTTCTCTTGGTTTTTAAGTATAGAATCTCAATCTTCAGAGCAATTAATGTACACTAAACAAATACCCAAATATAAATCCATTCAAATATAGCTAAGAAATGTGGAAAAATATGGAATATATTCTTTTGAACATTTGAATTGTACCCTTGTGTATTAAAGCACCAAAAAGTTCTTAATTTGTCTTAAGCATGTGTTTGTCAGATGAATTTGACCAAACCATT
>NW_004524578.1:30198630-30201720 GCF_000260255.1 Octodon degus
GCCAGTCCTCACCACTCCCTGAATGTGTTGGGAGCTTGGATAAAGTCTCCAAATTGTCTTGGGAAGATCTTTTCCTTGGGTTTAGAGGAGGTTTCTACCCTGAAGGCAGGGGGCTCCTGATGTATCAACAGCTCTCTCTAAAATCCCTCACCTCATCTCCAAAACCCCAGCCTCTTTATAGTCTCCTTGTGGGTGAAGGGTTAAAGTGTGACCTATAATGGATTTCCAAATGCCCCACCCTGGTCATTTCACTTCCTATGTGGACTATTTTGTCTATTGCTTCTGTATTTCATCCCAAATTTCCTATAGTAAAAATGATAGCACTCTAACTACCAAGACAAATACTGCTCCTGGAGCTACTGAAACTCCTCTGCTATACTTATTCCCTTTCTCCTTTTCTTCATGATGGAAATCACTAGACCAGAATTCTCCTCCTTTCCCTTTCCCAGATGCAACTCACTGATTTGTCATTCAAATCGCAGGTCAAACATCCCTCACTCTATGCCTCTGTGATGCCTAATCATATTATAAACTCTTAAGTATCAGGAGCACTCACCAATTTCATTGTTGCATTTATTAATATGGTCATTAGGGTAATGACTGTCTTTTCATCAATACACCATGACATGTAGTGATGCTTAATAAATACTTTTGAGTGAATGGATGGGTAGCCTGATCAACTATTTGACTGTAGTGTCTGTTGAAATTCTTCCTCTCAGATTTAAAGACAAAAAAAAAAATTATAACTTGCTCAGTAGTCTCTGTAGGTCTTAATCTGCTGCCAGTGGTTTACAATAAGATAAAAACATTCTTTTCTAGATTTACTTCAACAAGTATTCATTGAGCAGCTGCTAAATGCTGGGCAAATGTTCTGTGCATTATTTCAGAGGCCTTTGGAACAGCTCTATGTGGTTTGTACCAATACATGTATTTTACAATTGAGAAAGTGAAAGTTCAGATACTAAACGACTTGTCCAAATCACCTAGGTAATAAATTGTGAGTTTGGATTGGGTTTTAGGTTTAGTTGGCCCCAAATCTGTTTTTTTTTAGTACACTGTACTTCTGATATTTTACATCACCATGATTAGATATAAAATAATGTGTTTAGAGTAAAGAGTGAGCTATTGATATCTATGGAAGAAATATAAAACAAGGAGATATTTAACAGAATATTGTTTTGTGTGCATGTTGCTTGCCTGTGTTCAAACAACAACTTGACAATGCGCTCCAATATTTTCTGTCCTGGGCAGAGAATTTCTTCTTTACAAATATCTAAGAGCTTATTAAAGTTTTCACACAGGCTGATTCTAAAATCCGGCTCTATACCAGCATATTTGGCCACTGTACTAGAGGTAGCATTGTTTCCAAAATACGTGTATTTTCTCATCTGTTCACAGATGTCATGCAGAGTTCATGAAAATTGTGTACCTGCTCTCCAAAGAACATGTGGATTTTGTGTATTATTTTGCAATCTTACTACTAAGCACAGTGTAGGATCTGCATTAAGTGTTCCAAATCTGTTTGAAAGTGCTCAAAATTTATTAGTTTGATACTGACTGAGAATTGGGCCTGTGGCTTGGGTTTGATAGTTAACTGTGATGTCAACTTGAGTGGACTAAGACATCTAGGTGATTGTGAGCACAGTTCTGAGTGTGTCTAGGGATAATTGACCCACAGGCTGCAAACTAAGCTGAGAAGACCCACCTGGTATGCATGACACCAATAAGTAGGCTCATAGCCTGGACAGATTAAAATGGGCAGGAAGAAGGGAGTCCTTTGGCTTTAGTCAGGGAGGACCTCTGGTATTTGCCATCACCTTCAGATGGTGGTCTCCAGTTCCTTCAGGCGTTAGACCCTTCAGCCTTTCTATAGAAGCTAACATAGGACTCTTGTGTAGCAGGTGCCAGTAGATGTGTTAATCTGCTCAAGCAAGGAAGCCATACTGGTGTGCAGAATGTGTAATGGAGCATTACAAATGCTTGTGAGAAAACAGTATGTTTTACTGCATTAGTCAGACTTTCATGATCAAATCTTTGAGAAAGTTAATTTATCAGATAAAAAGTTTATTTTGATTCTGGGTTTCACAACCTGGTCAGCTGGCTGTAAGGCAGACACATCATGATGTAAGAGCATGTTGGAGCAAAGCTGCTTGCTGCAGATGGTCAGGAAGCTGAGGCACAGGGAAAGAACCAGAGAGGAAGGAGCCAGGGACTAGTCCCAGGGTCATGCTCTGTTGACCCTCCAGGCTCTCCCAAAAGTGTACTTTATGAATAATCTAGGATCTCCTCAAGCCAATCAAGTTGAGAGTCATGATCAATAGTTACATTAACTAAAGAATCAGAATCTTTAAGCCTCTTTAACCCTTTTTCCCCCTAAACATTACAAGCATTAGGAGAATAGTGGGATTAGGTGATTTTAGGACTTCTATGTAGTTCTTATTCCTAACATTCTGTGACATGCTAACCTATTTCCTTACTGTGAGTGTGTACAGTGTCAATTCCATGAGAATCCTTCTTTACCTCTGTGGCATTTAGCTACTGTTTGAGTTAGGATGAGACTTCTGCTCTTAATAAGAGAGCTGAGACATCCTATTCAAATTTTCTTATATTAGTGGTATAGAATGCTTATTTCCTCAAGACTGAATTTTCTATAATTTCAAAGCAAGTCATTCTGAGTTTATCAAAAGTTCTGGGAAATGAAGAAACTGCCTGGATTTTACACAATGCACAGATGAATCAGACATGCTGGCGTGCGAGTCCTCACTGTCTTGGTGCTTCTCTAGGTGGCATGTCATTCTTCCAATGAACTTTACTGAAACTTCTGGACATGGTACATAACTCATAGTCAGGCAAAGCCTGACACCAACACTCAATTTAGTTCATGACCCTCCTACCAGACTGCTGGATGCTCTTGATAATGTTACTCAGCCTTTCTGTACCTAGTTTATCTTCTGAAAAATGAGGATAATAATAGTACCCACTGTATAGTTAAGTTATGAGGATTAATGAATTGATGAATGCAAAATGATACATAGCAAGCTTGGTAAATATTAGCAGTCATTCTTACCTGATGTCTTCTGACTAATTTCT
>NW_004524578.1:30201820-30205589 GCF_000260255.1 Octodon degus
CTCTCTCTCTCTCTCTCTCTCTCTCTCTCTCTCTCTCTGAACCAGGGATTGAACTCAAGCCCTTGTGCTTGCCAGTGAAGCACTTATTCTACTGAGCCATCTCCCCGGCCCAGCTCTCTGCCTAATTTCTCTGACCTGCCACACTCTCACTATACCAGGCTTGTTCATGAAAGAAATGTATTGTTATTGAGTAAAATGAGCTTTCAAGGGAGACTATGGCCTAATTAATCACAGCTCCTTTGTTTCTTGAATGCAGAATTTTTGAGCACACTTGTGGTAAAATTTCTTTCCATCTCATGTTTAATTCTGGAAAGTAAAAGAAGCAATTAGCTTAACTTTCTTCATTCTTGACTGCTGACAATAGTGGTTGGTGACTGCCAAAGGCAGGCAGACCAACCATTATTTTTTTTTTATGTGCAGTGCTGGAGACTGAACTCAAAGGCTCATTCCTGCAAGGCAAGCTCTCTCCCACTGAGCTATACCACCAGCCACCATTCATTACTAAACCTTCACTTGACAAAAATCAATGGCTGCTTTTCAGCTTTTTATGTTGATGACTATCATGGACTGATCAGGCCCTCAACCTCCCAGATGAGTGGATGGTGAAGGCTTAAATGAAAGAATTGAGTGGTATGATTTTTAGGGATCCAAGAGGATCAAAACTCTAGCAGAATTTGAACTACTCTGGGGGTTGAGACAAGAATTTCTCTGGGTGGCCTGTATTTATTTGGTTTTCAAATGAGGAAGGAGATGCTGAGGAAAGTGCAGGAACTGAGCAGGTTCTTGGGAGTCAATTCAAAGATTTTCCCAAGTGGTAAATTATGCTAGTTAGGAGATGATCTTATCTCCAGGTTGACATTCATCATAGCAGTGAGACACCTGCAGTTACAGTCTCTATTTAGTTGACTGGGATTGGAGCCACGTGTCCTCCGCTGTGGCCTTCTCTTGTCCTTTGAAGCATAAAGTCCTCATAGGCTAGTACAGGTCTCAGCCAGGACCAGTGACTCATCAAGGTTCACTTACTGTGGGTCTATTGCCCATCTCTAGACAAGGAGCCTAAGCCTGGGACAGATTCACTGGTAAACACGGAAAAACAATTGACTAATTTTAAATCCTGCTGCTTTGTAGTGGTCTCCATCAGATGACCTTCACTTATTGCCAGGCTAAAGCTCTTTGGTCTCTGGACTTTATGTTCTCTGAAGACGTGGATGCCAATGTTTAACTTGTCATTGTAGCCTCCCTGCATGGACAGGACCCGTGCACAGCAGACAGTTGGGGAGTGCTATGTGGTGAATGAATCAGTCTGTGCATCCACATTCAGGACACCCCAAACCTGGTAGTCCTGAGGGGACAGGAGATGCTTTGACCCAGAGACAGGATGTGGGCTTGCTCGGTATTTGGTTTTCTCTCCAAAATCAGGAATTTTGACAGTGAGAGAAAACTAATAGTCCCTCAGACTGTGAGTGTTCTCAGTTGTTGCCAGTAAGTTTAAAAGAAGCTCTGTGGTCAGTCTGGTGAATGTACCACATTTACCTCTCACCACAGTGTGGATTTTGGGTCAGGTGGGCTCTGGAGCTGTCCTTTACCACCCCATCACCACATGTCTGTTGTCACTATATGACCCCCATTCCTGGCTGGATTACTTTCCATCCTGTTACGTACATGACTCTTTTTTTTTTTAAGTTGTTGTCTTGAGCATGTGCTGACTGGCTTGGGCTTGTAAGCCTCTGTCTTGGATTAAACTAATGATGTTACTACTACATTATTTATATTGTCTTCTCGTGGGTGGTTATTTAGTTTAGGCTTCTTTAAGGAAGGAGATTAAATTATCTGGAAGGAATATTCTGTTTCCCAAGTAGGAATTCCATAACCACAGTTTATCTCAGCAAGAACTATATATATATATATATATATATATGCCAGATTCTCAAACTATGTAATTTTATTGGAACTCTCCATAATTTCTGCAGTAAATAAATGCTGACCTTATGTTTCCTTCAATAGTGATAGCTCCCTGAGTTCAGAGGCCAACTAGAGAAGCTCAAGCTGGCTGAACAAAATAGGATGAAAATTTGGAAGTTGGAGGAAAGCCTTCCCAAGGTCTGGAAAAACTCAAAGTGCTTTTAGAGTGGATTGGCAAAAGTTCCCACATCACTGTAAGTCAAACTGCTTTTGACCATTTGGAAGACATTGATTTATACTGAGAATGCTGATTAATAGTAGTTTGAAATGGAAGGTACAAAAATCTGAGTTCTACCTATATTTAGTCAAGGGCAGAGACATATAAACCCCCCAGTGTTCTGTCTATACATGAAGGTCAAAGCCACATCATTCTTCCCCCCACCACCTGCCTTTGATGACTCCTTTCGAGCCCATGCTTGGGGCTCTGTGGCCTGCCATTAAGATGTCTCAGACATGCCTGTTGCCCTCCATGGAACTGCTGTAACCCCAGATCAGGACTCAAAGCCCAACCTGGCAACATCAGGGTGCTTCCTAGCACTATTGCATTCTCCCACTAGCAGAACCTGCATAACCTAGGAACCTGCTAGAAACGCAAATTCTTAATCCTACCATAGACCATTTATATTTGACTTTGAGGGCTGGGACCGCCATTTGTGCCTTAAATCTCTCTTCCATGTGATTGTAGTGCATACTAAATTTTCATGATGGCTCTGGGCACTGTCCTTATAACCCACAAATTTCAGTCCTGACTGCCTATTACAGCCATCTGATAGCACTTCATATTCTAGACTAATTAAACCAGTGGTATCTAAGTGCAAAATTAAAAAATAAAACTTCCCAGTTGAGTTACAGCTGATGCTGATACTAATGTAAACCCATTGTCATAGCTTCATTGCCCCAATTCTTTTAAGTATCGATCATGTTCTGTTACTCTTCAGAGCCTGTGTTTGTTCCTGCTTTTCAACTGCTCTGGTCCAAACCTAGTTTTCCAAAGCAACACTCACACAGAGATCTGAATAGAAACCGCCCACATCTGGCATCTGCCTTATTCAGGAGCCCATCCCTTCAATTCCATTCAGGATTAGGTTCTGCTTGGCTGGAGGAGGCCAAGCCTGTCATGATCCCTTTCTTATTAGTCATCTCCTGACCTCTTTCCCTTTCCCAGGACCCTGGTCCTTGAGGCCATCCACACTGATTTGTGTGAGTAGCCAAGTCCAGCTGGCGTCATTGCTGAGCAGGAGCCTCAAGGCTGGGCCCAAGTAGGGGCAAAGAGAACTGGGCTGGAGGAGGAGTAGGGATTTAAACACAGTAAGAATTGGGAAACTGGGGTCAGCTTGGCCAAATCCCAGCCGAATTACAGCAAGGCACACAAGGCAGCTATGCCCAGGTCAAGCAATGAGGGTGGCTGGCTTGTGCTGCAGAGCTCCCCACCCCCCAACTTTCCCCAAGTTGCCCTACTGTGTCCCTGGAGACCTCAATAAGATGCTCTGGTACCTATGAGTGGCACTGGTTAGAACACAGATCATAAAGACAAGCTCAGGAGGGGAAGAGTAGTATGTGGTGTGTATGTCCCTGCCTCAGCTGTGGGTACAAAGAGGACACCCCAGGCCCTGCAGGATTGGGCAGATGTGGCTGCCCCTCTGCCCTTTGTGATGGGATTTCTCATACTCCCAAACAGAGAAACTGACTTAGGTAATAGGATTTTTTTAAAAGAAGAGATGACCTCAACTTTAAAGAACAAATCATTTTGGCTTTCTTTAAAAAATAAAATCTAAGTTGAAAAAGCCATTTAGGCAGGGCCTACACT
>NW_004524578.1:30205689-30206801 GCF_000260255.1 Octodon degus
CTTTTCTTTTCTTTTCTTTTCTTTTTTTTGTGGTACCAGGGTTTGAACTCAGGGACTGAACTTGCCAGGAAGAATTTTCTAGCAATCTACTCTACCTTGTGGGACCCAGTGTTCCCCACACTATTCTCTAGCAGGGTCTCTTTTAGGTTGGAAAACAAAGTCATGCACACCTTTTTATTTTGCAAGTCTTTTCTCTCTTCTCCAGAATTTGTCATGCATTGAACAGATCGTCTTGGAATCCATTTTCTTATTCACTTATTCATCACCTCAGTAGCAAGCTCTGAGTAATGTATGATGGCGAGGAAGTATGTTCTGATCTTTGAGAATCTGAAGATAAACTGAAGCAGATAAACTAAAGCAAACAAAAAGTAAAGTAGCTGATGATACAGAACCCAAGATTCAGGAGAGAGACCTGGCCCAGAACCAGAGGTCTGAGAGATGTAAACAAAGGGATAGTGGTAACTATTTTTCTAACAACTGTAAGTTTTTTAAAAAGCATAATGTAATTATGGTTTAATGTAATGCTTGGCACATGGTAAATGCTAAATTAATGGTATATCATAATGATATATTTTTTATCTTTTTTTTTTGCGGAACTGGGGATTGAATTCAGGCCCTTGTGCTTGCCAGGGAAGCGCTTATTCCACTGAGCCATCTCCCCTCCCCATAATGATATTAAAATGATCAGAAATTAGCTGTTCTTGTATTTAAAATATAGCTGTGATTTCACAGGGGCATAAGTGAATGGGTGACATCAACCTCAAATAGCAAAAGCAAGTGTAACTTTTGTGCCCTCTGTACCATGCTTACTGCCTGTCTCCTACCATTATGTGCCCTTTGAGTTTGTTTCAGTGTATAAATGACTGTATTAACAATCAGGACCCTGTAGTGACTTAAAGTTCAACATATCAATACTTGATGAAAAATACCTGTTCCTTATTATGCCTAAGATGTTTGATATGCAGACAGATAGTGAGGTTAAGCTTAATAGCCTAAATCGTTTGATAATAACAATAAGCTTGTCTTGTGGATCGTTAGCAACCTAAGTTTGCAGACCAAAATTAGAGAAACAGCAGGGATGCAAGGAAAGCCAACATTTTGGCCCTAACCTT
>NW_004524578.1:30207531-30208950 GCF_000260255.1 Octodon degus
CTGGGAGGAATGTATGCAATGTGTTAATTATTGAAACTGCCCTACCAATTTGATTTGAAATTGTCTCATCGCTATTTGTTTATCAGCAAAATTATGGAAAAAAAACAATCAGGACCACTTCCCATGATACTGTTTTCAAATGATCACCACAGTGTGGCTTATATCTAGATGTACCCTCAAAGCCTCCTTCATGCATGGGTGGGGCTTTTGGAGGTTGACTGTTCTGGGCATGTCATAGTAACCACTAGATTAGTCCACTGGTAGGTTTATAGCTGGGAGTGATGTTGGAAGGTGAAGCCTGGTGAGAAGAGGTGGGTCACTGTGGGCGTGGCTTGGAAGGCTGTATATCAGTGGTGGGGAACCTATGGCACACGTGCCATAGTGGGCTGTTTGTTATTGAAAGCTCTAAAAGACTCACCATCACTGCTATATGTATTCCTCTAACTCCCTTCCACTTCACTTCCTACCCACTCTGCTGTGTGGCTTGTATCTAGATGTTCCTGCAAACATTCATGCGCTCATAGGTGGAACTTTTGGAAGGTGATTATGGGTATGTGAACATGGATTAAGGATGTGTGGTAGCTGAATCAGTCTACTTATTGCTTTAGTATAGTTCTGGATATGGATAATGGAAAAGCCCATCCTGGTTATGAATGGCACCAACCAATAGACCTGCAACCTGAATGGAATAAAGGGGAAAGGGAGGCTTGCTGCTTGGTGCCTCCTGCCTGACATACCATGTACTATTTCTTCTTTGTCATGCTTGGATCCAGCTGACTATAGACTGAAACCTCTACAAACTGTGAGCCAAAATAAACCTCTTCTCCTTTAACTATTGGGTGTTGGGTATTTTGTTCTAGCAGTGAAGAAGTAACTGCTACACCTGCCATGAGATTCTTCCCCTCTGCTGTACCATTCTGCCATGTCCCTATACCTTGCTATCCTGCCTCAGAACAAGGAAACCATGGACAGCAACCTCTACAGACTGTGAAATAAACCTCTTCTCCTTCAGCTTGTTGTTGTCAGGTCTCACTTCCCAGTAAAAAGAAAGCAAACCAGACCACATCACCGAATGGACCAAACACAAATATTTTCATTCATACAGTTATGATTATATCCTATTGCTCAAAAATGACTTAACCAAATGTTGAAATATCAGGGAGTATACAACATACAGTGGCTTTGGATAATTTTATTTTATTTTATTTTTGTGTTTTTTTCATAATTTTATGGATAAACAGAAAGAAATGAGACAGTTTCAAATCAAATCGGTAGGACAGTTTCAATAACTAACACACTGTATGTATTCTTCTTAGTGGTTAATTGCTGTACAAGATACGGACTTGAGATCCTATTTACAAACACCATTAGAACAAATCATTCTATTCATTAAGAGAATGTAACTATATATCTATCCTA
>NW_004524578.1:30218935-30236988 GCF_000260255.1 Octodon degus
TAATGAGTTTCAGATTTGTCACAGTGCAAATGTTTGAACAATAATCATGAGGGAAAGAATTTTTGTGCCAATTGTGCTAGCTTTTTAATAATAATCCTCACAAGAATTAAAAAAAAAAAACAAAAAACTAATCTTTAAGACAATGTGATTTTGTGGGTGGTGCTCAGAGCCAGAGAGGAAAGTGATTCTCCTTGCTAGAAAGTGGCAGAATTGAGTGTGAGTTTCTTAGACAACACTGCTCTGTGAGGGGTTTACAGGTTGCCCCTTGGCCAGCCACCCACTCTGTACCTTGAATGGATTTTAGAAAGAGAAGGGGTATGAAATAAATAATGCAACTTTAATACATGGATTAAAATGTTTTTAGAATTGGATTATAGTCCATGGTTATCAACAGGGGGCTTTGGTTTCATTGATGTCATTTTGTCATTCCAGCTAAGTCAATGTGTTGTGTGCCAACATTATAGAAAGTTCCTTTATTATTTCCTTGTTCATTCACTCTGAGCTCCATCCTCATCCCATTTTTTGTTTTCTAATTTTGAGAGAGGGTCTAGCCTAGGCTGGGCTTGAACTACTTGTGATCCTCGTGCCATACCCTCCCAGAGTTCTAGGATTACAGGCAGGTCTCACTACGCCCTGCTTGGAGTTTCTTTATGGTAGGAGGCTCAGGTGCTGACGTGGCTGAGGCCACACTCACTGAGGATAAGAGGCTGAGAGGGGATTCAGATCTCACCAGCTGTTCTTGGTTCTACTTCTCTCTGTACAGCATGCTACCTCGAGGCAAGCACCATGTAACAACTTACAAAATATGGCCCTAAGAAAACCTGCCTCCCTCCCAGGTCTATATCTGTGAGACCTGACTTGGCTGCTCCCCTACGAAAAAGCGGAATCTCTCTCTCTCCTTACCACTGAACCTAGCCTTGGAACTGGCTGTGAGATATATTCTAAGTTCATAAGCCCAGACCTAAAGAGGCCATATGTCTTCCTTATTCTCTCCTGAGATGAAGAAGTCCAGGTGGAGAGTCAGGCCATGTAGAGAAACAGACGACATGGAAGAGAAAGAGGTGCACAGTTAACAACCAGAGCCAGGGCCTCAGACACTGGGTGAGACCGTCTTCAGACTCCTGCCCCAGCTGAGCTGTCTCAACTAGTGCTTCTCAGGGTACAGATAGGCTGCTCCTGCTCAACCCAATGAAAAATCCTCACCTACAAGAAGTGTGGCAGTTAAAGGGTGGTTATTTTAAGCATACTGAGGTAATTTGTTATATGTCATTTACGACCAACACACACTACAGAATGACCAACACAAAAAATTCCCTTACATCTTGCCAGTTTATTTTCCAATGTGCCGTTTGTTCATATCATCATATCTGAGGGTTTAGGACAGCCCAGGTGAAAGCGCGAACTGAGCTACATTTAGAGAAGTTGTTTCTCTGTTTTCTTGGCATTTTCACCACTTGTTCATCACAGGACAAATGCTAGCTCTTTCCCTAACCCTCACCATAACCTCTAAACACTCTTCCTTTTATGTTCTATGCATCCAACTGAAGTCATTTTCTATGACTCACTGACTCAGAGCAGATATTCAGAAAGCCTAACTCCGGACACTAATCTCCGAGCCTGAGTCGAGAGGGAGGGGGTGCTAGAATCAGCCCTAGCTGCCATAGAACCTGTCTAACACAGATGAGTGTACCACAGTGATGCCCCATTTGGAAAACAAGCTTGTAGGATTGGTTATGTTCATTTTTAATTACAAAACATGGGCTCTGAAGGATTTTCCCCACCTGTTCTGGAGCCCTGGACTTCTAAAACACTCCATCAAATCTTTAATGCTGGTTCTTCCAAGTCAGCTGGGAACCATAGGTCTTGTCATCTCCCTGGCAGCCTTGTCTTGAACAAAGAAAGTCTGGGTTAAGCTGATGAAGGACCAGAAGAATACTGGGGAAAATGTTCATGCTGAAGAAATAGGAAGTACTTCAGTGATTCAGATGGAAAAAAAATGCTGTTGCCTAGCCCAGCCGTTCCAGGAGCACAGCTATACGTACTGAGCTGAAGTATGCTCTTTTTTCTCTGCCAATCACACACTCAACCCAGAGGCCCCTTGTTTTCTTCCTCAAAGGGAAATTCCTGGACACAAGACCTATTGCTTTACTTCAGAATGTCATCATTTCTCAGTTATTTTAGTGCTTGGACTCTTTATCCAGTAATGATGGGTTATCACTACCTCTCGTGTGGCCTGGAACGGCTTCCCCACTTAAGATCTCTGATGCAGTTGCCAGACCTGTTCTTGGCACATGGTGAGAATGGAAATGTGAGACTCTTGGGGCCTTCATCCCAGAATCCTTCTGTAAGCTTTGTCCTAAGGCTTGGTACACAGCATCCCCCCCGAAAGGAGCTGGGGACAGAAAATTACCCCAAAGAATTATCCCAGCTGACCCCCTACTTCCAAGCTGGGTGATGGGGGAGTGATCAGAAAGCATATGGTTTTGTTTTAGAGAGAATGAAGAAATAGACAAAACATTAGAAACAATACAGAATTTCTAAGAAAAACAAGATGCTAGGAATTCGACGGCTGTTATATTGCACACTGTTATACTGCAACTTCGAAGTAGTTGCTCAGATTACCAGATATAAACATGCAAAACTGGTCAAAATAAAAATTTTAAGCATTAGCTGCTCCCTTCAAAAATCTGATAGAAACCATCACTACAATCATGCTGTATGTATACATGTATATATGTAGATGTTTTTCCCCTTCCTTTTCTTTCTTTTCTCTTATCCTAATTGTTCTTTCCTTTTGATCAGTTTCTTTTCCTTTTACTGTATCTGTTGTACTTTTCTTTTCTTTTTTTAAATTTTTTTTTATTGTGTGTGTGTGTGTGTGTGTGTGTGTGTGGCCAGCTCAGCCCACCAGGGGGCGGGGCTGGCTGGCATGTGGTGCTGGGGGATTGAACCGCAGTCCCTGTGCTTTCCCAAGCTTGTTCCAAGTAGGTGCTTTAGACCGCTGAGCCATCTCTCCAGCCCTGTTGTACTTTTCATACCTGACATATTCTTTCAGGTTCTTAGACTAGAGAAACAATATGATCTTTATATACGTGGGTCTGATTTATAGCATTGGGTCTTAAAAAGTCTTTGTCATGCTTGTTTGCTGTATCAAACCTCCTATGAGCCCCAAAGCATTATGAACATATTTTATTTTTTTAGGTATGATTCAAGTCCTCCAGTTGGAAGGTACAACAGTGCCTAGCCTTTCATGTTCAGGGCACTGCCAAGTCACCTCCACTCACCTTGCTGGGTTGTCTTAAATGGTTCCAAAGGTCGCTTTGGTGGGAAGATGATTGTCAGAGGGTAGACTTCACTTAGCTAATCTTCTCCTTTGCTTTGCTTTCCTAGGTCTCCAAGGTCTATGATTGAAAGTGATAGTGCTAATCTAGCCCAGTCAAAGGAGGGGCAGATCCTGTGCATGGACAAATGCTGGCTCAGTTTCCCCTAGTGCATGTGGACTGGCGAGGAGCATAACTTCACAGGTCCTGGCACATGGGACAGAGAGTTCTAGCCTTCCAGTGACACTTGGTTTCGTTTTCCAGGCCATCTGTGCCAAACTTCAGATTTAGAATATGAGCCCAATTTACAAAAAGTTTAGGTGGGACTCCAGTTGTACCTGTGGCCATCTGCACTCCACCACACTTACTTTGGTAATGAGATTCCATAGGAGAAGAGATGATGGTAATGATGGTTGTGATGTTGATAAGTATGCCTCTGTTGGGGCTTAGACCTAAAACTATTTTACCATGTAGTGTGGGATTTGAAAATGATCCCTCAAGGTCTTCTATGTTCAGAGATGGGGCTTTTGGAAGATGATTGGATTCTGTCTTTCACTTTGAGCTATATCCTCAGATTTAAAAAACTGGAAAACAAATTTAAAAAGTTTCTGTGACAGGATTTTACTTCTCATTTAGTTGCTAAATTTCCCAGGCTAGGCTGGAATGTTTTATCTTCCTGTCTCAGCCTCACAGAGTGCTAGGATTATAGGTGTGCCCTACAGTTAAACATGCTGTTAGGAGGCAGGGCCTAGCTGGCAGAGGTAGGTTACCAGGGGGATGACTGAAAGGGTGTAGTTTTGCTCCCAGCTCCTTCTTTCTGTATGCTTCTGGCTGCCATGGTGTGAGCAGTTTTTCTCTGCCACACTCTTCATGCTGTTTCTGTCTTGGAACCTGTTAACTATTGACTGAACCGCCTAAAACCATCAGCCAATATAATTTACCATGGACTGAACTTCCTCACAATATCAACCTCACCTCCTAATTGCAGGATATCAGGCATTTGTCCTAGTGGGAAAATTTTGATAGGAAAGTGACTACCACAGCCTCTGTGCCACTTAGCAATTTACTACTGCTCAGC
This sequence comes from Octodon degus, assembly GCF_000260255.1. Taxonomy (NCBI): domain Eukaryota; kingdom Metazoa; phylum Chordata; class Mammalia; order Rodentia; family Octodontidae; genus Octodon; species Octodon degus. The sequence goes on from NW_004524578.1 coordinate 30,223,334, forward strand.
AGCAAACATACACTTTGTGGCCCTGCTTGTGACACTGGAGCATTTCTTCATTGGCAGAGGACACTGTGGACTCTGCAGGCTTTCCTGTGTTTTTCTGTCATGCTCATTTTTTGATTGCTCTGGAAGTGTTCTGTGACCAGGACCACAGGGACTGGTGCTTGCCTCAGTCTGTGGTTGGTGGTGTCCTTGCCAGTGGAGAGGTTTCTTGCTTGTCGTTTGCTACTCTCCTACCAGTTGACCCATTCCAGGCACCAACATCCCCACAGCTCCTGGGATGCAGTCATGCCTAGTAGGAGCTGAAACAGAAGCCCCAGGCTATGATTGTTTTTTTTTTTTTCCAGAACCGAGGATTGAACTCAGGCTATGATTTTGGAACCTGTTTTCCATCATGAGGTTGCATGAGCTGCTGATTTAGTTTGCCTTTTCCCATGGTTGAGGCTGAGCCCTGGTTTTGCTCTTGGGAGAGTGAGGACTTCCCAAGGGGCTGTGTCAGGCCCACTTGGGCAAGGGTGGGCAGCCTTTAGTGCACACCAAATGGGCTTTGAAGGAGGTGTGTCCCATGTCACTTGCTAGAGATGGAGGTTAAGCAAAAGGAAATACACAAAGGGCAAAGGATATCATTTAAATCCATTCTTTGATGAAAGAGATTGATTTTTCCCCCCGAAGAAATTGATTTTTTTTTTAAGGAAACAGGGTGACAGGCTTGTTTTCTTTCTGGAGAATCTCGAAGTCTGTTTTTCTGTGGAGGGAAGGAGAGGTCCTTTAAATATGGTTGGGCTAAAGTCACCAAAATATTTTTTACTATGTAATGTGCAATTTGAAAATGATGGGTTTGCTTTGGAATGCACCCCAAAGCCAGGTTTTACACTCTCACTGTGTGGTCTCCTGCAGTTGGGTCCTGAGTGAGAATCCTATCAGGCTCAGCACCAGCCTGAGGCTGAGACTCAAGGAGTCAGATTGTGTTGCAGCCTGCAATGGCTCAGGGTCAGAGTGAAGCAGACATGAGGCTCAGTGTCAAATGCTTGCCCCACTGCTTGTGTGGTACATGATGAATTATGGCTTCTTCATACATAACTGGAGATGAATATGAACCATTTTGGTAGTTGTGGCTCTAAGACAGAGGAAAGACAGAGGTCTAGGAGGCAAGTGGTCAGTATTCAGCCAGCAATTGTTCTTTACCCTGAGTCTGCCTTGGCTTGAGCATATTGAAGGTTTTTCCTACAGAATAAGTCAGCGTAGGGCTTTCTATATAGAATTTTCAAGTAATAAAGTAAAAAGAAAATGAAATCCTTAGTGAGGCCCTGTCTCAAAACAAAATAAAAGCAAATAAACTAAAACCCCAAATGACTGGGGATATAGTTTTAGTGCAAGTATCTTTGGTTCAGTCTCAAGTAATAAAAATATACAAAGGATAAATGACTTTCTGTTATTGTTAAATTCAACCTGGACTAAATCTGCCTTTTCACTCGGATGGAGTTTGACTCAACACATCCCCCATGCATAGTGAATTATATCCTAACTGGATATGTAAACTAGTTGTAAGTCAACCTAATTTATGATTTGATATAAAATGTCCCCCCCCACTAATCTTGTGTTCAGAGGTGGGGCTTTTGGAAGGTGATTGGACCATGGGTCACTTCTGTCATCAGTAGGTTAGTGCATTGGTGATTAATAGCTGACAGTTCTGCAGGAGGTAGGTCTGCCCAGAAGCTGTGTCACAGTGGACATGTTTCAAATGGGTGTGCTCTTGTTTCTGAACTCTCTCCTCATTCTATGCTTCCCAGAGGCCATGTGGTAAGGAGCTTTCCTTGTCAGGCCCTCCCACCTTACCATTTCTGCTTCAGAGTCAACACCATGGACTGGACCCATGAAAACCATAAGCTGAAGTAAACCCATCCTCCCTTAAATTGGAAATATTGTGTATTTTCTCCCCAGTGATGGAAAGTGACTGACACACTTAAGTGTCCTAGTCAATAACAACTGAGCATCAGTCAATCACAGTTATCAGGCTTTCAGCCAATCTCAGGCCAAAGGCTGCTAAAACATGCCCAAATTAGGCAAAGGACTGATTTTTACCACTCAACTCATCTCTAAATGTTGCTTCCAGTTTCTCAGCTACAGCTATAGCTCACTATGATGGAAGTAGGGACAATCCAGATTGCCTTTATGTGTCTATCTGAATACTGCTTATTCTAGAATTTTTGTTTCCTTTTTAACTGTTGAATTCCATTTATTTATTTATTTATTTATTTATTTCAGGGTCATTAAAAGAAATGTTGGGTTTAGCCATCAGCCTGGGGCACATAGTACAAACTTTTGTTATATAGCTTTTGGTTCATATTTTGGCCTTAAATAGAGAGTAGCTATTATTTCTAAAAAAATCTTTGCCACTTATAGAAGCATTCAATATTGAAGAGTTACAGATAGGTAAAGTAGTAGCCAGGCTTTCCACTGCTAAATTATTGGCCAATGGTTTATATTTTTGTAACAAATCCACAGGTATCACTCAACATTTGCTACATTAAATGTTTTATGTAATAATATTAATATTGCTACTTTGGATTTTCAAAACGGTGGTTTATAATGCTGCATTAAAAGTTTTACCACCAGGTGTGAGAACAAGGCAGTAATGTAATACTCTGGGAAGCTGAGGCAGGACTGCAGGTTTGAGTACAACTGAAGAATTTAGTGACTTAGGGAGACCATGTCTTCAAATGAAAAATGAAATGGGCTGAGAATGTAGCTGGATTTGAAGACCCTGAGCTTAACCCCAGTACAGACAAAAAAAAATTAGTTGTGTTATATAATCACCATCACCATCTTTGATTAGGGCAAAGGATATCACTATCTGCTGGAAACAGCCTGTGATAATTTGTAGATATTGACTCTGACTCTCAAGAGAAGGCCTTGCAGTACAACACAAAACATCCCAACGATAACAAAAACCCATAGTATCTGTCCTGTTATGTTTTTAATACATTCATGTCCAATATGGTGGCAAGTCCTTTTCATACACTGTTGTGCTCTTGCACCATGCCTCCACTGCTGCCAGACACTTTTTTCATTTTCCAATATGCCATCAGAGTCTTCCAACTCTTTAAACACACCATGCTCTTCTGACCCCAGGGCCTTTGCATTTGTGCTTCTTCCTGCCTCTGTGTTTGCATGGCAGATACCTAACAACATGTAGCCCCAGGGAGGCTGTAGGTCATCTCAAATAACAACCTTTTCCTCCAGGAAGCCATTCATTACGGGGTCATTCTGTGTTTGGGCATTTTTAAAGCGTGTTTTTGGAAAGCAGACAGAATTTACAGAAAGTAAAGGTTTTCAAAAAGAAATTACATTCAGTTTGTTATTTGACATATATAAAGCTGAGAATACCCTTTAAAAAGATTTTTGCAGAAGTGTGCCATGCTTCAATTAATTCCCAAAGAATACCTTCAAAGGACCTCATAGATCTAGCTTCCTTCCTGTTGGAGTTACAGTACTATCAAATGAACACAATCAAATGACTTCCTAAGAACATGAGCTAGATATCCAAAGACTATTTGTTCCCAAATTGTGCCAATCACAACTCCTTCATCTGCACAGAGTGAATTTTGGGTTCATCACCATAGAGCCTTCTAGAACAATCTCATAAATATGCAAATTTATTGAGATTTAGCACTAAGTAAAATCAGACTTTGCTTTCTTGGTTTTGAGCCCACATCTACATGACTCAAGTACTGTACTGCTAGCCATGCTAGAGCACTGTATCTCAGTGCCTCAAGGGACTGAGGTCTGTCTGTCTTCTCAGAAGTAGGGCAGATTACTTTCAGAAGAAAGATACCTCTCTAAGAAAGAATCCTCTCTAAGACAGAATCCTGAAATTATAGCTCCTACTAGAACTAGTGACCAAAGCAACTTGAATGTCTACATCAGCCTGCAGTTTACAGATACTCTGCCAAAGCCCTACAAACATTTCTTGTGGACTTGGAACCCTGTGTCTGGAATTTGGATTTTAGACTTTCACAATAACTGTGAATTCACATTAATTAGTTCACTGGGTTATTGAAGATCTATACTACTCTTCTGGAATATTAACCTTCAAATTCTTTACCAGTCTATAACAATTGCATATGTTCCTCTCAATCTTTTAAAAATAGACTGTTTTTTCCCCTGCAATGTAAAACTGATATTCAGCTCTGTACATTGGGTAGTTAGAACCCATGAATTTATAAATTTTATTGATTGAATTAAATATGATGCAAACTTAGTTCAAATGACTTTTGAGTTTCTTTTAACTTCTAAAATTAGATCTAAGTGTGTCTAAATATGTTTTTATGTTTTGCTCCTTAGTTTCTAAAGAATTTTTCTACTGGTTGTCCCAGTCCAGTATATACTAGAATTAAAAACTTTTTTTTTTCCCAGGAGGACAAGGAATTTGTTCTTGATTCCACACATATGCACTTAAACCACTGCTGGGAGGAATGACTACACCAAATTTTTTTTTAACTTGCTTTTGAAAAGACTCAGCGATTCACCTCAGTAAATATAGACCATACTTGCCTGAACGTAAGAAATCATTTTCATCTTCTTGGGGCCTGTGTCAGAACTTTTGGGTCAGATTTTGTAGAAGAGTGCCTGATAAGCTGTGATGTTTTCTTTCCTCTCTGACATTTTTAATTTCTATTTTTTATTAGAATATGTTTGCAGTACTTAATAATTATATTTATTGTGGGAAAACAGTACAGGTACATAGCACATCTTAATCCTTTCTTTACCCCCTGTCTCTCTCATCTTCCTTCTCCCACTTCCAGCACTTGGTCCCCTTCCTATTTGTCAAAGCTTTATTTACATTTTTTCTTCTTTTTTCTATCTTCTTTTCCTTCCCCTTCTTACCATCCCCTTTATCTCTAGTTCCTTTACCATATGAAAAAGATTTCCTTGCTCTCTAATATCTATCTTTTATTTTGCTCTTTATTTATTTATACAGTACTTGGGCTTCTTAGTTAAGGAAACCATGCGATATTTAAGCTGGTGTGCCTGATTGATTTCACTTCTGTGCCATAAAGAAGGATAAAATTGAAGCATTTGTAAATAAATAGATATACCATGAAACCATAATATTAAATAGTGATCTGTGTTTTTAGCATACCAAGCTGTTTTTGTAACTATTCAGGCTTGGAAAACTTTTCTCATTTTTTACAAAGCCTGTAGAAGTCTCTTCTATAGCACTGCCAATAATTTTTTTTAATTTTAAGAAATAGAGCCAGGTTTTCCAGTATAGTATATGAAAAGGCTGATTTATTATAAGGACATAGAAAACCCTCTGGGGAATTAGTTTTTGCTTTCAGTGAAGCCAAGCTGGCTTCATGGAATGCTGTGGAAGCTTTGGGGCCTCTCTTTCTTGATGCTTCTATTTTACTCTGTGCACCCACTTCCTTGTCCTTCTTTTGGTCAGGTTTCCTCTGCCTTCCGTAGCTCACGGTCCCTGATGGCCCCAGCCAGAGTCACCTCACTATCATGCCCTCATTTTCTTTCTTGGAGCTCATAGAGGCAGTTTTAGTATTTCTAAAAGGCCATGTGTCTTAGTCACTTTCTTAGAACTCAAACAAAATACCTGATATCAACAACTTAAAGGAGGAGAGACTATTTAGGCTCAAGGGTTTTAGAGGATTCATTTCACATTGGATGGTACCAAGGTAGAAAAGGCATAGTGGGAGGATCTGGAAGAAGGAAGGTGCTCACTACAGGGCTTCCAGGAAGGAGAAAAAGAGACAGAGATAGGGATAAGGATAGGGCTAGGGTTAGGGCTAGGGCTAGAGATAGAGGTAGACTATAAGAGATAGGGATAGAGATAGAGATAAAGACTGTTAGAGATAGGGATAGAGATAAAGGTAGAGATAGAATTAGAAACAGAGACAGAGATAGAGATAGAGATAGAGATGATAGAGATAGAGATGATAGAGATAGAGAGTGTTAGAGATAAGGATAGAGATAGAGTTAGAGTTAGAGACAGAAAGAGATAGACACAGAGATAGAGATACAGATACAGATGATAGAGGTAGATGGGGGCAGGGGAGTCAGGAAGAATAATAAATCTTTCAGGTCATGTCCCCATTGACCCATCTCTTCTGACCAGCACCTCACTATTAACAACACAATTAATTATGAACCTGTAAGTGGGGCAATCCACTGATGAGTATGGTACTACTTGATTCATTACCTTCCAAAAGACCTACTTTTGAACACATGAGGGTAGCTTTCCATATAAAGGGATATTTCACATCTAGACCATAACACCACATGGGCTAAACTGAGTCCTGACTCAGAACACCAGAGATGTCATTGCCAGTAGCCTATGGGTGTGTTTACAACCCACACTCTTGATGGATTTGTAGAAGGCAGTTCATTGGATCATGATGATAATGGAATTGCCTCTTTGGGTTGTATTTAGCATTTCCCCCATAATTTTATTGATAAACAAATAGCAATGAGACAGTTTCAAATCAAATTGGTAGGACAGTTTCAATAATTAACACATTGCATACATTCTTCCTAGTGGTTAATTGCTGTACAAGATGAGGACATCATAGCTTATTTACAAACATCATTAGAATAAATCACTCTATTCATTAAGAGAATGTAACTATATATCTTTCCTAACTGCTTTGAATACACAGATACAAAATGGACATTCATCTGTATCCCCTTTTTTTGTTAAGTTCCATTATTTGAATATTATAGGTGTGTAAACTCAGCAAAATATTCTTTTTTTTTTTTTTTTGGCAAAACCGGGGATTGAACTCAGGCCCTTGCACTTGCCAGGGAAGCACTTATTCCACTGAGCCATCTCCTGGCCCCTCAGCAAAATATTCTAAAAGAGTCTAGTAGTCCATAATAGTATTGGGTCTTCCGCTTGACTGGCAATGTCAGAAATTGTTGACCTGAGTCCCCTACAGCTCAACATAACAGCATGGCTTTACTTCTTATATTTCACTTTTATACTTTTCTGCTGGGTGGTTAAGACCAAGGTAAAGCAGGACCTATGCAACAAGAGTTGTAGCTTTTGGGTCTGATAAGGTCAGTGAAATCCCCTCAGGATTTATGCTGAGATCCTTCCTGTACCTCAGATTGTAGAACCTTTGTTGGTGTCAGCCATGTGGATGAGTCATGGCCATTGCTTGGCCAATGTGCTCTCTGTGAAAGCCTGAGAGAATGTTTCCTCTCCATGTGACTCTGTGAAAGCCTGAGAGAATGTTTTCTCTCCATGTGACTCTCCTTAGGCACACTCTACATCATCAATCACTTTCCTCTTTGGCCCCATAATTTCCTTGATCAGAAAATTTGGGACACTACTGAGTTACATGACGTTACAGTACAAGTTCTCATATGTCCTGAGTCTTAATTGACCTTAGAAGGCTAGGGCCAAAATGTTGGCTTTCCTTGCGGCCCTCCTTTTTCTCTAATTTTGGTCTGCAAACTTAGGTTGTTAACCATCCAGAAGACAAGCTTATTGTTATTACCATACAAGTTAGGCTGCTAAGCTTAACCTCACTATCTGTCTGCATATCAAACATCTTAGGCATAATATGGAACAGGTATTTTTCATCAAGTATTGATATGTTGAACTTTAAGTCCCTACAGAGTATGATTGTATTTAGCATTTGTTGAAAAAACCCTCAGGATTTGAATTTCACATCATTGGTGGGATGTGGGTATTGGTTTGCATTATGGCTTATCCAGGTACAGACAAACAATCTTTATGGTTGTGGCACTAGAACCATGCAAATGACTAAACAGTGGTAATAGACATGAAATGTGAGAGACCTCTGACCAGTAATCAAGTCAGACTTACAGCACTTCCACTCCATTCTCTCTCTTTTTTTTTTTGGTGGAACTGAGGATTGAACTCAGGCCCTTGCACTTGCCAGACAAGTGCTTATTCTACTGAGACATCTCCCCAGCCCATCCATTCTGTCTTTAATTTTGGAAATTAAATAGCCCCTCCAGAAGGTGCTTGTTAAGTAGGGGGAAAAATCAGAAAGAATATATAGACAATGGTCAAAGTGAAATCTGCTTTGGAGAAAACTTTTTTTTTTTTCATGGTACCAACAATTGAACACAAGACTGTTACACTGAGCTGCATCACAGCCTTTTTTTACTTTTTATGTTTAGACAGGGTTTTCCTAAGTAACAGAGTTGCATAAGCTGAGCTTAAACTCATGACCCTCCTGGCACAATGTCCCAGAGACCTGCTTTTTATAGTCTTCTGCGTCATTGAGAGTGGACTGGTGACTTTCCAGGTCTCAGAGATCAAATGAGGAGTTAGGAAGGAAACCAGTGTACTGGTTTTGGTCCCTATTTTCTAGTGCAGGTGGGCCACTGCCTCAGGAAGAACAACAGAGTGACAGACTCCTTTGCAATCACCCCAGCTTTTACCAAGGGACTTGCACATACTTGCTATGATCATTCCAGTCTCTCTCATACAGCAGAAGTTTAAATAAAAATAATTCCTTTTTGTCTGAATGGAGATTTACTGCTGTTTTGGGAAATGTCACAGAAGTAGGGTCATTGTTATTGCACAAAAAATAGTTGTGCCAGAAGCAAAGCCATGTCAATATCTTCAGAAGATTTGGCTCCAAAGGTCCATGTGATGCCTGGTGACAAGTTCATTTGAGTTCTATGTGATAAAAATGTCACTTAGCAGTAGGAACAAATGACTCTATAGTATCCAGTTCACAAGTTAATTATCCTTTGATCTCATTTTTCTCTTTGCTTGTTCTCTTTTTGCCCACGGACGGGAAGTCTCCAGTCATATTCTTTTCTGCATCCAAATGTTGGTGGATTTTGAAGCTTAAGACTTCTGTCTTGAGTTCCTGGATTACAAAGGCTTTAAATTTATTCAGATAGTTTCACTGTGAGTATTTGAATCTAGTTATTGTTTCATCCACTCTTGTACTGTGCATATTAAGCTTACTTGCTGGTTATTATCATGGAGACTATAAAATAAATAAAAACCAAAATCACGTCTGCATTTAGACTATAAGTGTCTGGAAGCAAAGTCAACAGATAGAAAATGAAGAGTAAGCACTGGACTCCTAATACTAATGGCCAAAGTTACTGTACTGAAAGATGGAATATTTGGTAGTGGATAAATCTTTGGAACAGATTTGTTTTATTCCCTTTCTGGAGTAGGAAAATGAAGGTATAATAAAATTGTATATACTACTCCTTATTTTATTCTATTTTTGGAAATCCATTTCTAACCAGATAAAAAATTTCATTAAATACACAGTTTGTCTTTTAAAAGCTTTTAATAAGTTCTTAAGAGTATAGTATGAGCAAGGGTTGAATATTTTTTCTCAGGAGCAGGGCTCATGTTGAGGTTCCAGATAGCAAGACCCAAGAGGGCAAAACTTTGGCTGGCCATGTTTTTGCTCTGCAATGTCCAGTATGGTGTTCATTGCAGTAAGTGTTTGGTGAGATTTAATGAAATAAATTGTTTTCATGGGTGAGGCCTGAGTGGTGAGGTGCAGCGCTGTTTGAATAAGGTTAATGAGATGAGGATAAGCTTGACTGGAACGGATGCTGGGGGATAAAGAATAGGTGGAAATAGCATTACAAAGCCAGAGAGAGGTCAGAGCACAAATGATTTTAAAAGAATGTGTTTTGGATAAGATTGACAAAAGAGAATCATTCCTTTTCATTAGTATGAAAATGATGATGAGAACTTTTTGAAAGACTACCTTACAAGGTTATTCAAAAGTGATTCACAAGGGGTGGAGAGGCTAGTTACCTTTTCTGAGAGTTAGTGTGGTATAGACCTGAGTGTTAAAAATAGGAAAATTAAAAGCTATTCAAAAAGCCATTATTCAGGACTACTTAGTGACAGGTTAGAAGTAAAAAGCTGAAGGAGAAGCAGGAAGAAAAATTTCAGAAACCAAAAGAATGGGACCAATATCAAAGGAAAGGGAGGCACTGGGAAGACTGGATGGGTGGCAGTCTGGGAAGCAGAAGTACTTGGTCCAGGAATGCTTGGAGCAATGGTAGGATGTCCATCTGTAGGTGTCTGGATTTGCGTATACTGAGAGAAGTGAGAGGCCAGGTTCATAGATCTAATACATATTAACATGGTGGTGATGGATCAAGTCACAGGAGAGTAGAGAGATGAGCAGAAGGTAGAGGTCCCTGCACTGAAGTCCAAGTCAAGGCAGTATCTGACTGATCTGGATGTAATTTACTTCCTGAGACATTTAAGGGACACTTCCTATTCATCTCTATATCTCCAGCACATAAAGTACTATGACTGGCTTACAGTGAGAACACTCAAGAGCTGCTTTGGAAAAGAATGTTTCCCTTCTACATTGTATTTAATCTCTGGTAACCCAAACAAGAGTGTCAACATGGCCAAATGGAGGAGAAGCCACGCTGGCGCTACTCAGAGAAAATCAATTTAAAAAAAACAGGTAATTGGAAGAAAGGCAGGGACATATATGCTGATGCCAGAATCAATCTGAAATCAGAGACTTAGAAAACAAATGAAATATAGGCATAGGTCTTCATAAAGTAATTATTCAGCCCACAGTGCTGTCTCTGGGTCTCCCACTTACATATGGAGCAGGAATGTTACTGTGGAAGCATCCACAAAACTTATTAACTAAAATAGTGCAGTTAATTCAAGCCACACAGGATAGATTGGCGATATAAGCCCCTAGCTTCCTTGCTTCTACCAAACAGAAGACATTGTAACCTAGAAGCAAATTTCACCAGCATACACAGGGTCAAGTGATAAGGAGGCTGTTCCCTCCCTCACAGGCTACCATTTAAATTTTTTAATTTAATTTTTGCATGTACTATAGTGGCTAACTGGAACCTCTGTGACAATAGGGTTAGGAACTATGATGGTGGCAATGAGAGTAGTGAGTGGAATAGAGCAATTCATCCTGCCTCCTAACAGATCAGGTGTGAGAGAGGAACATGGATTATGGATGAAGAATTCAAGCAGTATTAGGATCGGAGTCATTTAGCAATCTCACCTTGTGACCAGTAGTACAGGCAGCCTTGGTTGTAGAAGAATAAAGATTGGGGGATTAGTACTCCCCCCCATCCTACAACCAGTGGTACAAGCAGCCTTGCATGGGAAGGAACAAGGACTGGGAAGCCAGCACTCCTCCTGTCCCCCACTGTACTGTGGCCAGTGTGTAAGAGGAGCCAGCAGTGTAGAACAGAGCGGGCAAGTTCCAGAGGGCCCAATTGTATGTTGTACTGGAAATAACTACAGGCTGCCTGTATCTGAGGGAGCCAAAGCAACTGGAAGACCAAAACTGAGACAATCAAGATAAGGAGTCATGGGTAGGCCTTCCAGAAAGCTCTGGCTGAAGAATCTGGCCCCAGCCCACACATCCAGGGGTCAAGATCCACCCACACCCAGTACTAACCCTACTGCATACTTTGCATGGTTATCCAGCACAGATCGGGGCTTTGACTTATTTAGTACCACAGAACTGTGGACACCAAAGGATTTTTTTCATCCTCTCTTTGTTTATTATTATTATTTTTTGTCTTTTATGGAGGGCAGTTTAGGTTTTGACATTCATTGTGTTTTGTTCCATGTGTCCTGTTTCTCTCTTTTGTCAACTTTCTTTTTTGATTCTTTGATATTTGCATGTAATGAACATTTCTCCAGTCTTTCTGGTTCACTTTAATATTCTTTAGCTTTTTCTTTCATCTCATCTCCATTTTCCCAAAATTTGGGTGATCATTCTTTGTCCTTCAGAAGCCTTGCTTGTACTATATTTCTCTTCAGTTATTGCTTTGTTTTGTTCCATATTCCTCATAAAATTACCATCCACACAGGGTAAAATCACTATACAAAGGGGAAACTCACTGTAAACATGTTCCTGGTTCATGCTGGATCTTGTTACATAGCTATAGATCTTGTTACTGCACTTAACATTACCAAAAGAATAGTTATCACATTTGTTAGTTTCTAGGTTGTTCTTGATGATATTGTTATTGCTAACTGTAATACTTTAGCCAGGATGCCATATCTCTGGTAGTCAGTTGTTTACATTTGTATGATGACACTGATACTGTCATAATCTTTACCATAGCCCAGTTGTAAAAGACTGGATGCTGAGCCAAAAATATAGCAACTTTTCATTTCTAATAAATTAAAAAAAATAAGATCTTGGCAAAGACTTAAATATCAAGAGTCTGCTACACTTAGAAGACATCTCTGAGGCATACACAATTGCTAAGAAAGCCTTGAAACTAGTGATAAGCTTTATAACATAAGAAACTTATAAGCATAAACACAGAAAACAAATAAAAATTTAAAAAATAGAAAATGAGAAGACATAGAATCGAAATGCAACCTCAGATTTCCAGCGCACCCAAGACAATTCCAGGGAACAATGAGAGGAAATCCAAAGCCACTCACCTGAAAGTTCTGAAATGATACTAGCAGAATGAAAAAAAATACAGATGAATAAGGCTATAGAGAAAATCAGATCAGAAATAATATTTCGTGTAAAAAAGTAATGACAACCATAATGAAGGACTTGCTCAGTGAATGTAGAATAGACATAAATTTTAAAAAATAGAGGAGTTCAGGAAAATAATGAGAACTATTAATGCTCAACATAGCAATCCATGTAATGGAAATTCAAAAGTGATGGAATCTATGAAATATATCCAAACAGATATCCAGGAAATTAAATATTCCAATTAAAGCCTGTAAACTGAAGATAGAATATCAGACCTAGAAGACATTAGGCAGTAAGTGATCATGAAAAAGGACCTCTTAAAAATAGCAACGGATCATAAAAAATCAATCCAACAGCTGAAAGATGATGCAAGTAAGAATCAATGAAAAAGTAGGAGTCAGTGCAAAGGCATTAAGAAAAATCTTTTCACAGAAGTAATGAGAAAAGATATCCCCTCATCATGGAAAAGAGTTTGACATAGAGGAAAGTGAGTCATATAGAACTTCAACTAGCCATGACCAAAATATGTCTGCATCAAGGCTTGTAATAGTCTATATTTGAGAAACTCAGAGACTTTTAATATTCTCAAGAACAGAATATTAAAAGTTGTTAGAGAAAAGAAAGAAATCATCACCTATAAAGGAAAGCTCATCTGAATAACAGGAGATTTCTCAACACAAACCTTTAAGTCAAGGACAAGTTGGGGTGAACTATTGCAATGCCTGAAAGAAAACAACTTCCAACCCAGGTTTTTTTCTCCTCCAACCCAGATTGATGCATCCTAAACACTATCTTTCAGAATCAAGGGAGATGTAAGATACTTCCATGACAAAGAACAACTGAAGAAATCTATGACAACTAGATCAGCTGTACAGAATATTTTGATGGACTGTCCCATGAAGAAAACAAGGAGCTCAAATAATCTAAATTGAACTTCAGACTGGTAGTGTAAGAACTTGAAAGAGTAAATAAAATCTGAAAGGTACAACAGATACTATGAATGGGAAAAATCTGTTCAAGGGGAAGGAAAAACTGGTATGAGAAAAAAAGATGGGGCGAAGGGGAGAAGAGATACATTTATGTATGTATTCAGGGTGGTTTGGATAATTGTATTGCTGATTTTTGCTGATGTACAGAAAGGAGCAGTTGATGCTTAATTTTTCATTTTCTCTTGTCTTTTTA
>NW_004524578.1:30238340-30246269 GCF_000260255.1 Octodon degus
AAATCAACAGCTAGGATCTCAACATATTCAAAAGCTTCTGTACAGTAAAAGAAAATAACAACAGAGTGAAGAAACAACACATAAACCAGGAAACAATTCTGGCTAGCTGTTCCTCAGACAAAAGACTGATACCTAGAATATAATCAGAAAGGTATAATAAATACGGTGAAAGGGAAACAAACTTTTCAAAGGGAAGGAACAATTGGGATAGGGGAAAGGAGAAAAGAAAGAAGGGAGGGAAAAATATATGCTATTCACAGGATAATTTGGATAATTGTACTGCTGATTTCTACTATCTATTGAAAGCAATTAATTTGTTTTCTTCTTTTTAATTTTTTGACCAAATTGCATGCTTATATCTAGTAATCTGAATAATTGGTCATAGACAATAATATGTAATATAATAACCATTGTTGAATTCTAATCATTTTGTTTAGCAAAATTCTGTATTGTTTCTAATTTTTTACCATTATTATTCTCTTAAAGAACTTTAAGAAAAGAAATTAAAAGAATCACACCTTCAATTTAAAAAACAAAATCCCAAAATGAGTATTTGAGATGAATACACACTTCACTAATGAATAATTATAAAAGACACATAAATATATGAAAAAATCTTTCATATCACTGGTAATTTGAGTGATTGAAATTGAAACAATGTTGAAATTCCACCTCACCCTAGAAAGAATGACTATTATCAAAATATCAACCAAGAACAAACACCAGCAGAGCAGTGGGGAAAAATGTACTCTTCTTCACTATTGTTGGGAGTGTAGACTGGTACAACCACTGTGGAAATCAGTGTGGATTCCTCAGGAAACTACCTAGAGGTCCTAGTTGACCCAGCCATTCCCCTTCTTGGTGTCTTCCTGAAAGAATTAAAAGTACCATTCCACAGTGATTTGCATAGCCATTTTCATCGTTACTACAGTTCAGAATAGCTTAATCTTGAGAACAGGCCAAATGCCCAAGAACCAATGAACAGATAAAGAAGATGTGATTTTTTATATGATTAAGTACTACTGTGCTATAAAGAAGGATAAACTAGAGGCATTTATAGGTAAATGGAGGCACCTACAGACCATACTCTTAAGTGAAATAAATCAAACAAACATGTGTAAATATCGCATTATTTCTTTGGTAGGAGAAACTGAAAGTGTGAATAAGGATTCAAGTGTATAATGGATGTTGTGAAACCAGAAGAAAATATTCAAATGGGAAGGGGATTGGTAGGAGGAAAGGAAGGATGGAAAAAAGAAAAACAAAAAAGAAAGATGAAATACAAACACAGCTTTTGTAAAAAAGATAAGAGGGCAGAAAGGAGGAGAGGGGAATGAGGAAAAAATAAGCACCAGGATATAAAATGTATGGGACAAGTTCCATATGATGCAAGTGAGCAATAAATATATATATATATATATATATATATATATATATATATAGTATCAATATATTTAATGAATAATTAAAACATTAAAAAAGAAACTCAAAAGGATGGGTAATTGATGTGTTCATTAGAACATGGTGAACTAGGGCAGGGGACATGGTTTTCCTCTTCCCTGCATCTATGACCCATTTGTCTCTCTATATGCTACTTTTTTTTTCTTGTTATAAGAAAAAGAACAAGCACTAATTAGCACCTGGCCAATGTAAGCTGTGCTTGCAGAGAAGCAAGTCAAGCACCTGCACGCTTTTTTCTTAAACAACAAAAAGAAACAAACTCCACAGTAAGTATTCAGTAAGCCCTGAAAAAACTCAGTTCTGAGTAATTTATAGCCAGAGTGAGGACGGGAGCTGGTTCTGCCATATTCTCTCCTTGTTGGCTGGCATTCTTCTTCTGTCATGGAAAACCAGCCTTGCTTCAGCTAGAGCAGGTTTCTAATTCATGGTCCTCAGGAGTGGTTCTTTCACTTTATGCAAGGGTTAGACTAGCCCAAGGCTTTTCAATAGAGACCAAGATTATCCTGAGATTCAAATTATACTGGTTTTAAAATCCATGGGAATGTTTAAGAAGGTTTGAATTTTCTGTCAGCACTGGCTTTATTAACTCTTTACCCCCTGTCAAGTGGGTGTTGGCAGTCTCTTTGCTTGTGGAATTCCTAAAGTCTAGAAGCTGCCAGAATATTTCCTTTGCTTTTTCTTCCTACCTTTTCCCCTTTAGCTTTTAAGAGGAGCCTGTGAGCGTGTGTTTTGTACAACAGCCATCCTGGGTGAATGTGAGATTTTAAATGGCCCCTTTCTTTGCAGGTAGGTTGGCAGACAGAACACTGCTGGCACACGAGAGAGTTGCAGATGCTCAGCCTGGGGCAGGAAAGCCCGTTTTGAATTGCTTATTCATTCTTTCTTCCAAGGCTAGTGTCTCCACATTCTGCTCAGCACCCAGTAAGTTGGGAGGATTTCATTTGCTTCTTCTTGAAGAGTTTCTTTGTGAAAAGGCAAAATCAAGAAGTTTATTTTTTCTCCTTTTATCCTTTCCTTTGACAGAGAGTAGATTCAGAACTCAAAGCTCTTTGACATTCATGGGTTTGGCATTTCTCCTTAGGACCTGCTTGTCCTATCTGTTGATGTATTTACAGTACTAGGGACACTCTCGCCTCTTTCTTCCAAACATGTGACGCTTTCAGCTCAGACTTGGCTGTGGGCTCCTGGAGGGCTCACATGAGCAGAGGTCTGGGGAGCCGAAAGGGAGCTCCTTCTTTGGACCAGGCATCTTTCTGGACATTACATGCTGCTATTTCTTTTTTCCATCCTTCTTGGCCAAAAAGGCATCATTGACATCACTGGATGATCCGCATGATTACATGATTCAGCAGGACACATTGTACCCTATAAGTTGGAAAAGTCATATTTCCTTCAGAAATTCTGGTCTGGGGAATGGAGTGAGGGGAGGAAATTGTAGAAAATATCTGCAGCTTTTCACATTTATTCTACATTCACTGAATGCTCACAGCTATGCAACTACTAGGGATTCATAGTAAAAGTGTGATTCCATTTGTAGGATGATGTAGCAGAGTAAAGTCTAAGGAAAAGCTTTAGATTTTGGAGTCAGATTATTTTGTTTCAAGTCTTGCTACCTACTGCTTTGGAAAATCTATATGAATGCAATATATAAGGATAGTGGGATGACTGGTTATTTTGGCATGCTTAAGTGTTGAGGAAAAGAATCAGGGGAGTGAGTTCCAGTGAAGTTAGCTTTCAGAGAATTTTCAAGAGTTTGTCATATAGGTGAGATGATCTGGAGATGTATTCTAGGTAAATTAAGTAGCAGTAGGAAAACCACATCTAGGAAAAGGTGCATTGTATGCAGGAAGCACATCCAGTGTGGAGAGAAACTGTTGAAGATATTGTTGGGGTGCTGGCTTGGCATCAGGGTTGGAAGGCTCTTGGATGCTTGTCAGGGAAGGGTGTTGCCAGAGGCCCTTTAACTTCAATCTTTAATTAGATGAGTCAAAGGTCAGGTTTTCATTTATGAGCTCCTGGAGCATCTCTGGAGTGAATTGGAGAGACTGGGTCCAGGGAAGAGGAAGGAACATGGCAAGTCCTTTCCTAGTCCTGGTTAGAGATAAGGTAAGACTGTGTTTCCTGTCTGTTTTCCCAGAGCACTGATTCAGTGAGCATATGTGGATGGATCTTGGGGAGCTGTCTTAGACAGGGGCTGATAAATGGTTGGTTATCTGGCTGTGCTGTAGTGACTGAGAAGTTCTAGGGGAGAAGGCTGGAAAGAAGTTTTTGTGCCAGGTTTCAAAGATCTCAATGGTGAATCTGGTTTCTGAAGGTCGGCCTGCCAACTGCCTGAGAGTAGGATAGAGAATTCAGGTTTCTTTGTGTGAGACTTTGACCCCTTTTGAAGGTAAGAGGATGTTCTCTCTGCCACAGACAGAATGTTAATCCTCAAGGATGGATATGTGCTTTCATCATTAGACTCCTTGGAGATCCATTCTTGGAAAGAGCCGAAGTCACTCTTGGCTGAAAGCTGCTTTTTGTACACAGCTGGTACACTAGGCCCTGTAGCAAGTGGAAGAATGAGTGATGATAACTACAGTGCATGTAGGGTTAATGGCTGGGGTGATAATATTATTCTTTGCAAAGTTCAATAAAAGGATGTTTGGCTTAGTGATGGTGATATGGTAATGAAATGAGCATTTATTGTATGGTTCTTATCTTAGTTACTTTTCTCTTTGCTGGGACAAAATATCTAACACCCACAAATTAAGGAAGGAAAGATTTATTTAGCTCACAGTTTGTAGAGGTTTTAGTCCATCATCCATTGGCTCTAGGGTAGGGTGGTACATGGCAGAGGGGCAACCATTCATGGTGGAGGAAGACAGCAAAGCAACAAGGGATAGAAAAAATGGCAAGCCTCTTTCTGTCCCTTGTGTTGTACGCAGGCTACCCACCCTAGTGTGGGTGTAGCACTCAAACCCTTGATCCCAGCATTGTGTCATGAATCAGTCATAAGCCCCAGACTCAGCCACTTCGGAAAGGCCCACCCCCCTAACTGCATGATGCTTTGGGGGTACATCTAGACACAAACCATAACAGTTGTGGTCAAATAGTGTCACTAGGAAGAGTGAAAAGTTTTGTTTTGGTAATTTATTGGCAAAGGAACATACTAAGTGTGGCTCCTTGAAAAAATTATGACTTTTTATTTATATGAGGAAAAGACTTTAATGGAAACAATACTGGGCTAACTACCAGGAAATATTTCTGTCCTGTGTTTGTTACTGACTTGTTGAATGAGTCACTCAATCGTTCGGACTTGAGATATTCCATCTTCCATTTAAGGAGAATAGCATCTAATCCTTCTCTGTGGATAGAAATGCAGGAAGTGTTATTCCAGTGATTTGAATGGTAATGATTAAAATAGACATCCCTGACAATCCTGCTAGTTGAGAACACTAACTTCCATAAATCAAATAGTTTTGATCTGTGGACTGGGATTAATACAGTAACTATCTTCCTGGGTTGTTATGAAGATAGAATGTGATGAGAAATGTAAATTAACTAGCAAAACATACGGCATGTGTGTGCATCTTATCTAATTATCTCTGTCTCTATATGAGTTGGATTTTTTTTCTTTTACTCTACTTTTTTCCTCTTTCCACTGAGGCTAGTTGAAATCTACATGGGTTTGAGAATTTCATGACTGCAAATTTACTCTGATGCTGACTTAATCTCTTAGAACTTTAAGTAGAACCATGTAAGAATGTCATGGGATCAGTAGAAAGCTATGGTAATTACAGTGGGCAACCTCTTGGAGCTCATGTATCCTATAATCCCAAATTACTATATCTTCCAAGTATGATTTATATATCCTCCTATATAAATCACTGTTATGGATAGCTAGACACATTTGGGATTACTACCCTTTGGACTTAAATCTAATGGCCTAAATAAATCTTTCTTCTTTCTTTCTAGACAGGATTTTACCATGTACTTTATTTTTCTTTTCCTCTTTTGTTTTTTCTTTTTTTGGTGGAACCAAGGATTGAACTTAGGCTCTTGTCCTTGCCAGGCAAGCACTTATTCTACTGAGCCATCTCCCCAGCCTCATATTATGGACTTTAGCTTGGCCTTGAACTCACTATATGCCCAAGGCTGGCCTCAAACTTGTGATCCTTTTACCTCAGCCTCCCTACCGCTGGGACTACAGGTGAGCACCACTATACCATACCCAAAGGCCTAAATTCTTCAGGTTACCTTTGAAAACTAATTTTACATTCCAGGATCTAGACTGTCCCTACTCAGGGCCTGCCATTCAATGGCTCCCACTGCCCACTGGTCAAAGTTCAATGTTTTTAGCGTGACATATAAAGTCATGTGTGAGGAAGTTCTAGCCTTCCTGCCTCTTTGAGCCATCCAAAGTTTTCAGGCAAAGTATTCCAGCCAAGTTAGCTTACATGTAGTTTAGCAAGTGGGCCAGGTGATTTCAGTCTTTGCAGACACATGGAATATAGTCCTACTCTCTCACCAGCCCATCTCAAACATCACTACCTTACTGAGAACACCCTTACCTCCACCATACTCTAAAGTCTGAATAACTTCTTCCTTTATGGACCACTGTAGCTTCTATGTCACTCCCTGTAGTAATTACCTCATTGATGTTAATCATGCATATGTTAATGTGTTTCTCTCTAATTGTGAACTCCTACAGAACAGAGAACATATCTGTAGAAAATGACATTTTGTTAGCTTGTTTATTCTGAATTGTCATGAAAATTAAAAAAAAATTGCTTTGTATCTTACTACATTATTTGTATTCTGCACTTTCTCCTGGCACAGGTAACTTGGGGCAAGATTTTACTTGATTAATGATATGATACTACATTTTCTCTTGGCCTTTACTTCCCATTTTGTTTGTATTTTACCTTATTTTTTATCTATGGATCTTTCCTATTTTTATAGAACTACTGATCTGAGGAGTGATTTGAAATTTACATTAAAACACCATCTTACTGTTCAAGTGTTCTCTGTCTTGGAAAACTGAATTGTATTTTTCAAGGTATTGGGCACCTAGCCCTCTGCCTGGATTTGTCTCTTTTTTACCTTCCAATTACCTCCCTTCCACTTCCATTCTATCTTCAATGTTAGTGAGATAAAGTTTATGTATCATATGGCTCATGTGTTCAAAACGTATGATTCAATGGCCTTTACAATATTCACAGAATCATGTAAGAATTGCTATAATCTATTTTGGCCATCATCCAAAAGAAAACATGTATGTACCTGCAGTCATTCTCCATTTACCTTCTCTGATTCTCCCCTTTAGGCCCAAAGACTTATTAATGTGCTCTCTGCTTATATAGAATTGTCTAGTCTGGATATTTCCTGTGAATGGAAGCATAACTATGTAGACTTTAGTTTTTGTCTACTTTCACCTGAAGTATTTTCAGGGAAATACTTATATTCTGAAAATATTGTCAAGGATTGGATATTTTGAGGACACTGTATTGCCTTGTGTAGTTGCATGATATTCTGTAGTCTGAAAATACCACATCTTGTTTATGCATTCTTTAGTTGAATGAACTATAGACTATTTCTGCTTTTGAGTTATTTTGAATAATGATTCCATGCAGATTTTTGTGTGTATAATTTATTTAGTTGGCACATATTTTCTTTTATTTTTTTAAATTTTTAACCTTTGGGCTTTATTTTATTTTATTTTATTGAGAAATAGCAATGAGACATTTTCTAAACTGATTAATAAGAGAGTTTCAATAATTAATACACTGTATATTGTTACTTAGTGGTTTTCCATAGTACAAGATGCAGACATGATATCCTGTCCAAACACTATTAGCATGACCCTTTCTTCTCATTGAATTAAGTGAAAGTAGCTGTGTATCTATCCTAACTATTCTGTATATACAGATACAAAATGGTCCTTCCTTTGTATCCTTTTTTTTTGTTTAGTCCTGTCAGAGATGGGTATTCCATTGGCATATAAATACTATAAGTGAGTAAATTCAGCAAAACAATCCAACACAGTTGAGCAGTCTACAATAGTACTGGGTTATCTGCAGAAATTTTTGACTTGAGCCTTTCACAGCTCAGCATATTAATATGGCTTTAATTTATATACCTTGTCTTTATACTTTTCTGCTGGATGGCTAAGACCAAGATAAAGCAAGACCTATAAAACAAGAAATGTAACTTTTGTATCTGATAAGGTCAGTCAGGTCCCCTCAGGAATTATCCTAAGACCCTGCACCACAATTTGCCGATCCTTTGACAGTGTCTGCCATGTGGAAGAGTCACGACCATTATTTTACCAATTTGCTATCTGTGAAAGCATGAGAGAATGTTTTCTCTCCCTGTTACTCTTCTTAGACACACTGTACATCATCAATCATGTTGCTTTGTGGCCCCATAATTTCCTTGATCAGAAAATTTGGGACACAACTAAGTTACATGATGTTACAGTATAGT
>NW_004524578.1:30247480-30255650 GCF_000260255.1 Octodon degus
GGAAAATTCCCAGTATGGAGATAGCTGGCTTGAATGAGATTTCAAATCCTAGTTTCTAAAGGAGTCTCCACACTGATTTCCATAATGGCTGCATGAGTCTACATTCCCATCAGCAGTGGAGAAGCGTTTCTTTTTCCCCACAGCCTCTCCAACATTTGTTGTTGGGTGATTTCTTTATGATAGCCATTTATTCTGGGGTGAGATGGTATCTCAGTGTTGTTTTTAATTTGCATTTCACAGATGGCGAGTGATGTGGAGCATGTTTTCATATATTTATTTGCTTCTGTAATTTCATCCTATGAGAAGTGTGTGTTCATCTCTGATGCCCATTTCTGGATGGGTCTTTAAATTTATGGGCCCTAATGTTTTTTAGTTCCTTATAAATTTTAGAGAGCAGATGTTTGTCTGAGTGATCGATTTTTTTGAAATTTGTGGGTTATCTTTTCACTTTGTTGGTAATTTCATTTCACGTGCAAAAACTTCTCAGTAAGAGGAGGTCCCAGTTGTTAATTCTTTCAAGTATTACCTGTGCAATTTGATTTCTGTTCTTGAATTCTTTGCTATGTGTTCAAGAGTTCCTCCTACTTTCTCCTCCAGGAGATTTAGTGTTTCTGTTTTAATGTTTAGATCTTTAATCCATATTGACTTTATCTTAGTGCATGGTGATACACCTGGGTCAAGTTTTAGTTTTTGACATGTAGAGAGCCAGTTTTTCCAGCACCACTTGTTAAAGAGGCTGTCTTTCTTCCATTAAGTGTGTTGGGCCCCTTTTTCGAAGACCAGGTGTCTGAGTGTGTTTGTAGAGGCCTCTGCATCTTCTAATCTATTCTATTTATCCTCAGGTCTATTTTGTTGCCAATATCATGCTAATTTTATCATAGTAGCTTTGTAGTATAATTCCAATCAGGAATTGTAATGCCTCCTGATTTGTTTTTGTTGGGAAACAGGATTGTGTTTGCTATTCTAGGTCTTTTCTGGTTCCCAATAAATTTTAGGAATGATTTCTCTAGATCTGGGAGGTATGTTAGTGCTAGTTTGATAGGGATTGCATTAAATCTGTACAAGAATTTTGGGAATATGACCATCTCCATGATGTTAGTTCTTCCTATCCAGAAGCAGGGAATATCTTTCTATTTTCTGAAATCCTCTATGATCTCTTTTTTGAGAGTACTGTAATTTCCATGAAAAGATCTTTGACTTCTTTAGTTAGATGAATTCCAAGGTATTTCATTCTACGTGGTGCTATTGTAAAAGACATTATTTCTCTAATTTTCCTTTCAGTGTGTTTGTTATCTGTGTGGAGGAATGCTACTGACTTTTGGGTATTGACTTTATATCATACTATGCTACTGAGTTTGTGTATCATTTCCAGTAGCTTCTTGGTGGAGTTTTTCGGGTCTTCCAAGTAAATTATCCTGTCATCTGCAGAAAAAGATAATTTAACTTCTTCTTTACCTATTCTTATTCCTTTCATTTCTCCCTCTTGTCTAATGGCTCTAGCTAATGATTCCAGAACTATAATGAATAGGAGTGGTGATAGAAGACATCCTTGTTTTGTACCAGATCTGAGAGTAAAAGATTTCAGTCTTTCCCCATTTAGAAGTATATTAGCCGTTGTGTCATCATAGATGGCTTTTATCAAATTGAAGTAGAAGCTTTCTATTCCAATTTTCTGTAGGACTTTGAACATGAATGAGCATTGGACTTTGTCAAAAGCCTTTTCTGCATCATTTGATATGATCATGTGGTTTTTAGATTTGCCTCTATTGATATAGTGTATTACATTTATAGATTTTTGAATATTGAACCATTTTTGTATCCCTTGGATACATATGCCTACCTGGTCCTACCTGGTCATGGCATATGATCTTCTTGATAATTTGCTGTGTTCTATTTGATAGGATTTTATTGAGGATTTTTGTCAATGTTCATGAGGGAGATTGGCCTATAGTTCTCTTTGTTAGCTGCATTTTTCTGTGGTTTTTCTATCAGTATAATACTTGCCTCCAGGAATGATTTTGGGAGGATTGCTGCCTTTTCAATTTCATTGAAGAGTTTGAGGAGTATAGGGATTATATCTTTTGTAAATTTCTTGTGGCATTCAGCTGTGAATCCATCAGGACCTGGGCTCCTCTTTGTTGGCAAGCTTTTGTTTTGTATTTCATTGGCTGTTATCAGGTTATTGAGAGTTGTTACATCTTCTTGATTCAGTTTGGATAATTTCTATCTTTATAGGAGCCTGTCCATTTCATCTGTGTCTTCTATTTGGTAAGCATAAAGATTCTCAAAGTAGCTATTGATAATCTTCTGAATTTCCACTAGGTTTGTGGTGATTCCTTACTGCTTGTATTTGAATTTTTTTTTCCTCTTTTTGATGAGGTTCGCTACGGGTTTATCAATTTTACTTAATCTTTGAAAGAACCAGCTTTTTGATTTGTTAATTCTTTGATCTGTTTTCTTCATCTCAATTGAATCAACTTCTGCTCTAATCTTTATGATTTCTTCCCATCTTTGGGCTCGGACTGTGGTTTACTCTTTCTTTTCTAGATGTTGGAGGTGCAGCATTAGGGTGTTTATTTGTTCCTGTTCTGTTTTCTTAATGTGTGAGTTCACAATTATTAATTTCCCTCTGAGAACTGCTTTCATCACATCCCATAAATTCTGATAATTTGTGTTTGAATTTTCATTGCATTGTAGATATTGTTCAATTACTTGTTTAATTTCATCTGTGACCCATTGATTGCTGAGTAGGGTGTTGTTTAATTTCCATGCATTTAGGGGTTTCTTTTTTCATTTATTTCCAGTTTCATTGTACTGTGGTCAGAGAATATGCATAGAATAATTTCTGTTTTCTTGCATATACTTAAGCATGACCTATCGACTAGTATATGGTCTACTTTATAAAATGACCCATGCACAGCTGAAAAAAGTGTGTATTGAGCTGTGGTTGTATGGAACACTCTGTATATGTCCACTAAATCCATTTGTTCCAAGTTCTGGTTCAGTTCTGCTACTTCTTTGCAATTTTTTTTTGTCTGGTTGAACTATCTTTTTGGGATAAGGGGGTGTT
Source organism: Octodon degus (assembly GCF_000260255.1). Taxonomy (NCBI): domain Eukaryota; kingdom Metazoa; phylum Chordata; class Mammalia; order Rodentia; family Octodontidae; genus Octodon; species Octodon degus. The sequence goes on from NW_004524578.1 coordinate 30,250,551, forward strand.
AAGGTCTCCTGTTAAGATTGTGGTACTGGATATTAGATTTTTCATGTCCATTAAGATTTGCTTTATATAGTTGGGAGCTCCCATGTTTGGTGCATAGATATTTATGAGTGTGACCTCTTCCTCTTGATTTTTTTCCCTAACCAGTATATAGTGGCCTTCTTTATTTCATTTGATCATTCTTGGTTTGAAGTTGAGACTCTCTGAGAACAGGATTGCTACCCCTGCTTTTTTTCTGAGGTGCTGGGGCATGTAGTATTTTGTTCCATCCTTTGACTTTCAGCCTATGAATTTCTTTATGAATTAAGTGTATTTCTTGTATACAGCATATTGTTTGATTTTGTTTCCTAATACCCTGTGCTAGTCTAGTTTTCTTCATTGGTGAATTGAGTCCATTTACATTGACAGTTATAATTGAAATGTGTTGACTTATGATTGACATGTTATTTACAGGCTGTTGTTTAGTTCTTTTTGTCTTGTGTTTAATTGTTTGCCTTATTTAGTGAGTTTCTTCTGTTCTTGTTCATGGAGTTCTGATCATTTTGGTCATTCTTTAGAACATCTTTCAGTAGTCTGTGTAGGGTTGGCTTTGTCATCATGAAATTCTTTAGTTGTTCTTTTTCATGGAAGTATTTCACTTCTCCATCAAACTTGAAAGAGAGTTTTGCAGGGTATAGTAGTCTGGGCTGAAATTTGTTTTCATAGAGGACTTGAAGTACTTTGCTCCATTCTCTTCTTGCCTTCATGGTTTGTGAAGAGAAGTTGGCTGTGATTGTGATGAGTTTTCCTTTGATGGGTGATCTGCTTCTTTTCTCTAGCAGCTTTCAGTATATTATTCTTGTGCTGGATTTCTGAGATCTTGACTATTATATGTCTCTGTGTATTTTTAATTGGGTTGAGTTTATTTGGCATTCTATATTCTTTGGTTACCTGAATGTCAGATTGTTTCCTCATGTTTGAGAAGTTTTCTGCTATTACTTCTGCCCACATTCTTTTTATATCATTTGTATTGACTCCTTCCTTCTCATTGATGCCTATTAGTCTCACATTTTCATCTTTTCATCGTCTTTCAAGTGATTAATTTTTTTCCTGCATTCTAATTGTTTTTAAGAGACCTTTTCTTACCTTTTACTAGCTGCATCAGAGTCTTTATGATCTGAAACTGTTTTCACTTTCAGTCAAACAGTTTTCCAGCCTTGTGATTGAAATTTTAAGTTCCTCTATATCTCTTTAACTCTGCTTCATGCGATCTATTTTTTTCCTGTATTGCTCATTCAAGGAATCTGTCATTTTTCTAATCTCCTCTATTTTTTTAATCAATGTCTTCTTTAGAAGCAGTTATTAATTCTTTTACTGTAGAGTTTCTTTCAGATTGGATTTCCTTCATATGTTTCTGCATTTGGTTCTTCAGATGCTATGGATTCAAGAGTTTTCTTTTTTTACTTCAGAAATTAATTCTGTTCTGAGTTCCACTATACCTTTCTGATGTTGTTTCTTCACTTCTGATGCTATTAATTCATACATTTCAGCTGGGCTAATGTCCTCTGCACTTGTTCCGGGTGGGCATTGGGTTTCCCCCATGTGCTTCTGTATTAGATTCTTTACTTTAGATGCTATGAGTTCAGAGATTTCTTTTTTTATTTCAGAAATTGATTCTGGTCTGAGTTCCTCTGTACCTTTCTGCTGTTGTTTCTTTACTTCTGACACTATTTATTGATACATTTCAGCTGAGCTAGTGTCCTCTGCACTTGTTTTGGTTGGGCTCGGGGCCTGAGATTGCATTTTGCTACTTCTGTTTGTCATTTTGCATAGCACTGATGTCTGACCTTTGGTGTAGAGCTTTTGTGCAGTTATAACCTTAGCACCTACTGAATTCTGGTGCAGATCTATTAAATTTGAGTTTATCCAGTTATGCCTGGCTTGGGCCTAGAGGTTGTGTTCAGCTCCTTTCTACTGCAGCCCTTGGAAGTGAACCTGTTGGGCCTCTCTCACACAACAGTGAACCTTTTGTGCCCCTCTGCTGTGCCCCTGGCCCAGGGACAACAGGGGAGCATAGAAACTCTCCTACATACTAGCCGGGCATGGGCTTGGGCTGGATCTGGGTGTCCTGAGAGTGTCGCAGAAGTTCTCACTCACTCACCAGGCTTGGTGGCAGCTCCAGAGGGGTGGAGGGGTCCCGAGGGCATGGCAGAGGGTTTCACTCATGCTGTGTGCCTGGGTTTTGGTCTGGAGACATCTCACAGGTGCCGGGAAGTCCCACATGTTTTCACTTTTCTTGGGTAAGTATCTAGGAATGAGTTGCTGGTCATATGGTCATAGTATATTTAACATTATGATGACCTTCCAAGATATTTCTGCAGTCATTGTACTAAGTGATATTTGAATCAGCAATGTATGAATATCCCTACTGTCTATTTAAAAACATTATAGGTATTCTGTGGGGGGGGTGTGTGAAGTAGTATCCCTTTGTAGTTTTGAACTGCATGTTCCTAATAACTAGTGGTATTGATCAACTCTTCATTTGCTTATTCCTGGGGTATTCCTATTCAAATCATCTATACTTTAAAACAAACCTGTACCACTTGCCTTTTTTTTCTTATTAAGTTGCAAAAGTTCTTTATACATTTTGGATATTAGTCCATTATTGGATTATTTTCCCACTCTGTAGGTTGTCTTTGTGCTTTCTTGATATTATCATTTGAAGAATAATAATTTCAAATTTTTATGAAGTCCTACACATCCAACTTTTCTTTTCATCATTTTTAAAAAATTTAAGTGGCAATTATCTAATCCAAGATTATGAATATTGAATTAGTTTTTTTCATAAGAGCTCTCTAGGTTTGACTCTGGCATGTAGGCATGTGATCCATTTTGAGTTAATTTATGTGCTTCACATAGAGTAGCATCACAAATTTATTCTTTTGTATATCGATATGCAGTGGTTCAGAACCATTTGTTATAAATGATTAGTTTTCCACTGAATTGACCTAAACTTTTTGTTGAAAAACAATTGAACATAAGATGAGTGTCTCAGTTCTTTGTCATTGGTTCATATATTTACTTTTTATTCTGGTACAATATTGTTTGATTACTGTAGCTTTCTAGTAAGCTTGAAATTGGGTTGTGTGAGTCCTTCAACTTTGTATCTTTTTATATTAGATTATTATAGCTCTTCTAGACCCCCTGCATGTCTACATAAACTTATGTTAAAAGTAGAATTTTGATAAGCATTGCATTAAATCTGTACATTGATTTGGGAATTATTGCCATCTTAACAATGTTAAATCTTCCAGTCTTTGAGCATAGGATATTTTTCTGCTTATTTGGACTTTATTTAATGTCTTTAAAAAGTGTTTTGTAGTTTTCAGTATACAAATTTTGTGCTTCTATTTATGGGCACTTCCTGTAAAAGTAGTGGTGAAAGCACTGAATGTAGCAAGATGTGATCCAGATTTTTTTTAAAAAATTATTTTACTAGTACATGCTTACAATACAAGAAGTATTATATTCCTTCATTGTAGGAAGTGAGTATATTATATAACACATCTTGATTGTTTTTCATTGCCTCTCCCCTGCTATCTATCTCATTCTCACTATCTATAGATCTCCTTTCCTCATTTCAATTATTACTGTTACTATTTTTAATTCATGTTTATGACATATAATATGTAAATTCATCATGGGTATTTGGTACATATTCATGACTCATCTTAGCTCTTTTTATTTCTCCCTCTCTGCAGCTCCCAGTGCTATCAGTTTCTTGGCTTTCTTTCCATTTGCAAAATCTCTCTCTATGTATCCTTTTATCAATATTTTGTTCTTTAGTTTTAGTACATTTCTAGCTACTGGATGCACACACTCAATTTAATAATCTTTGAGCCATGGTTTCAATTGTGCAAAAGAGAGGCTGAAGTAGATGGTATTCTCGCTTTAGTGTTCTTGGGGGTGTGAATACCATGCTGGGCCTGAGGAGTAAGAAAAATAATCCAATATATGCTAAGTGCACAGAGGATGGAGAGGGTATGGGTCTGGACTGCACTGCAATTTTTTAATCACAAGCCCATCAAGAACTTGAGAGAAAAGTTGGCTATGGGGATGGTTTTCGAACGAAGGGCCATTTGTTTTAAAGGGGATTCCTGGGCACCCCATCTCTGGGCAGTACTGTATTAGCCCCACTGCAGGGATCTTGATGGGGTACCCAGAAGGAATAGCATTTTTTTCCCAATGGATATATGTCACAGACATTTCTGTCAAAGGTGCAGAACCCAGCTGATTATCTAAACTGGCTCACTGAGAACAATTAAGTGGCTAGTCTGGAGTCTCACAAGTAGGTAATAATGGGTAGAGGTAAGATTATGTGGAGGAGAGCCATTGACCTAATTCCCTGGGCAATGGCTGTCCTCCACATAATCTCACCTTTAAAGTTGCACATCTGGTGTCTTGCAGATCCTCAGCATAGCCAAGAAGTGGACCTGGAAGTGCAAAGGAGACAATAAACAAAAACCATTTTTGCCGAAAAATGAACATTTATACAACTACATAGTTGAAATGATAAAAAAAAGACACAGTGAACTTCCTCATTAGAGAATCTTGTTAGAGGATTTTTAAAAACTCTTAATGGCTCCCTTTAAAAAACATTATTGTCATGGAAGCATAAGTCACTAGAAGCTAGCCATAAACTATTGTCAGCACATGGGGAAAACGTTTATGATGGGAATCTTTACAAAAAGGCCAAGAGAATTCATTACCAGTATCCAGCCTCTGTTAGCACTGAGGCTGAGCTAGTGAACAATTAATCCTTTCTGGGCTATTGATATAGGCCAGGTAGTGTCCTGATCATGAGAGAACACTGTCCCACGGTGCTCTATACTTTCAGACCACATCCAGAATACTGTCCTGAGCCATGGGGAGTGCTGAAGAGAAATTGACCACTTAGAACCAAGACAGTTGGGCCGGCCAAATAACTCAATAGATTAAAGTGCCTGCAAGCAGACGCAGGGGCTGGGGGTTCGATTCCCAGGCCTGCCATGCTGGCTCCACCCCCGGGGTGTGCTGAGAAGACAATTGAGACTTAGTGTGGTGGTGCATGCCTGTAATCCCAGC
>NW_004524578.1:30256420-30280724 GCF_000260255.1 Octodon degus
TTTTATTTTATATATTTTTTTGTGGAACTGGGGATTGAACTCAGGCCCTTGCGCTTGCCAGGGAAGTGCTTATTCTACTCAGCCATCTCCCTGGCCCCTATATTTTGTATTTTAAGTGCTAAGAGAACTTCTGGTCAGTGCCTGGCCACTCTGTAAAGCTTTATCAAGGACATGGTTCTTGCCTACAAAGATGTATCATTGGAGAAAAGGATTTGATGTAAACCATAAACACGTAAGTGAGGTGGACATGGTGGCCTGCACGTATAATCCCAGCACTTGGGAGGCTTAGGCAGGGGCATCACCGAGCATTCAAAGTAAGACAGAAATGTATAATAAAACCCTGTTTCAAAAAGACAGAAAAGTAAGTTCAAGGCCAGCCTGTACCACACAGTGAAACTTTATCTTAAAAAAAAAAGACTCCCCATATGGATTTACAAGGCAGGGTTAGAGTGGTGGGCCACAGAAGGTGTGGAAGAATACAAAAGGGCTGTCTGAATGCTGGGTATCTGAAGGGTCCAGTGAATAGTCAAAAGCATGTAATTCACTGTACTGAGCTCCTGATATGAGTCTGTTTCTGGAGGTCAAAGGGTCCACTACAGACAGTTGAAGGGTCTGCATTTGAGGCTGAAGAGTCAGCGCTGGAAACCAAGAGATGCCAACTAAGGTGAAAGTGAAGACTGGAGCCCCTCCCAAGAAACAGAAGTGACCCTTCTTTCTTCATTTCCCTTTTATCCCATTCAGGCTACAAGCCTAATGGTTGATGCCCTACACACACAGGGTGTATCTTCTGTCTTCAGTAAATCCCTTTAGCATACCCAGTACTCTGCTGATCCAATTAGTTGGACATTTCCTACTCAAGTTGACACAACCAGTTAACTGTCACAGAAGGCTTGGTCAATCAAACCCCACCAGTGTGGAAGTAAGGGGATTGAATTTGTTTGCAGGGGTAGGTGTTATGGTCTCCTTGATTTTCTTTCAGAGCTGGTGGACTCTAAAGTGATTGAAGCTTCAAGAACAATTCGCCATCTTGAATTTAATTAAGTGCCCACACTTAGTTGTGATAATACTGAATGCTTCTCAGGTGTTGAACTTTGCTATTTATTTAGTCTACTATCAGCTTTAGAGAGCAGGAAAGAAGATAATGATGGTATATCAAATGTTTATCAGATGTAAGTTATAGCTTGTACTAGACTGCTTCATTGGTTGAGTGAAAAAAGGAGAAGAAAAATTACTTTTAAACCATATTACAAACTGTTGTAACAATTATTTTCAGATAGTGTTAAGAATGAATTTGGAATTCTATGCAAATTTAGATATTCAAGATTATCTCTACCTTTCTGGGGCTAGGTCAGCTCTCAGTTTAGAAGATTGTTAAGCAGAAATTTCTATGCTGTGCAGTTATCACAAAGCCCACTGCAACAGATATTTAATTTACATGCCAGCTGGTGAAACTATTTTCACAGATTTCTCTTGAGAAAACAAAATTTAGAAACTAATCCTAAACCTTATTGATAACAGAGCAAGGGGAATTATGGCTGAGGAAACTACTGATATATTGGATTTGATCTTTAACTATTACATAGTTTTTGGATTGAGCTGGGATTTAAATAATTAGGATTGGATTGGGATTACTCAAGGGAAGATGGCAAAGATCAAATGAACCAGCAAAGCAAGTGATGTGTCTGCCAGCTCTGCTAGCTTATTTTTGGAAAAGTGGTAGATGTCTAAAACCTATTTATGGGGCTCAGTTATTACCCAAGAGAGAAGGCTATTCTTTGCAGTTAGAACAACACAAATATCTATGGGTTTAGTGAATCATAATTTTTCTTGCTGAAGGCTGGTCTTAGTCCCTCCTCAAGGAGACTTCTGCTCAGGTTGATCAACTATTCCAGGGAAATGCTTCTTCATGACATCCTTGTTATTGCTCACTTTTCCTAACTCCTAGGATTTTGGGAAAGGAAAAGTAGTTATGATGGTGCTGGGTGTTATGGATTTTAATAATGGTACTGCCAATGGCTTTCCTTTCGAAGACTTACTAAGTTTAAGGTAAAGCAATTTGCAAACAAAGGGCACTCAGCAATTATGGGGAGGGATTGATCCAGTTCAGGATAGTTGCAGCTTTTAACTGTGGCAGCTATTACAGGCTCAGGTTTCCATTAGAAGTTTTGACCAGATTGTTATTTTCACACCAACACTGACAGTTCTGAACATTTCAATGCTTAATCTGGAGAAAGACTCCATTTTTTGTTTGGCTTGAACATTTCCCTGTCCATATATTTTGAACAAAGAGGACCTGGTGGGTTTCTTCAAGGTTTTGGCCTCAACACACACACTGCTTAGAAATCGAGGCCCCAGGTAGTGCCAGCCTCCTGAGATGAGGCAGTTCAGAGTCCCAGGCTTCCAAGGAAGACCCAGGCATGGCTGAGAGGGAGCCCTCCAGTGGGCTAGGACTGGTGTGTGCTGTGAGCAGCAAAGCCAGGAGGCAGCACACTCCCCAGCTGGTTGTCATCTCTCAGGCGACTCCTTGGCCCCTCAGCAATTACACTGGAAAGGCTACCAAAGGTGTCAGCAAGTCCAGACTATGTAGAAGCCAGAATCTTTGACTTTAGAAAGTAATTGGTAAGATTCTGGAGTCCATCTTTCTGGAAAATGCATAATGGCTAAGAACACAGGCTTTGGCTGGAGACCCAGATGAGCATCTAACCTCTCTCATCCTCTGGTCCTCAGGCGCAGCTGCAGCAAGGGCATGATGCCTCCTGCTTCACCATTCTCCACTTTTATTAAAGCAGACTAAGGATTCTTCATTGTAAAGCTAACTCCCTTGATTCTTTTAGGTCTCTGCTATTATTTCCTCATTTGTCCTGCACACTCCTTACAAAATAGACTCATCTCTTCCTATCTATAACTTCCTGGTATTTCACTGTTTTACTTTTCTTTACAGAAATATTCTGCTTCATTTTAAAAAGAATCTTTCTTTCTACAAATTTTTTCCCTTGCTGTCTGATGTGTCCTTATCTTCTTGGGGATTTTTAGCACATAGCTGCTCAATAAAGGTATTTGAATGTCTAAGTGGATGAAGGAAGTAAATGACTACAAGATGCTTTGCATGCAATGAGAAATTAGTGAACTGATCAAGTTTTCATAGTGAGGGCATTGTGTGGAGAGCTATTGACCCTAAAATCATCTCTCTCCTTCTGGAGGGGCTATCTCACTCTACACCTGATTGGGCCAGATGGAATGTATAGGCCCAAGACCTGTTGGTCAGTGCTGTAGGGTGTCAGCAATGGGATCTGGAGGAAACGCCTTCCCATCCCCATCTGTATCATGGGCAGGGAACAGTCCAAGTGTGGTTGTGGTGCAATCACAGCAATAAATTTAAAATTATAGCAGCTGGAACTTTGGGTCAATTCCCTTCTCTGTAAAAGAGGGACACACTGAAAGATATGAGACACATTCACATGTCTTCCATACTCCAGAGAACTAAGAGATCCACAAGGCTTTAAACTAGCAATTGAAGCTGGTTGTTTTGCCATGAAGTTCCTGAGTGCAAATCAGGAGAGGTAGTACAAACCTCCTGTCCACGATAGTGCAAGTTAGATGTGAAAATGGAGGGAGGGGTAGCATTCCTTCTCCCAACAGCTACCTCAGCCCCTGTAGTTGTCCCTTATTCCTAACCTAGTAATTTCATTACTTTTCTCATTAGTGAGACAAAATACCTAACACCCAAGGTTAAAGAAAGAAAGATTATTTCAGCACACAGATTGTAGAAATTTTAGTCCATAACCAACTGCCACCTAGGCAGAGTGGCATGGCAGAGGGGCATGAGAGAGGAGAAACAGTTCATGGCAGAGCAGGCAGAAGGGAGCAATCAGTGAGTAGCAGCAGAAAACCTTCCTTTCTCTTTTGTCCCATCCAGGACACAAGTTTTTTTTTTTTTTTTTTTTTTGGGAGGCTGGTGCTACTCACATAGGGGATGGGGAGCATTGGAGGGAGGGAGTGGGTAGGCTTCCCATTATTTGGGCCCAGCACAATGCTAAACCAAACAGTGGACTAATTTAGTGATCACACCCTCAATCTATATCCACATACTCTAGATCCAGCCACTGCTGAAAAGCCCTACCTCTGAGTGCATGATACTGTGGGGATATCTACATACAAACCATAACACCCAGGATGCACCACAAAACAAAACAAAATAAAATAAAGTAAAACAAAAACCACTCTTGCCTGGAAAAAAAATAGTGTTTTGCCTTACTTTGAGTTCTCCTCTACCCACTTTCCTAGGATGCAGTTTGGACCAGTAGGGCTGAGTCAGTATCATCTCTGATAGTTACAACCTCAAGGGACCAGAACTAGTCCTTGTTCTCTGAGATCCATCTTGGTGCAAGGGCCTTCTCACTGGTTCAGTCTCTTTTTACCCAATCTCTCTCTCTCTTTTTATATTAGGATTGAACTCAAGACCCTGTGCTTCCCAGGCAGGTGCTTATGCTGCTGAGCTATTCCCCCAGCCCATCTCTTCCTTTCTGAGGAGCTGGTGCCTCCTTTCTCTTTTGGATCTTTGTTGGAGTCATGAAAATCTACCCTGATGAGTTTCTATGGAGGACCACCTGGATGATTCTCCTTGAAGGGGGAACAATTGTCTCTATTTTAGCTGAGCCTGACCCTAATGCCATGTGTTGACACGTACAGAGCTAGCTAGGACTTTTACTTATCCATTCAATTGACTTTATGCAATTCACACTGGTCCAGCTAGGTCCTGATGGTAGTCTCTGAAGATGGCAGGCACGTTTCCCCAGACCCATAGTTGTTCCCTTGTGTGAGCTGGAACAAGGCAGGATGAAGAGCCAATGCTTCACATCGTTGACTGGGATCAAGTGTTGAGATAGAGGCTATAACTTTCAGCAGCTTGAAAGATGACACATCAGAATCGAAGCACTGACCTCAGAGCATTAGATACCATCTCAGTTGTGTTACGTAGATTACTCTCTCTGCGTATTCCTCTCTGCATGTTGCAGAGGTGATTTCAGGCCTCCTACCTAGCCCAGCTCACAGCACTCACCTACTTCCCACAATTCTCACAGTTGTTCATCTTCAGGTCACTCCCTCCTTCCCAAATTAATAAAACCTGAGTTCTGCCCTGGGTGGAGGCCTTTATTCTGGATAGCCATCTTCATGGCTGGACTTGGATCCCCAGAACTAGAAACATGCTTTAGTGTCTTTATTCTCATCATGGGTTATACTGGAAGTGGTAGATGAAAGTGGGAGCAAGTTGGACAACTGTTTTCCATAATCTGTAGACAGTAATCAATACTTGGCAGGAGAGTGACTTGGCCATAGTGTGAGCATTCCATCTTCTAAAACAGTGTTTTGTGCTCATCTTTGCAGGCTTGTACTTTTCTCAACTTCTGGTGAGGGTGAGTTCCCAGAAACCAGAGCTCCATGCATAGCTGATTTCTTCTACATTCCTTTTATTTTCTTAGAATTTTGGTATAAGGGGAATAGGTTTAATGAAGTAAGTCAAACAAATGGCTGATTTTGTTCCCTGGAGCCCTTTCTACCCATGAATATTTACTATCTGATTTGTTCATAGGAAGACACAGCTGTTAGCAGGCATCCTGTACGCCTAAAAGCAAGGAGAAGAAGCCTTCTTGTGAACTTCAGAACACATGCCCAGTTGGGAGAACTCTGTTTTTCACCATTTTAGAGTTTGTTGTTCCCAAATAAACGTGTGAAGGGAGATGAAGGAATAAGACTGGTGACTAATGTCTCTAGGGAACCTAATTATCTCCATTCCTCCCTCATGTCTTGTCTCCCCCATCCCCTCATTGTAAGACTCACTGCACTTTATGACAAGGTGGGTGTTTGTGATCCAGTTCAGCACGGAGACTAAACTAGACCTCCTCACAGGGGCATTCTTTCCATGATGAAGCCGCTGCTCAGCCAGTGGGATCCCAGTGAGCTCAGGGAACAGGCAGTGTGTCAGATTGATTCAGCTTAGGAAGTCATAGCCTTCGCTTGACCTTATAAGGCTGTTGTTCCGGTGGAAGCAAGACTGCCTCGGTTCAAAAGCCAGGGCCTCTGAGCATTCCCAGATGACATCTGTGTTTTTTCCAACACACATTTGGCCGCCTTGGTTCCCTGCACTGCCTTGGTTGTGCAATCACAACTTGGCAATTTGTTCTTCCTGTGGAATCTGTACATTTTCAACTTTGACATCTCAAAATTAATCATTGAATCATTTTTATCAGCGTGGCTTATCGTAAAGCAGAGACATTCTCACTATCGTTCTCGTAACCAGTACTAGCAAAGTGATGATTTAGGAGCAAGGAAGGTGCAGTGGAAGGATTGCTGCCTTCAGGACTGCACATACGGGGATCCAGTTCTCGTTCTGTTTTCTAACTCGCTGCAGGAACTTAGGACTTCTGTGGTTCGGATTAATTCTGTGTAAATTAGAGAAAATAGTGCCTACTTCACAGTGCAGTGTGAGGACAGGCACAGTGTAAATTAAATGTTATATAAGTGGACAGACTCATTAAATTGTATAAAATATGAGTACAGGTGTCTGTGTGTGGTAATGGCTCTGCAGTGGAGTCGAAGAGCAATCATAAGTTGACAGTCTGTGTAAGGAACATCAGGTCTCTTTACTGGCCTCAGTAAAATGCAGAGATGTACACACACACACACACACACACACACACACACACGAGTTGCATGCCCACACACATGGCATATTTCTTGGAAATCCCATTTTAACTCTTGATGACTCATTTGCTTCTGAGGTCAGCCTATGCTTATGTGTCTCTGCCTGTGAATCAGTTTATGCTTATGTGCTATCTGTGGATGTCTGGACTCTCTCTGTGGTTGTTTTCCTTTTCAGCCATCAACTGCTACCAGGTACAATCAAGAGACTTGTAACTTTCACAGATGTCTGATTTATGCAGTGCGAGGTTAGGCAATGGTGGAAACTAAATATTACGTTTAGTAATTTATGCAGATGGAAATCATGCTGAATCCTGGGTTTAGAACTCTGAGGGATAAATATTTTTTCTCTAATTCTTGAAATGCTTTTCTTTCATTGGAGCATCCATGTTGTTTCTAACCTGAGTTTATGACAGATTTCTAACACAGTGAGAAGAACTATAATCCTCTCCCCTACGAAGTCTCTAGGATGAAACATTGGCCACCCACCTCTTAGCACATGAATAAAGACTTGATATCTCATTATTATGAAATAAAGCCCAATAATATCAAAGCAAACCGAACTTAAAACCAAACCAAACCAAATCAAACCAAACCAACCCCTTCTGCTGGAAACAAACTTTGTAAACTTGTCTTCTCACTTCTTTTAACTATTGATGTGCCACACTTCTATTCTGGAGTTATGAGGAATTTGTGGGTGATTTGAGTGTGTATGTGTTGGAGAAGGTCAGAACTTCATTTCAGAAACCCCAGAAGACTAGCAGGGGCTTATCTAGAAGCTGGAAGTGTTTTTAAGTTTCATTACAGCAATCAGTATAAGAAACAAGAAGCACAAGAAAAGCTGGCTTAAAGGAAAGAGTAAATTCCATATTGGATGTGTTTCACTTGATGTGCCTGTGAGCTCACTATGGAATGCTGCACATATAATTGGATATTAAGACTTGAAACTATAGAAATACCAATTCTGAAAATAAAGACTTGAAAGGTATTTATAGAGAGATGGATGTTTAAGTCACAGGCTTCACGTGCCAAAAGGTGTGGAATAAGAAGTGGACCAAGTCCTCTCCTGAGTGCAACATGACAAAACTAGCTAAGGGGAGAAAATCACCCAATGGAGACGGGAGGGACAAGAGGGAAGGAGGAAGAGAATGAGAAGTGGAGTGTAGTAGAATGGAGCACACAGGGGTGTCAGGGAGGTTGTGGTCAGATGTGTGTAATTCAAGACAGAGGTCAGGTAGGATGAAGACTGGGTTTCCTGTGGACTTTACAGGGTTGGATAGGGCTGCTGTTTATCTTGGCAGTAGCAGTTAGCAGTGATGGAGACCAGATATCAGCAGGCTAATGAGTAAGTGGCAGGTGAATAGGCGGGTGGGTATTTGAGGTGAGATAGGATACGTGGGAGGCAATACAGTTAGACTTGTTCCCTATTCTTTCTTTGATATAAGAGAAGCTTGAGGATGCAGATGCTTCAGAGAAGGTGCTGTGAGGCAGAAGTTAAGCTATGGGAAAGGATGACTGACAAAGGGAGTCCCCTGGGAGAGACAAAGGAAACATCTAGATCACTGGTACGTGAATTAGTCTCATCAGAAGAGCACTTTTTCCATTGTGAAAGGAGCAGGATGGCTATGTGAAAACTGGTCGTTGGGGCTGAATACTTCATTTTCCCTACCTCCACTTCCTTTTTCAAACCCTGGCCCTTTGCTCTCAGCTTTATCTTACTATGTGCATATTATTTTAAAATATAATAATTTGTCTACCTAGGCATTTCTGCTTTGTTTTGGGTCATCAGCTTATACGTTGGGTGATTTAGCTCTAAGTCCTAGAGCGTCAAGCATTTGGCTGTTGGGCATTCTGCCTTGGTTGGGGGAAGCAGGCTCCTTCCTCCAGGCACTCAGGAGAGAGCCTTCTGAGCCAGCCTGGCCCTTACTGAGTGCAAATCAGGGCATAATTTATGATCACAAAACAAAAGGAAATGAGATTAGGGCCTTGTCCTCTTCATCTAGCACTCTAATTGGTTGTGCAAGTTCTCTCCAGACTCTAGTCAGCACTTTATGCACATTGGTGTTTCATCTTTCATCCTTAAAAAATACTTCAGGGTTCCAGTCATCCCATTAAGGGAAGAGAGTCTTGGTTAGATTTGATTTCTTTTTAACAGTGGAAGTGATCTGAGAGCTTGGTAAATATGAGACTCATTTTCATTGGAATGCTTTGCTTTAATTCATTTGGTTAGCTTGACACTAAGTGTGTGTATGGATATATGTCTTAGGGTAGGACTTTCCCCACGGGAACTGGCAGTGGAGTACATATATTGTTTCTATCCAGTACATAGACTTGTTTGTGTGTGTGAATGTGGACTGCAAAGAACACTAAAGATTACTTTGGACAGGGAAAAAAGATGTCATCATGTTACTGCTGGTCTTTATCACTGTCCTAGCATGGGTGTGGAGGATAAATACCAAGTCCCATAGGTGTCTTTACATTACTACTTAGAAGATGTACCAACCTCTGTGGGTGACTCAAGCTTCACCTAGAATGCATGGCTCAGGGGCAGCAGCCAGGTTATCTAGAGTTGGGACATAGCCTCTGGAAACGTGCAACCGGAGTAGAAGATCATCTCTGGTTATTGTCTCTCAGGAGCAGCTATGGCTTAGGACTAGCTCAATGTGATTGAAAAACTTTCAGAAGTCTTTATGGCCTCTTTATCTAGATCAAACTTGTTTGTACATTTACATTGAGATCACCTAGGAAGTTAGAAAGAACTGCTGGTTGCTGATGCTGGGGTCTCCATATTCTGACTGGCTTTGGAGATTAATTTGGCTTCCATGTGAGAAACACCCGTGGGGAAGATGGAAATCCGTGGAGGAAATACATTGCTCTGAGGAGTCTGAACCCCTTTTCACTAGTTCCTTAAAAAACATGTTATTTAGAGATGAATTTGGAAATGACTTCTTTGTAGGAAGAGTTTCTGAAAAATTGGGAACTTGGGAAAAACTTCTCGCAAACCCAAAGTATCAGAATGCCCATGGAAATGTACACAGAACCCTGCAGGGCCCAGGCTTATTTGGTTGCATGGTTCTAAGCACTGGAATCCACAGGGAAGACTTAGCAGCCATTTATTTTAAAGCCAAATACAAATTTTTAAAAAGGTGAATTAAATGAAATCATAATAATCACATCTTTCTCATTAACAAAATTAGTCTGACAATAATTTGCTTTCTGGAGAGAATACCAGAGAACACTTGAAAGCTGAGAAGTTTTCTTGTGACTTGGATGTGTTTAGACATGAACATTATGCTTACATTTTCTTCTTGTATCTTCATTCAACTTCCATATTTCCTCAGTAAACTATGAAGATTTAATAAAATGCTATCAAGAAAGCATAGGAGTCTTCTCTTAGGATTTTCTGAATTGGTTTCACAGAAGAAAAATGTCATACATAGAAAACAAAACATTTTCTTTGGTGGGTATAATCCCTTTTGTTAAATTCCAAGTTGTTTATATCTCACTGAGTTATTTAACTTTCTTTTTTGATGTGTGTGTTTACAGTTGATTTTTTGATTTTCTCAGTTTGATTACTGAGAGCTATATTATTGTTTTAAGAAGCTATGAGGTCATTTTATAGCTCCTTTTAGTCTTGCCCTCAAGGAATTACAATAAACCATTTTTCATATTATGTGAGAAGGAAGCCATAGTAGCTCATCAGAACCTACCCTTTTCATTAGAACTTTTACTTCAGAGCATCTGCTCCTCTGGGAGCCTGGGACTAAACTGGTAAGGCCACTGAGCCTGTGAATGTGGCCACCTGGAAGACTCTTCTCAATGTAAAGAAGACTGGAAATTTTCATGGGAGGAGACTCTGATTGCTTGTAATTCCATGTGTAATGCCTCAGGAACTGTCTCCTGGCAGTCATTCAGCATTAGAGATTTCTACAGATGAAAATGAGGTCAATATAATAGACTCCTAACTCATAGAGGAAGAAACTTGGGCTAAACTGTCAGGAGGCCTTTAATGTTCTTCAGAGAAGGGGCCAAGTGGTAGGGTACAAGGTAAGGGCTGAGTCACAGAGGAACTCGGACCAGCAGCAATCTGGTTACAGTAAGTTTATAATTCAAGGCCCCAATGGAACTTGTAATAAGATCGGCTTGTGCTGAACTGATGAACTCTTGAACTTCTCTTTTTCTCTTTAGAATGTTTGAATTGAGGGTCTGGCTACGTTTGATCTTACCAGTAGGGATTAAGTGGCCCAATGCTGAAGGTAGACAAATAAACCCATATATCACTATAAATGGAGAGTTCTTAATATTTTTGGATGAAGAGCTGTAAATTCTGATGGTTGGAGAAATCTATGGTGCTTTTTTAAAGAAAAATATTCTTTGAAAATTTAAAATTGTGTATGTTGGATTACAAAGGAGAATCATGTTCTTGAAATATAATTGTTGAAATAAAAAATGTAATACAGTAATATACTTACCTCTTAGTGTATTAAGCAGTAAATTTTCCCAGTCAATTTAGTAGCTATCTTACTTTCAAAATAATGATGCATAAAATTAACACTCTAAAATTTCTGTTGCAAGTATAATGTGCACATATAATATGATGTTTAAAATACCTACAGCTTTCACTGGTAATAAAGTCATAGGTACTGATAAGACTGCCAGGATATACTGCCCATATTCATAATGGGAGGAAGAATGCTAAACTTCAGTTCGATGTCAGTGAGACACAAGGGTTGAGACTTTTCTCCTTATCCAAGGTGACAGGGTTCTTTAATTCCATCCATACATGCCCTGCAGACTGGAGTAGAGGGTTAGAAATCTTTGCTCTACTTTCAGCCTCATTTGTTCATAAGGGTGTGGCTGTGACCTTCTGGACTGTGCCATGTGCCTTGTGTATGACCCTGTCTCGAAGGGGAGTGGGAGCTGGTGGCTGTGCTGTGCATCACCTCCTGGAAACAGGTGTGGAAAAGTGGGTCAGGAGTGCAGATGGGCTTTTCAGGCTGAAAGTCTGGCCTGATGCTTTTCTGATACGGGGAACAGCACCTTTGGCCATCCATTCTTTTAGAAGCTGAAGGTTTGCAAGCCACTAAAGATGCTCCTTTTACACTCAGTGCCTCTGTGTAGACCTTGACGCTTCCTGCCAGTGTAGGAAAGGATGAAGAGAAATGAGGGCCTAGGGCTCAACATATGGAGAGGACTAGGCCCAGGAAGGAGGTAAGGACTGAAGCTGAGAGGATAAAGTTCTGTCTGTGCAGTCTTATCTTATAGTATGAACTACATTACTCAGATTGGGTCAAATGTCAATATCCCTGGAGTAATTTCCTAGCATCATTTTTTTTTCTGGATTAATGATCTCAGTTTCTTGCACAAGGTCCTGTTTCTTCTTACTTTGAGGCTTATTTCTGATGCTTCTCTATCAGAGCCCATCAGAGATCTGAGAGGCTTCTCTCTGAAGATCAGTTTTGGAGCATGGAGAGTAAGGGCTCTGTGGCCCTAAAACTGTGACAGGCCCTCTGACCCCTCTAGCAGCTGTTGCCATGGGGTCCTAAAGGTTGAGAGTGAGTCTTCAGCTGTGAGATCACTATTGTCTCATGGTCCCCGGCCCAGCTGCCAAAGCACAGCGGCCGAGAAATGTGTGGCAGCCGCATCCAACCGGTTGTGTGTGAGTACGTAAGCGTGTGTGGTCTACAGTGTTTGATGGGTTCATACAATCACATTCCTCAATTGGTTTCCTAATCCAAGAAGGAATGTTTTTAGTTTACAGTTTAATTTTTAAAAAGATATTTGGAAAAGATGAAAAATGAAAGGCAATGTTGGTAGTTAAGTGAGGATGATTTCTCCCCCTGTGAAATGCTGGCTGGAGGGACACAGAACCCAGGGTGCTAGCTCTTCCAGAAATGGGAGGAATCCAAAGGATGTCGTGAGGTCTTGTGCAGCTGATGAGCCTGATGTTATGTGGTGAAAATTTTCTCTGGACCCTGATCATTGAATCATGGGCAGATATGAAAGGGGTGAAATGAGAGGCTCTAGCCCTTGACGTCTGTATGCAGCTTCCTGGGAGATGACGTGTGCACTCACGTTCAAAGTGGAAAGCAGGACAAGGCTGTTTGCTTGAGGTTCATGTGGCTTGATTTGATTGGAGGTTTGATGAGGAAGAGAGATGGATGAAAGGAGAAGCAATTAGGTGAGCTGCCCAAGCCATAGGTAGAAGGCTGGAAGGGTATGGCCGTGCACACTCACCCACCCACCCACTCACCCACACACTCCATATTAGCCCCTACTGAACAGAAGAAGAAGTAAATGTCACTTCCTGAAATTAAAAACTACTGAAGAATTTGTGGCCATATTTTTTCTAAACCACCATACAATCTAATCCCACTTCAGTCTCAATATACGCAGAAACAAACACGTTTATGGATACAAACAATGGGCTCAGGAAACTTGATTGACTACTGCTTGACCTTGGGCACCTTCTCTTGTAGGGTGAGGACATGAAAGCTCTGAAACCCTTTCCCTTTGACCCTTATGTTCTGTAGCTCTGTTCAGTCAGGGCAGGGCACTGGTACTTTTAGCTTCCCTTTAGTGATAGCTGGCATAATGACTTAGTTTCAGTGAATAAGGGCAAGAAAAGAAAAAAAGAGAAAAGGTAGCTCCTAACTGGAGCTGACCTTATTACAGAGCTGAGAAGAGGAACTCAGGGTCACTAAAGGACATCACACTTGCTACTGCATATTTCACTGGCTCTTGTCCTTGGCGCAGACAAGTACGAGGAAGAACATGGCCATTTTCAGGGTGTACAAGCCCCAGGGCTTGACTCAGAAAACCAGAAATAGAATAAATTTTGGGAAAGAGCTGCTGTGTTGAAGTGGACAAATTGGTCTTCAGAAAGAAGTTGGAAAAAGTATTCTGGCATTACCTCTTTGGGCAAGAACAATGCAGATCAGGGCTCATGGTGCTCATCCAAGAGATCTGAAGAGCTGCTGAGACACTGCCAAAGCTCGGATTGCTCTCCATGTGTTACTGCTCTGCTGCTAGTTCAGTGAGCAAAGGCTCTGTCTGTCAAAAGCAGCTGACTCTTTGGGGGCCATGAGGCTTTACAGCAGCAGATTTTAAGCATTTATGTAAGAGCTATAGGTTCTACTTTTACTTTCCAAATTCAGACAAGGAATAAACATGCGAGGGTGGAGAGAATAGAGAATTTCATCTTAAGCTTCTGGTTAGGCTATGCTCCAGTTACCTACCTTCTACAAGCCTCTATTTCCTCTTTTGGGACATATAATTGTTGTGAGGAAGAGAGATGAAGACGAATTATCACCACTTATTGATTCAACTGAGAGTCATCTTCAACCAGTGCTTCTCAGGAGCAAGTCAGGATCATTCATGATTACAGGAGACCTCTCCTTTTCTTGTATAATCAAAATAATGGTGAATGGTATCTACAGAAAAACATTGTGTTCATCTTGGGGTGGTGGCATGCTGCTTAGGTCCTGAATAAGATGAGACATGTAAAGTTACTATGGTTCTTTCCACTGGAACCCTGGGTAGGGACGAGAGTCCTTTCTATCTCTCCACCACCAGAATGAAGCTGCCTTTGGTTTTGGCATAATCTGAGATAAGGTGAGCCTGCTTTGCCTCCTGACCAAGCATGAGGTCTAGGGTCTGGAAACACCCATTGTGTGTGTGTGTGTGTGTGTGTGTGTGTGTGTGTGTGTGTGTGTGCAGTATGTTGGAGGTCCCTGGATGATAGTACAGGAATGGGAGATTGAATCAGTGGACTTGGAGAGGAAGAGATGAGTATGGGGGAGGGGCATGGAAAAGAGGGGGGCAGGAGGAGTGAGTGAGAGCATGTATAGTATACAGTCCTTTATGATCCCTGAGTCTCTCTGCAAGCTCTTCCTTTGTGAAGTGTAAGGAGAGAGACAGGTTATAAAAGATGACAACTTCCATTCCTCTTATATTGAACTTCTCAGGAGAGTGGCATGATTTACCTTGCATACCCATTCATGTACTTCTACCACAGTTCTGTGTTCTGAGTTTGAAGGTAGACATTCTTGGTGACAAGGACTTTAACAATTATGTGGTCATCATTATCATAGGTATGTTTTCTGAATGTTTGTCGCAGGTTTCAAGCTCTTCAATCATTAAACCATGCATGTAATGCTCATATTACTCCAAAGTTGTTACCGTTTCTTGAAGGAATGAAGATAGTGAGGCACAGAAGGGCTAAACTAAATATCTTGTCCTGAATTCAGACTGAGGCCATTACAGCATATACTTATAGTCCCTACCCTATGTGAAAGTACTGCTGTCTGCTCTTAGCATCATGCAAATTGTAAGAATTAATTCTCAGACACTAGCTCATAGTTATCAAGAAACTGCCTTTTGGTTTTGAAGCTATTGAGATGAGGGGGGCAATAATTTATGACTTAGAAGTGTTCTCATCACATCATCAATTTTAGTGCGCTCAACATTGTCATTGGCATCATTATCCATGTGCTTCAGAGGGGAAGTGATGTGGATGTCATCCTTTCTAATCTTTTGTGGGTTCTCCCCATGGCTATAATGTGATGATTGTGCTTTACTTAGGTCTGATACTGCATATGAATGATTCCTGAAAAAGAATTGACTCTAAAATAAGAAATCAAGCAAAATAAGATACTGCTTAGTATTGATGGTTAGTGCTACAGATTGAATGTTTTCTTATTCCCATGATTCATATGTTTCAATCTGATTTTTCACTCTGATGTGAGATGAGACCCTTTAGAGATGATTAGGTCACAAGGTGGAATTCTTGTGAATGAAGTTAATGTGCTTTATTAAAGAAATCTTTGATTCCTCCTCATATAAAGACAACGCAAAGAACAATCTATGAATCAGAAAGTATCCATACACCAAATCTACTGGTGTCTGGATCTGGGATTTCCTAGACTGTAGAACTTGGAGAAATGAATTTCTGTTGTTTGCAAACTACCTACTTTATTTTGTTCTTATAACACCCCAAGTCAACTAAGACAGTTAGAAGATGTACCAAGTTCCACACTCTACTCTATTGAAAAGCATCTAGGCAGGAAATCTGAGAGAGTTTCCAATAGGCCTTGAGTTCTTGAACCACAGGAAGAAAGGCATCAGTTGTTATCTCCATTTCTGTTTTTCTGTCAAGTTGTCATTTTGGCTTACATTTGTGAGCCAAATGTGCAGGTTATGAATAGGGCCAGTGGGGGCAGACCAGAGCCATACTCAGAATAAAACAAACCAAAACTCCCAACAAAACCAAATCACTGACACCCACCATGAGCAAGAGCAAACAAAAATCAAAAGCAAGAAAAAATACTCACCCTCCAAATACATGCTCTTTTGCTGTAGAGTGGAACTCTTTCAAATACAAACCACAACTCACTTTTAAAACCTGGGACATAGACCGTATTGACTATATAATCAAATCTAGATATGGTTCTTGAAGTGAGACATTTGAAGATTTTTATGACATTACTCATCCTTACCCAGCTATGAATCCTACCACTCATTCCTCAAGTTATACTTGGGTTTGGTGACTCAACACATGTCATGCCCTGTCATCTTCACAAATTTGCTAATGTTGTGCTCTTCATGTGGAAGTGTCCATATCCTCCTACTTCTTCATGCATGTACCTGTATGCATGATCACACACACACACACACACACACACACACACACACACACACACACACCCTTTGAGTCTGGGGAGTCTGGTTGTCTGGTGACAGCTGTCCTTCAAGATCTAGCAGCCTGGTAGTAAACACTAGAGTTCAGCAGAGCTAGTTTTGTTCTGTGTCCCATTGTTCTTAAAGAAAGAGCTTCCTTTCTCTGCTTTTGTAAAATGATAACAGTCATCCTTTATCCATCAGATAAAGTCTATTAAAAGTTTGTGGGAATTTGATAAAAGAATTAAATGAATTCACTTTGTATAACTTGAGCCAAATATTTTCCTGCATTTGTTTCTGATTTATGTGAATGTGTGTATTTGAGAGAGAAAGGCATAAAGTGGATGTATATACAAATGCTGTTTTGAGCTCTCCCATCTGCTGAGACAAATGTATCCTATAACATATTGCATTTTCTGTGTAGTTGGGAGAATAGTAATAGTGGAGTCAGTGATAAGTGACAATAAGTGACAGCTTTGGAAAGGAGATGCTGGTAGAAAATGTACAAAGACTACAAAGTTTGATTAGTTCATACAGTACACTCTGTACTTTTTAAGGAGAGTGAGACAGATGTTTGGTTTAATTTAATGTAAGAGACATTTTCCTTAGATCTATATGAACCACATGAGTGATAGGATTTTGCATAGCTCCCTTGCTCCATGTGTTCCCCATTATGGATTAGAGGCCTGTTAAGGCCTGAGCTAGCATGAGCTAGCACAGCCCATATGCACATGATAAGTAGTTTCTAGTCACTCCAGTGTGAAGGCTTCCCTCAACTCACTCTGAGCATCACATGCAAGATGTGGTCCAGAATGCAGAATTACATTTTGGCACTCCAGGATGTAAATGTTAGGACATGAATCTGGATTTTCTGGCTATCTCTGTTGAGCCTTTCTGCTAGGATACCAGACAGGAATGATATTTTTTACTACTAAAAAGAGGAAAAAACATTTTTCATTTTGAGATAAATTTACCATATTTAAGAAATATTTATGCATCCAATGTGGAGAAGTGACTATCCTCTGTTTAAAGATGATGAAAAAGGCTTTGCTTTCAGAAGTATTTCACTAACACTGTCTGGTGAAGTTAGAAAAGGCTTATGTAGGAGAAAGCATTTGAGTTGGGTGTTGGAGGATAAATAGTGCTTCACTATTTTCAGCCTTATCTATCTAGGCAAAAGTTTATCTTATTTCATTATAGATGAAATAAACATGTATCAGAATCTAACTTAGTTGACAGCATCAAAATAAGATTTACTGGGTAATTCCAATTCAGTAATCAAATATTCTCCCCTTTTGAGTACAAAAGTATATGGATAGAACATGCAATTTGGTTTCCCATCCAAGAACTGTCCCAAACAAACGATAAGCAATTCATAGGAAATTTCAGAACTCATTAAAAAGGCTATTTCACAATGTAGGCAGTCCACACTTTGCACATTTCCAGTATTTGTAGGTGCAGTTACATCTGTTTGCTTAAACAATACGCATCCCCAACAACTGGTTCAAACTTCAGTGACCATAGGATTAACCATAAGGAACTGATGCTGTCTCCCCAGCCCATGAATCACTTAGGCAAATGGCAGATACATTGCAGGGCCATGACGTTGTCTCTTTGTCATTAATAGTACATTCTTGTGACATTTTACAGAAATGAATCATTGAAAAAGGGAACTGGCTCATAAAGATAATAATGCAGCAAAGAACAGGATTTGATAAACCTGGAAGTAAAATTTCAATGCAGCCAGGGAACTCAGGGAAGATGGGCTTACTGACATAAAGGAGGAGTGCGCTCTTGACGGAAAGGATGAAACTATCCCAGAGGAGGTGACGCCAGTGAGAAGAAGAAAACACTGTTAAAAGAACTCTTAGAGATATTTCACAATACCAAAAACACAAAGGAAAATATGTTGGGAATGGCCTCAAATTTAGAGGGAGAATTTGCCAACACGTAGAAAAGATGCTCTCCCTACAGTTCCACTCTGAGAAAAAGAAAGGCAAGCCTCGTGTAGGCTACTTTTAGCTTTTTTACAAACAAATAAAACACTTTAATTCTCAGTGTTTTTAAATTTTAAATTGGTAGCCTAAATAAATACTAACTTTGCTATTTTTTTCTAGCCAAGCTAGAAAGCTTTTGATGTTTTGACAAAAGAAAAAAAAAAAAACTATGGTGGAGAGCAACAACAGTTTTCCTCATTGATTATTCTGATGACTTTGCATTGTGTGGACTCATCGAGTCCCTTATGGTCCCATGCTGCTGTCCAAAGCAGAGACTTCCTCTATTTTGAAAAGAGAGAAGATACTATAAGGCAGGAAAAGCCCATGTAGGAACACATGTGAACCTGCTTCTGTTTCCATTCTTAAAACCAAGGCTCTAGCTCTTTGGTAGGGTGTTTTGTCTTCACGTTTCAGAACTCTTGTATTGTTCAGGGCAGGGAATGTGTCTTTAGTGCAATACTAATTTTAAAATTTTGCTCAGCAAACTTTTTTTTCCTGCTCAGTGTCTATTCTGCAGTGTCCCGGAAACACTCCTGCACTCTGCAATATGCGTTTCATTGCATGTACTTCTGCTGTGACTGTCACGGTGTCATACTTCCTTGGCCTTTCTATCTGGAATTGCAATATTGAACACTGTAGCAAACTAGCATAGGCTGCTAGTCCCAGACCCCTGTCCAGACCCCACCCAGAGGAAACCCGCTGACCCAATCCTTCCCCACCTTCTGCCACTTGTAGGGACCTGGCCAAGTTAGTTTGTTCCCTGATCTGGAGGTGCAAGAGAATGAAAGACAAACAGACAGAGTCAGTTTAGTCTGTGAGAAGCCAGGAGGCTTTTGCCTCTTGTGAGGACAGGAACCCTGGCATCTGGCCAAGCCTGCTTTTATTTACTCAAACACGGGAATAAGCAATTAAAGCAACACAAGATTCATCTGCCTTCCATTATCCATCACTAGATGCCAGAGAAACAACTGGATCTCAGCTGTATTAACTTTTCCTTTGAACTGGCATCACCATCATCCTTGTGTGCTGTTTTTGTCTTTTGTGCTCACAGAGGAGGCCAATCAGGCCTCAATTCTCCTCTGGGTTCTCCCAGAATATGGCAACCACCATGGCAGATTCTCTCCAAGCAGATGAACCCTGAAGTGCAGTGCATTGGTTCTGCTTCCTGTATCCCCAGAACTACCTACTGCTCCTTCTATCTGAGTTGTATTCTCCAATTTTCCAATCTAGTTTGTGTTCTTCTGATGGATTTCTACTATCCTGCTCAATTTCCTTCTCTCTTTTTTTAATGTATTTGGTACAGGATCTCACTACATAGCTTAGATTCATAGTGATCTTCCTGACTCAGCCTTCCCAGTGCTGGGATTACAGGCATGTGCCACCACACCTGGTCTATCTCTCTCTTTTAAAATGTATTTGATTTTCTCAATTTCTTTGATAAGAAATCTAACCTGTGTTTGGTCCTTAAATTAGACCTAGTTAAAAAGCAATGACAAGTTATAAGCCCCTCATGTAGAAGAATAATCCTGTGTTTCTTACAAATCCCAGGTGAAGAAAATAACAGAGACTTGCCTCAGCTCAGTGAATCACTATTTTCCTCCAGATGAAGCATTTTTCTGGGACAAGAGCCCTAAACTCTCAAAGAACTAGCTGAATATAAAGCATGAGAGCATACCAGAGAATGAGCCTACTGTTTACTCAAGGTCCAAGTGAGTTCAGAAAGAAGATCCTGGCACAGGTTTCATTTATTCGTTAACTCACTTATTGACCACTTACTTGTATGGCAGGCACTGTCCTGGACACTTGTGAGGAATCAATGAAGAAACAACACAAAAATCCATGACCTCTTTGAACTCTTGTTGTAGTGACTGGAAACATAAATGGAACTTGGAATTACTGGGTATGAATAAAATAAAACGTAGATGAAGAGGATAAAGTAAAATTTTACCTGAGATTTTTGACTTTTTGCCTCAAATAAAAAATCAAATCCAAACCTTCAGAAGTGCTAAATTCTTTTCACATTGCTGGCTTTTCCATTTATTTTCCTTTTATCAGTCATGGCCAAAATTGGAAGACAAGCATGTCTAGCTTAGATGCATTTCAAATCACACAAAGAGAATTAAGAATGTCTGGTGCCTGGAGCTTGGCAAAAGAGCCTCCACGCTTTCATTGCTCAATAGCCATCAGATGACGGATATTTGTGAGCAAAGCTGGATTTCTCAACAGGAGATGGGAGCAATTCTGTCCTAGAAGCAGGGAAGTTCTTCCTTTGCCCTTTCCCCACAGCTTCTAGGATGAAAAGGAAATGACTATGGAAACTAATATCAAGAAAGCATTTTCTGGCTCATTTTCATAATATTAAATTGAAGAGGTTGGCCTTTCTGTTACTTGATATGAATTCTAAAAGTTTTCACTGTTTTGGCCACTTCACCATTGCTCTGTTAGGGAAGGTTAAATACAAACAAATTTGTTTTTCTGAAAATTGCCACTCAAACTTGATTAGAAGCCCCTCAAAATATATATTGTTTATACACTACTCAGTAGAAACTGAAATCTGAAGTAAAACATAAGAAGGCAACTTAGTAATTACTTAGAGTTTAGTTCTGGATCTACCAGTAATTGGATGTTTGACATTAGACCTATTTCTTATCTGATCTTTAAAAGCCCATTCTTTTTGATAGATATAAAGAAACCCAACCCTACTCTCCTAATGACCTTTTGAGGATCACATTAAGCAATAGATATGAAAATACTTTGATAAAATACAAATAAATGTAAGATGTTATTTTTCCTGTAAATTAATTCTACCTATATCCAAAGGGAGAAAAGATGATCTTTACCTTTCAAGGGAAGCAATTTGAATCAGCACTACAGTATTTTCTGAATTCAGGGTGCCCAGACAGAATGGCTATTGCCATAAAAGAGCCAGAATTAAGTCAGGATGGAGTTTGCTATAGAACTACTTAGAGAAGCTTTGTTTTCCTGGAATAAACTTAAATTTTTGAGATTTTTAGCTTTATGAAAGGGCTGAAGAAATAAGAGTGAGAATTAAGTTCTCAGTTCATTTGGCAGAACTTTGGAAGTTCTGTTCTCATGTTGTAAAGTAATCAAGTCCTTTGGAATATTTATGATATTTCTTTTTGCATTTTTCTTAATTCCTTCATCTGAATTTCCCACAGAGGTTTGGGCACTGTAAAAGGGATTATCTGGTGGATCTATTTAGACTAAATTGTTAGATTTTTATCATGTTAACCTAGCATTTTGATTTTAAATCAAAATAATTTCCCACATATAATTTTCCTTATTGATTTGTGTAGGTTCTTTGGAGCTTATTGATATGAGCCAATATGACTTGGGCTCCTGGAGGCCATATACTTTTTACTTTATCTGTTTGCTATGTTGCAAAATTTTCTGTTATGTTGTCCACTTGTTATTTTACTTTTGTGTGTATGCATGTGTCTTCTTGGAAAGTTTTAGTCAAATCTACCACTTATTTCTTTTTAGTTGGTCTGAATTTGAGACACAGGAAAGCTTTTTATTTTCAGAACTATACTTAAAAATTTCTCCCACTTTTTTGGCCATAAATGTATGTATTTAATGTATCTAGCATTTGAGTTAGGTTGGGTATAGAGGCAGTGTAGCTTCCGAGTGCCCCAGCTTCTTTCAGCCTGATGGGTCTCAGACCCTAGCCACTGCTGCCACCTCTGCTGCCACAGTGGAGTTTATGTCCCTTGCCATGCTCACATTCGAAGCCTGTCTGTGTTTCTCTTTCATACCCAGATTAGGAATGGAGCACAAGTGGTCATTCCAGCTCTGCAGGCTTGGACATGGGCACAGCCCAGAAAAGCAGAACATTAAACTTTGTGGAGTGGATGGCAGTCAGTGGGAAATGAGGAGAAGGAAGGAACTCATCACAGTGATGGTCAATGGGCTGTACAGAACTGCTGACTCTTACAGTGTGTGTACCTGAGGGCCTGCATGGCTGTGTGATGGTGGTGCCTATTCAGGAAGCACTCACCAGCTTCCTTCCATACTCTGCATCAGCTTTCCGGCTCTCCTCCCCTCACTCCTCTCCCAGACCCTTACTCTCCTTGAGTTGCTCCTTCTAATAGAGGTGGATACTTAAATCTTATTTCAGATGCCATTTTAGAGTACCCAAGAAAAGACCAGATGTGCTTCAAATGGCATTTTCCCTAAAAGGGTAGCCCTTCATCATCAAACAATTTGTTTATTCTTCCTCACATAAGCTGTGGCTTCTTGGCTCTATTCTGTCCCACTGATTTGTGATTTTATACATTACTTACCAACCTTTCCATTTTTGTAGATTTAAGACTTAATATCTAGGAGATTTGAAATAGTCCTTGAAGATGCTGTTGGCTTCTTTGCTTCACTCATGTTCTGCTCTCAGGTCTACACTGACTCTGTGATGTGTTTTCTCCTCCTTAATAAAATATTCTGCTCACTCACCACGGCAGCGAGCCAACATGACACGGCCCCTGAAGGCCATATGCAATGCTCCGCCTTCCTCCTCCTCAGTCAAATCACAACTTCCGGCTTCCTTTTCTTTTCTTTCTTTTTTTTTTTTTCTTTTTTTTAAATTTATTTATGTGTGTGTGTGTGTGTGTGTGTGTGTGTGTGTGGGGCCAGCTCAGCCCACCAGGGGGCGGGGCTGGCTGGCATGTGGTGCTGGGGGATTGAACCGTGGTCCCTGCCCTGTGCTTTGCTAAGCTTGTTCTTAGTAGGTGCTTTAGACCACTGAGCCATCGCACCAGCCCTCCGGCTTCCTTTTCACAATATCTTGTTTCTTTGTTTCTGCCTCCTGCCCAATCACTGTCTGCCACATCACAGAGACTGCCCCCTAAACTCCACCTCCATCCTGGCCCTATGTAGCCTTTGTTCCCCTGCCCAGGCCCTTGGAAACTCCCCATCTCCCCTTTCCTGTGGTCTTCTCTGTGCCCACAATAAAGCCCGTTTTTATTTTTCCTGTCTCTTTAATGCACTGTGAAACCTAACACTGGTTTTCAGCTTTAGTCTCTCTTCCTACTCAGTGCACATCACCTGCCGCTCTGATCCCTACCAGCATCTCAGACAGCTTCGTCTTTTAAACCTGCTAATCCTAACTTCTTCGTGATTGGAAAACACTACTGGTTGGTAATGTGGGAAGATTAGAAACCCCCTAACAATCCCTTCTTTTCTTTCATGGTGTTAAAGCCTCTGACTTTTCACTGGCCCTCTGGTCTCCAGAATGGTATTCTCTTGATTGTCATTTGAATCTAGGTTTGGACATGATGTGAAGTTTTGTTTATTGGCTACCAACAGAAATGTTCATGTGGAAAGTTCTGATAAACTTCTTAAGAGAGAGCGGGAGGTGCTGTCTGCCTCCGCCTCTCCTTTTTCCTCTCTAGCCTGCTGCCTGCTGCGGACCAGCTCGATCTCGGATAGGGTGATGGGGGCCATAGAAGCGCAGCCCCAAAGTGGAGAAGATCTGGGTGTTGTTTTTTGGAGAGCCGGACAGCCTGGACCTTTTGTATGGATACATAGATTAACTTTTGTTCTGTTAAAGACGCTGTTGTTTAGGGCTTTCTGCTTTATATAAACTGAATCTAAGCTAATATGTCAGAGAAATGAAATGAACTGTGCAGGGCAGCAGGAGTTGTGAATCAAGGTTGTTTTTCTCCTAAGTTTGTTTAGAAATTTGAGAGCTGTTAAGAAGCTTGTAGATTGGTCTAATATAACTCTTGTGGTCTTTGGGAAAATCATTTGATAAATGAAATAGCCAGCAAGTTCAGAAAGAGTCAGTCAGAGCTTATCTTCTAGGCCAAATGCTTAGAGTCTGGACTGTGACCCCATACTCAAATAGCCTCTTCTCTTCTCTTCTCTTCTCTTCTCTTCTCTTCTCTTCTCTTCTCTTCTCTTCTCTTCTCTTCTCT
>NW_004524578.1:30281225-30283337 GCF_000260255.1 Octodon degus
CCTCTTCCTCCTTCCTCCTCCTCCTCCTCCCTCCCTCCCTCCCTTTCTTTCCTGGATTCTTAACAAAAGGAAGTGAAAAGAAAGATGATTTCCAGTTATATGAATTCAATATTCCAAAAACTGAGCTGGGGAGACTGGCTGGGAGGTGTTACAGGCTTCTATTGCTGAAGGACATAAACCTTTTGTTGTTGAAAAAATGGAAAGAAAACACATTAATGAGAATATATTATTTTTATAAAGCTAGCACTGCTTTGGTTTTTGCAAGATATTATCTCAGAAAGGAACATTCTCTTGTTATAGTGCTTGGCTCACTATTGAATCAGCATATGCTGGAGTCAGTTTTCCTTTGCCTTGTTCAGGAAACCACCCTGACAGTGTGATGGGCTTTTCCTAATGAAGGTAAGAAAGTCTTGGCTCTAGGTTGGAGGCTTATGTGAACTCACTCAAGGGCCTTGATCTTCCACATGTGTGCAGGTCTGGTTATGTAGACTATAGGAAACCAGAGATAGATTTTTCCTGTCTGTATAGTGGTTGTCATAATGAAAGTACAGGAGACAAAGGAGAAAGATGGGCCAAAACTCCATAGCTCTGAGCTCACAGAAGAGTTCATTACGTTTATTCCGGTTGAGGGCAGCATAGAAAAAGGTCAAAAGTCAGGCACACTGGATACATTACAGCCAAGCAAACTAATAGTTGTTTTGTCAGTTACTTTACTCATCTTTTCACAAAATAACTGTTGGGAATAGAAGGAAGAGATCATAATGAAAACAGGACAAGGTCTTCAGGCATTATGTGGAGCATTGTGAGCAATGTGGAGAAGTTGGAGCCCCTTGATCTAACCTCTGCACCATTCCCTGTGAAGGCCCCATTCCAGGGGCTTCAAAATGACCTTATTGCTCCTGAAACATTCTGTTTCAAAGTACCTGTGAAACCTCACATGGCTCTTGTATTAAGCCATTCTCTCAGTCTGATTAAATCAACTGGCTGATATAGCAGTTCAGGTCCTTGGGGGTTGAACCCAAGAAGGTACATTTGGAGAAGTGTCTAGGGCATGAATGCTAAAAGTTAAAAGTGGAGGGCCCGAGGAAACAGTTTCCCACCAAGGAATGTCTTCATGCAACCCTTCACTGAGAAAGAATTTGAAAATCCTCAGTACTTCATTTACTAATTTGTCCCTTTGACATGACACACTTTAGAATAATGAATATCAGGAATTGTTTAATGCTTTGCCTCCCAAATAGAGTTCAAATTTGGAGTTTAAGATATCTAATAAAAAAACCAGGAGAACTAGAAAAGTGTCTTGGTGCACTGATGGTGTCCCAGCTTGAGCTTCTGTGTCTTATCTTGAACATGGGATTGTTTCCTTAGAGACAGGTCAGGATTCCCAGTTGGGCCCTCAGCAGTTGTAGTTCCCACTCTAACAAGGTTGTCAGTATTTTGGCAAACATCATACACCAATGGAGAATTTCTCCTTATAAGATAATGCTTCTGATTCTCTAGTGAGATGATGGCCAGAAAAGCCTCCCAATATTTCTGTTAAACTTGCCTCTCTCACTGTCCCACTCCATATCTTTCTGTCTCTCTGTCTCTGCATCTGTCATTGCTCATTAGGGAAGTTGTCAGAAGATTTCCAAGTCTACATCATTACGAACAGAATCCATCACCACAGTCATGTGTCTTAGGACTGTTGCTCATAGTACATTTTTGGCTGCTGTTTATATCATGAGATGTTAAAGAGGTCATGTTTGTGGGTTCAGTTCTTGTACTGGCTCATGAAGTGGGACTTTCTCAATAGATCTCATATCCAGATATTTAACTTTCTTAAAATTTGTGTTATCATAGCAAGGGGATGCCATGGATATGTGTGTGTGTGTGCGTGTGTGTGTGTGTGTGTGTGTGTGTGTGTGTGTGTGTGAGGTTATACACCAGGAAATCATCCTATTTTTGATACTAAAATTTTGAGTGTTAACTCACAGCAGAAACAGGTGTTGTATCCTTATACATGAAGAGGACATCCTACTTTTAATAAAATAAGTACTGATACTATCATTTTTGAACTTTTTATTTTATTTTATTTTTATTAGTACATGTTTGTGACACATAGTGATTGCA
>NW_004524578.1:30283437-30323746 GCF_000260255.1 Octodon degus
CACAATTCAAATAACTAAATCACAGAAGCAGCCTATATGACCATTAACAGATGAATAGATAAAGAAAATGTAGTGAAACCCACTCAGCCACATTATCTTTGAAAAAGGGGCCAAGGCTGGCCAGATAGCTCAGCAAACTAAAGCTCCTGCTTAGGCAGACTCAGGGACCTGTGTTCAATCCCTGGTGGGCCATGCAGATCCTGCCCTTGGGGCGTGCTGAGATGGCAACTGAGACTGGGTGTAGTGGCATGCACTTGTAATCCCATTGCTTGGGAGACTGAAAACAGGAGGATCAGTATGAGTCCAATTTGTATAGTGAGATCCTGTAGACCCTGTATGAAATACATAAAAAAGAAAAGAAAAAGGGGCCAAACATGTTCATTGGAAGAAAGATAGCCTCTTTAATAAATGGTGCTGGAAAAACTGGTTCTCCACATGCCCAAAACTGACACTAGACCCATTCATCTATTGCCATGGTCTATCACCATGCACTAATGTAAAAAAATGGATTAAAGATTTAAACATTAAATCAGAAACACTAAATCTATTGGAAGAGAAAGTAGATAAAAATCTTAAAGACATAAGTGTAGGCAAAAAGTTCATGAACAAAACCCAAACTATTTAGAAAATACTTCAAAAAGTCAACAACTGGGATTTCATTTTATTGAGAAGTTTTTGCACACCAAAGAAATCATGAACACAGTGAAAGAAAATCCACAAATTGGGAAAAAACTTAACCAACAGTCACTCAGACAAAAGTATACACGAATAACTAAAAAAAGAAAAAAACTAAGCCCCCAAAATTCAAAGACCCAATCCAAAAATGGGCACCTGAGATAATCACAAATTTCTCAGAGGAAGAAATGCAAATGGCAAATAAATACATGAAAAAATGTTCTACAGTACTGATCATTCTAGAAATGCAAATTAAAACAGCATTGAGATTTTGTCTTGCTCCAGAAAGACAGCCTATCATAAAGAAATCAACTAATACCAAATGCTGGCGGGACTGCAAGGGAAGAAAGAATACTTCTCCACTGTTGGTGGGAATATAGACTAGTACAACTACTATGGAAAGCAGTGTGGAGACACCTCAGAAACTAGGCATGGAGATCCCATTCAATCCAGCTATTCCCTTTCTGGATGTGTTTCTAAAAGAACTGAAAACATTATACCACAGTGATATATGTGCACCCTTGTTTACAGCAACACAATTTGTCATAACTAAATCTTAGAAGCAACCCAAATGTCCATCACATGAGGAATGAATAAAAAAGATGTGGCATTTTTATACAATGGAATATTACTCAGCTGTAAAGAAAGATTAACTTGAAGCCATTATAGGTAAATGAATACAACTAGAGGCTATACTCATAAGTGAAATGAATCAGATCAACATGTGTAAACATTGGATTGTCTCCCTAGTGTAAGACCCTGAAAGGATAAATAAAATCTGAAAGGTACAAAAGATATAGTAAAATGGAAAGAACTTAATAGAAAGAATAAACAATGGAGATGAGGGAAAGTAGAAAATATAAGGGCAAAAGAGAAGAGGAAAATCATGTAAGTATATATATAAGATAGCTGATAAGTCTATACTACTAATTTCTATCAGTTGTTTGAAAGCAGTTAGTGCTTAAAATTTTTACTTTGACAAACTCTAATTGCTAATATCTATAATCTGAGCAACTACATTGAGGACGACAATGTGCTATATAACAACCACAGTTGAATACCTTTCATCTTGTTCTTTTAATTATACACTGTCTTTAATATCTTATCTATTACTATTACAATCTCTTTAAAATAAGTAAAAAAATAAAAGGTAAAAATGATAAGGGAAAAAATTAAGGCTTATTGAAAGGAAAAGTAGATATTTAATTGTTTGATCAAACTTGCATATCTATATCTGTAGAGCAACAAATTTGACAATAACAATGTGTTCCTTTTTTGGGGGGGTACTGTACTCCAGATCTTGTACATTCCAAGCAGGCACTTATGCTGTTTAACTACCTCTCTGGCCCATAATAAACATTCTATTTTTAAAATTTATTTGGTAGAGGGTCTTACTACACAGCTCAGACTCATAGTGATCCTCCTGTTTCAGCCTCCCTAGTGCTTGGATTACAAGCACGCTTCATCATGGCCAGTCTTTGTGGCCTGTTCTGCATGTGCAGGGCAGGGCCGGCACTACATGTGGCACCAGGGATTGAACCCAGGTCCTTGCACTTGACTAGGTAGGCATTTAGACTGCTGAGCTATCTCTGTGGCCCATAACAACCGTTTTTAATATTTCATTTTTGTTTTGAAATTCTGTACCATTTTTACTGTCTTATACCGCTTTGTGTCTTTGTTCTTGTTGTTTGTTCTGGGTTTTGTTTTTCATCTTTAAAATTAAAAAAGAGAAAATACAGTATATGTACACTATAGAGTATTATTCAGTCATAAAGAAGGATAATTTTGAGTTATTTTTTAGAAAAATAGATATACCTTGGAACTAAAGTGCTAAGCAAAATAAAACCATCATAGAAATTTAAATATAATATTACATGACATATCTAATATGAAAGACCCAAAACTTACATTTATTTAAAAATTAAATAACAAAATAGCCATGTTATGAAGCTGGGATATAGTCTCCATATAGATAAGAAGGGTTTCTGAAGAAGGGAGAAAGGGAGTAAAAATAATAATTGTCTTCATTTTACATATGAGGAAATGACAGTTTCAAGAGATTAAATAATTTATTATCCCAAGTTCTCAGCTATTAGGAGTAAGGACAGGTGTGATTGAGCCCATACTTCTAAAGGACCCATTTTTAATTAGCAACTAAGGTTGCTAATTAAGACAACTTGCAGTTTAAGGTCATAGGGCACTGTGGAATCTTAAGCTTATATTTTAAAATTCAATTCTTTAAAATTAAGAGAGCAGGAAGGAGTGAGAGAAAGAGAGAGACAGAGAGACAGAGAGAGAGAAACAGATTGAGAGACAGAGAGATTGAGAGAGAGTGAGGGAGAGAAAAGAGAGAGAGAGAGAGAGAGAGAGAGAGAGAGAGAGAGAGAGAGATTCTAATATGCTGCTGGAATATTTTATGGTTCACTCTGGTTTCTAGGTGGGTTAACCAAGCACAACGAAGACACACAGGTCATAACTCCAAGAGGCGATTCAGGGATAAGTCAGTGTGCAGGATCTCTTAGTTGGTTGGCAAATAAAAAAATTGAATGAGACAGATAAAGTTCTGCCAGGAATCTGAGTTTGGGGCATTTCTACCCACAGTGAAGAGCTGAAGGCAGCAGGAATCCAGATCACTCACACGAATCCCTGGGGAGGAAGCACCACTATGCTAATTTTCTGAAGAGACCAGGACCACATCCTAAGGATTTGTCAGTGCAGGTGGGAGTTGTTTACAGTGACATGGTCCTTCTTCTGCTGCTTGGGACCTATTTTCTAAATCACCAACATGAACTTATGTTCCTGAATTATTTTTTCCAGATCTCTTTCTTTCCCCCTTTTGGCTAGACTTTTGAAACTGGGGGCATTCTGAGCATAAAGCCCCCCACAAAGCTCTCACTTCTTGGGAAAGAACCTGAGATTAAACCAAACCTACATGAAAAATGAGGTGGGCTCCAGCAGTAGA
The DNA here is from genome assembly GCF_000260255.1 of Octodon degus. Lineage (NCBI taxonomy): Eukaryota > Metazoa > Chordata > Mammalia > Rodentia > Octodontidae > Octodon > Octodon degus. The sequence goes on from NW_004524578.1 coordinate 30,287,075, forward strand.
ATCTGTCTCAGTGAACGTTGGTGCTTCAGTGGGAATGCACCACCAGATCCGGTGATGGTGCTCCATACTTGCTATCTAGGCTGCCTGGAAAGCAGCAAATGGGTTTTTTCCACTAAGACTTGAAAGGTTAACATAATGGGATGATTCAGACCACGCTGGGCTCCAGGCAAATGGCAGAAACAGAACAAAATAATTTCACTGAATAAAAAGAGATAAAAGGATGAAATTGGCACATGTTTCTGGCTCTCACTGGTGATCTTAGAAGATCTCAAAAATCCCTGGTCTCTAACCAACTCAGAAGCAGCCATTATGGGAGGATTTATAGAACTTTATTTGTCGATGGCCTAAACCCTCTGATAATGTTGTTTTCCAAAGAAAGATTTCAGGGCCTCCTCTTGTATCTGATGAAGTGGGGTATTTGAATATGAGACCTAATAATCTGCATTTCATCATGTTCTGGTGACTGGTAGTCATTAAAGATCATTGATATAAATTAATTCCACTTAGTTTTCTAAACACTTATCAGATGTGAGGCATAAAAATATTTCACATTTCGTATGTAAGAAGTCTTACAGTGTTAGGGAGAAATCAGGTATGGAAAGATTAAGTAACAGAGTCTGGATTTTACACTGTTAAGTGCTGGAAGCAGAGTTGGAGCTTGTATGTTGAAGAGCTTGCAGCAATGTTGGGGAGAGATCAGGTAAACCCAAATATGATGGAGGAGCAAAACCTATGCACAGGCATGATAAGTGTTCTACTTTATAAAGTAGATTTTAAAAGTAGAAGGACATTTTTCATTGTTTCTCCCAACTGTATTAATGGTCCTGAATATCATCTTGGTCACAGCACATGTATAGTTAATTGTGCGTAGAAGAGTAATGATATCAGCTTTGGATAAAAGCAAGGGAAAGCATGAGGAAGACAGGACCCTCATGGAGTAGAATGGGGTAGCGGAGCCTTAGCTGAGTTCAATTTTATCTTCTACTTTCCTTGTGGCTGAATATTATAGGCCTTGACTTCTACAAGTTCAGAAACCTTGCCCGCTTATCTGTTTTTGAGCTTGGAAGCTCTTATGCTATGATATTATGTAGGTCCGGACTATTAGCACTGGGGACTCAAAGAATGTCTGATGTGTTTCTCCCACCAGATCTATTTATATTAACCACATATGCTCATGGTAGGATTGAGAATCATCACTCAGAGATGTGAATCTGAGCCTGGAAGGTGGAATGTGCACTTAGGTCTAGGATCACCTGGGGCTTATAGTCTATATCTTCGCTCACCTTCTTTAAGTGTTACCATCAACATCATTTTGGACAATATTTACTCCTTAAACATCGTGCAACCAGGGAAGATGTCATTAGAAGCAGTCTGTTTTGCTTCTCCTCATGTCCTTCCTTCCCTCCCTTGCTCCTATCCTCCTTCCCTCCCTTCCTTCCTTCCTCCCTCCCTCCCTTCCTTAATTCCTTTCTTTTTTCTTTCTTTCCTTCCTTCCTTCCTTCCTTCCCCATCCTCACTCTTCTCTTCCAAAACTATGATATTTACTGTTATTTCCTTAGCCTATCTTGAGTTTAGACAAGTGTATGGGATTTTTGTCTTTTTGTTTGCAGTTGAGGTTTAGTTTTTGGTTTCGGGGCTGCGGACCAAACCCAGGCCTTCAGCTTACTAGGCAAACATTGTTACTGCTGAGCTAAGTCCCCAGCCCCTAGACAAAGTATATGATGTGAGGTTTATTAGTAATGAGATAGTTTATTTTTAAGGGAATACTCCTAAATCATTGTATATAAATTTAAAATAATTGTAAATATTCCATCTGCTCAATGTTGTGAAACCTCCGTAAGATACTATAGACCTGATTTGAAACACATATTATATGTGATTGACTCATAGCTGCAGACTCTTTCTTATTTGGTGGTAAAGGTTTACCTGTTGGATAGCTAAAGGATTTCTTCTCTGAACTCATAAGAAAAATCTCTAAGGTAGAGAGCATATGCATGCATATGCACACACACACACACACACACACACACACACACACACACACACTCTCACTTGAATGACCCAGAATTCTTAAAAGGTGACAAAAAAAATAAAATTTAGAGATTGTATCAGTTTTGTCTATTCATTCTATGAAAATATACAGGTAAATTCATTATATAAATTTAAGAATTCTTATTTTCATCATTTCTCTAGGTCTTCATGCTAAATGTATTCTTCATTATTTGTTCTTGTATGTAGTGTTCTCCCAGATTACAATTCCTGAAGATTATTCTGTAGTGAGAGGTAGTGATACCCTGATTAGGATCTGCCCTATGAAGTCCATGGGCAGTTTTTGCCTATTGGATATGACACATTTTCGACACTGCTTGTTACCATTTAGAACTTCCTTCTGGTGGGATAAAAGGCACTGTGTTAGGACTTTCTTTCTTTCTTTTTTTTGGCAGAACCGGGGGTTGAACTCAGGCCCTTGTGCTTGCCAGGGAAGCATTTATCCCACTGAGCCATCTCCCTGGCCCCTGTGTTAGGAGTTTCATGTTCCAGGAAGAACTCTGCTAGTAGTTTGTGGAGTCAGCTTAGGGAAATTGAACTCTCTGGAACTCAGTTTCTTCCACTGTTTCAAGTGTCTTTTGTTCCAGCACACCTCCATGTAGCTGCCACAGTAATTGATCTGAAACACCTGGAATCACATAACCTCCTTGCTTTGGAAGCTACCCATAATCTATAACCATGGTTTTCAACTTGGCTTGTGATCTTCAATCCACTTAGAAACAAATAACAACTTCTGAGTATGGATTTGGGACATATAAATTTGCTTAGAGAAAAGTGTCTTGGACCTCTGGGACCCTGACATAAGTTGTTTCTTTTATTTCCATTCCCCTCCTCTCCCTTTAAGAACTCCTCCTTCTCCATTTTCAATAGCCTTGTTTTCATGTTTTCCTTTTACTCATTTCTTTTTTACTTTTCCTTTCTTTCTTTCCTCTCTCTACCTCCCTTGTTCTTGCCATTTGAAAATATTTTCTTCCTATTTTACAATTTTTATTATACATTTTGGTCCTTATTTACACTTTTGGTTTTATGCACAAGGGAAACAATGTAGTATTTACATGTACTTCAGATTTATTTCAATTAAGTATATGGTCTCAAAGTGCATCCATTTGCCTAGAAATATCTTGAGTTTGTCCTTGTTTATGGCACAGTAGTACTCCATTGTATAAAAACACATATTTATTATTTCACTGATTGATGGGCATTTGCACTGTTTCTAAGATTTGGCTATTACTTTTTAACATTTATTTTAAGGAGAATAGAAAAATAATAGATGAGACATTAGAATTGAAACACAATTAAAAAAATGAAATGTCTTTGTAGTAGTTATTGATTGTATAAGATGCAGACATGATCTCCTGCCCAAACATTATTAGTACAAATCTTTCTTCTCACTGAATTAAGAGAAAGTAGCTATTCTAACTATTTTGTATATACAGATACAAAATGTTCCTTCATTTATATCCCACTTTTTTGTTTAGTTTCGTCAGAGATAGGTATTCCCTTGCCATTTAAATATTGTCGATGCGTGAATTCAGCAAAATAATCCAATATAGTCCAGTAGTCCATAATAGTAGTGGGTTATACATAGGACTGGCAATGTCAGAAGTTGTTGACTTGAACCCTTCACAGCCCAGCATACCAAAATGGCTTCACCCCTTAGACCTTGTTTTTATACCTTACTGCTGGATGGTTCAGACCAAGATAATGCAAGACCTACATAACAAGAAATGTAACTTCTGTATCTGACATGGTCAGCGTAGCTGTTCTACTAATCTGTTTTAAAACTGTCTCATTGCTATTTGTTTCTCCATTAAATTAATAAAAAAAGAAAATTCAAAATCAAAAAATAAAATAAAACTAATTTTTAAAAAAGACTTAATATCAATTGTCCCTGCTTTAAATAGGTTGGGTTATTTTGTCATTGACCAACTTATTAGCCCTCAACATTTTCACTTAGTCTTGTGACTTTCTCTCTGAGGAACTTGGGCTTTGTCTGATGGAAAGGATGGTATGGCAGATTAAGAGTTCCTGTTTATGTTTGGTGTTTTAAAACAGATTATAATGTATTCATGGTACTTTGTTTATATTATAAAAAATAAATTTTAAAACTTGTGAATTTAGGCAATTCAATTTACCCAAAGTTTCAAAGGTAAGAGTGAGGAGAGTTGATGTGCTGAGCTGGTCCCGCCCCCAGGGCACACTGAGACAGCGATTAAGAGTGGGCATGGTGGCACACACCCATAACCCCAGCGCTTGGGAGGCTGAACACAAAGGGATCATTATGAGTCCAATCTACATAGTGATACCCTGTAGACCTTGCACTAAATTAAAAAAAAAAAAAAAGAGTGATATGACTACTTATTCCTGAGCATGTATTCAACAAATGAGGGTATATGTTGTGTATTACAACTCAGGAGACATGATTCTATGATTTCAAACTTGAGGTGATTCTGCAGTTTAAACACAAAGATATAGGAAATGCTTTCTCTGATATTTGGTAGCTACCACTTATATCTGTGTGTGAGTGGTTAAAGACGTGATTATTTGTATGGATGAAATTGTAACTGCTAATTGCTTACTTTAGTACTTTCCACTTTTTCTATGATTAAAATAAAGTGTACCCACACATCTAAAAAAATGAAATGACAGATATTCAACCATGGTTGCTATATTGCACATTTCTGTCTTCACTGTAGTTGCTCAGATTATAGACATAAGCATAGAAGCTGGTCAAAGTAAAAATTTTAAGCATTAACTGCTACTTTCAAAAGCTAATAGCAATTAGTAGTACAATCATCTTAGCTATCCTATGTAACACATACATTATTTTATTCCCCTACCTTTTCTTCCTGTCTTTTCCCCTTTCTCTCATCTCCATTGTTTATTACTTATGTTCAGTTTCTTTCTCTTTTACTAGATCTATTGTACATTTCAGATTTCATTTACTCTTTCAGGTTCTTACCCTAGGGAGACAATATAATGTTTACACAAACAGGTCTGATTTATTTCATTTGTGAGTATAGTCTCTAGTTACATCCACTTACCAGTGAAAGCCTCAAGCTTATTTTTCTTTATAGCTGAGTAACACTGCAATGTATTAAAATACCTGATCTTCTTTATTAATTACTCAGTTGATGGGCATTTGGGCTATTTCCAGGATTTAGCTATGACACATTGTGCTGCTATAAACATGAGTGCACATATATCACTGTGGTATGATGTTTTCAGTTTTTCTGGAAAAATACTGAGGAGGACAATAGCTGGGTTGAGTGGGACTTCTAATCCTAGCTTTCTGAGGCATCTCTACACTGATTTCCATTGAGGTTGTACCAGCCTACACTCCCACTAACAGTGGAGAAGGATTCTTTTTTCTCCACAGCCTCTCCAGACTTTGTTATTAGTTGATTTCATTATGATAACCATTCTTTTTGGGGTGAGATGAAATACCAGTGCTGTTTGATTTGCATTTTTTGAATGAACAATGCTGTGTAACATTTTTATGTATTTATTTGCCACTTGTGCTTCTTCCTCCAAATGTGTATTCCTCTCAGATGCCTGTTTTTGGACTCATTCTTTGAATTTTGGGGCTCTGATTTTTTTTTTTAGTTCTTTGTATATTCTAGATAGAAATTCTTTGTCTGAATGTCTGTTGGCTGAGATTTTTTCCCAATTCAGTTTTCATTTTACTCTGTTAGTGATTTCTTTTTGATTTTCAGAAATTTTTCAATGAGATGAGGTTTCACTTATTGATTCTTTGAAGTATTACCTGAGAGGTTTAGTTTTTGTTCATGAACTTTGTGCCTATATCTATGTCTTTAATATTTCTACCTATTTTCTCTTCTAGTAGGTTTAGTGTTTCTGCTTTAATGTTTAAGTTTTTAATCCATTTTGACTTTAGTTTAGTGCATGGTGATAAAACTGTATCTAGTTATTTTTGGCACATGGAAAGCCAGTTTTTCCAGCACCATTTGTTAAAGAGGCTATCTTCCTTCTAGTGAACATGTCAAACATAAAATGGTTGAGTGTTTTTGTAGTTGTATCCACATCTTCTATTCTTCCATGGATCCTCAAGGCTGTATTTTTGCCTGTATCATGCTGATTTTATCACAGTAGCTTTGTAGAATAATTTCAAGTCAGATGTTGTGATTCCTCCTGCCTCACCTTTTGAATTTCTACGTCTTTTCTGGTTCCAAATGAATTTTTAGAATGTTTTCTCTAGATCTGTGAGGTACTGATGCTATTTTAACTAGCATTGCATTAAATCTATACAACCATTTTAGGATTATATCCATTTTCACAATATTGTTTCTTCCTACCCATGAGCAATGAATATCCATATTTTCTAAAATCCTCTTCAGTGATTCTTTTTCAGAGTATTGTAATGTTCATTGTACAGATCTTTTATTACCTTTGCAAGATGAATTCCTAAGTATTTCATTTATTTGGATATTATTTGAAGGGTGTTGTTTGTCTAATTTCTCTTTTAGTGAGTTTGTTGTGGGTGTAGATTTTTGTGTTCATGTTTGGTTTTTGGGTGTGGTGTTGATTTTGTGTCCCATGTGCTGCTGAAAAGCATGTGTATTTAGTTTTTGTTGGGTGGAACACTCCGTAAATGTCTACTAGGTCCATTTGTTCAAAGGTCTGGCTCGGTTTTGCTAATTTTTTGTCTATTTGATCTGTCTCTTTGAGATAATGGGCTGTTAATATCCTGTGTTAAGATTGAATTATTGGTTATTTGATTTTTCAAGTCCTTTAAAATTTGCCTTATATAGTTAGGTACTTCCACATTTGTTGCATACACATTTAGGATTGTTATCTCTTTGACTTGAAGGGTTCCCCTAACAAGTATGTTGTGATCTTCTTTATCTCATTTAGTCATTTTTAGTTTGAAGTTCACATTGTCTGTGAACAATAGCTGCCACTGCTTTCCTGAGTTCCTGGTACATAGAGTATTGTTTTCCATCCTTTGACTTTCAGCCTATGAATTTCCTTTTGAATTAAATGCATTTCTTACATACAACATATTGTTGGAGTTTGTTTCTTGATTCACTCTGCCAGTCTATTTCTTTTTTATTGGTGAATTGAGACCATTTATATTGGTGATATAACTGATATGTCCTGGATTATCTTTGTCATGTGATTTTTCTGCTGTTGGTTCCCTATTTTTCTCATGTTTAATTGCTTGTCCTATTTGATGGTTTCTTTCTGTTGTTATTCTTGGAATTTTGTTCATTTTTATCTCTCTTTTTTTCTGTACTTTAGTACAGGGTCTACAGGATCTCACTACATAGATCAGACTTGTAGTGATCCACCTGTGTTCAGACTCACAAGAGCTGAGACTACAGGAGTGTGCCACCATGCCCAGTCTCAATTGCTGTCTCAGTGTGTCCCAGGGGTGGGACTGGAGTGGCACGCCACGGATCGAACGCCAGCTGCTATGCTCTGCCAAAGCAGGTACTCTGCTGATATATCTGGCCAGCCCTTGATCTCTTTCTAGAATATTTTTCAGTACACTTTGTAGGATTAGTTTGGTGTTCATGAATATGTTTAGTTGTTCTTTGTCATGGAAATATTTTACTTCTCCATTCATTTTGAAAGATAGATTCAATCTGGGTTTGAAGTGGCTTTCTTTTAGGACTGAAAATACTTCACACCAAACTCTTTTTGACTTGATGGTTTGTGTTGAGAAATGTGCTCTGATTCTGATGGGCTTTCCTTTACATGCAATCATTTTTTTTGTAACAGATTTTATTTTATTTTTTTTCAAAGTTTTATTGATAAACAGATAGCAATGAGACAGTTTCAAATCCAATCGGAAGTACAGTTTCAACAAATAATACACTGCATATATTCTTCTTAGTGGTTAATTGCTGTACAAGAAGTGGACTTGTGATCCTATTTACAAACACCATTAGAACAAATCATTCTATTCATTAAGAGAATGCAACTATATATCTATCCTAATCACTTGGAATACACAGATACAAAATGGACATTCATCGGTATACCCCATTTTTTCTAAGTTCCGTTATTGAATATTATAGGTGTGTAAACTCAGCAAAATATGTAACAGATTTTAATATGTTGTTTTTGTTCTGAATTTCTGGGATCTTGATTATTATAAGTCTAGGTTTAGATTTATTTTGGTTGATGCTATTTTGAATTCTATATGCCTCACTTATATGTATGTCAGATTCTTTTCCCATGCTTGGGAAGTTTTCTACTATTACTTCTGCAAAGTCTTTTTATGTCATTTACATTCACTCTTTCTTTTTCACTGACACCTATAAGTCTTATTTTGTTCATCTTTGCACCACCTTGTGGCAGTTGAATTATTATTGCCTGATTCCTTGTTCCTTTTAAGTTCTTTTCTTTCCTAGTTGCCAGCTACAAGGATGTCTTCCAGGTCTCAAAGTCTACCTTTAGTTCCATTTAAATGGTTTTGCCAGATTTTAAATGGAATTTTTAATTTTCTGGGTTTTTCTTTTTTAATCTGTTTCATGTATTGTATTTTTTTCTATTTTGTTCATTCACGGTTTCCATCATTTTATACACATTTTATACACTACACATAATTTTATACACATTTTATATCAATATCTTCTTTCTTTCTTTTTTCTACAGGGTGTTCAGGGTCTCATTACTAGATTGGGCTCATAGTGATCCACCTATTTACAACCTCCTATGAGATGGAATTACAGATGCGCACCATCATGCCCAGTCTCAGTTGCCATCTCAGTGTGCCCTGGGGGTAGGGATGGCATGGCAGACGCAGGAATCGAACCTCCAGCCCCTGCGCCTGCCTGTAGTTCTTTAATCTGCTGAGCTATTTGGCTAGCCCAAATGACTTTTTTAGATATGTTCTTTTTCTATGATCCCTTATTTTTAAAAACCAATGTCTTCTTTAGATATGCTCAGTATTTCTTTCGTTATGGTTATCATTTCGTTTTTAACCTGAGAATTATTTCTGATCTACTTTCTCTATACCCATCTGGAGTTGTTTCATTACTCCAATTATAATCATTTCAAAGATTTTAGGTATGTGACTTCCAATTTCTTCTATGCTGATCAGCCTCCTGGACTTGGTGTGCTGGGTTCCTGAGATTGCATTTTGCTCCTTTGGCTTTTCATTTTCTACTTTATTAAGAACTTTTTATTTTGATTTCTGTGATAATATCTGTGAAATTTTGATAGCAGGTAACTATATCACTACTATCAAGGCCATTCTATGAAGAGTCTGTTTTTCAGAGATATCTTCTGTGTGTTGGAGATTATTTGCCTGTGTCTGTCCCATCAACCTGTCTTCCCAATTAATTGAGCATGTGATGCTGGTTTCTGTTTGGCACTGTCATCATCTTTTGGTATAGGGCTTTGATGAGGTTTTTACCCCAGTGCTTTTGAATATTGTTACCCAAGGAAGAACATGTGGTTAGAAAGGATATGATATCCTAGCTATAGTGGCTTATTTTCATCCAATCCATTTGATCTTTCATTCCCCTTTCAGTATTTTCCAGAAATAATTAAAAGCTCATATCACAGTGGACATTGTTCATTTCTAAACAAGTTTGTTTCTAGCTTGTTTATATTTCTTACTGTTCATTTTTCTGAGATATGGCCTCTCTGTTGTCCACGCTGGCCTTGAACGCACTATATAGCCAGGCTGGTCTCAAGCTCACAATCTTCTTGCTTCAGCCTCCAGCATGCTAGGTTTATAAGTGCCACCATGTCTGGCTCCTTTTGTGAACTTCTCAAAGCATTATTTTGAATTTTTTATTGTAAATGTATGTGGAGGTATGTTTTTTTCCTGTTTTTAACTGGTCACCTTCAACAACTCTTTTTCATTGTAATAGTCTTTTAGTTGACTCCCATGAGTGCTTTATAAATACTTTCATCTTTTGCTGACATTGTTACTTTTTTCTCCAAAATTTTACAGTGATTCTTCCTTGCCTAGTTACACAGAACAGAATCTCTGTAATATTGTAAAATAATAGTCATCATGGCAGGCATCACTGTCTTATACTGGATTTTGTTAGGAATGTCTCCTCTATTTTAGCCCTCAATATGAATTTGATTATTCATTTCTAACCGAAGTAATATTGGTAATTTTTTAAAAAATAATTTTTGTCAGTTCATGTTTGCAGTATATAATGGTTAGATTCCTTGTATGGAGTTGTTTCAAATACACAACACACCTTGATTTTTTTCCATTTCTTTCCTTATTCTTCCCTCCATCTTTTGACCTCTTTCTTATTTGAGAAATCTCTTTCTGTTTCTTATTGTCTATCTTTTATTTTGCTCTTTATTTGTATTTTGTGTTTCTCATATAAGAGAAATCATATGATATTAAAGCTTTTGTGTCTTGTTTATTTCACTTAAGATGATCTCAAGGTGCATCTATTTTCATACAGATTACTCAATTTTATCATTCTTTATTAAAAGCAGTGTTACATTGTGTTTAAAAACCATGTTTTCTTTATATAATTGCCATATGGGATGCTTTCAAGATTTGGCTACTGTGAATTATGATGCTATAAACTTGGGTATACGTGTATCATTGACTATGATATCTTTAACTCTTTTGAGAAGACATGTAGAAGACAAATAGCTGGGTCAAATAGAATTTCCATTTTTAGTTTTTTTGCGGAATGTCCATACTGTTTTTCATAATGGTTTACTGGTTTTCCAACCATGTAAAGGGGTTCATTTATCATCAAAGCTATGCCAACATGTGTTATTTAATTTCTTGATGCTAGTCATTGTTTCTAGGTTAAGGTACACTCTTAAGGAAATGTTGTTTTAGTTTTTTTTTGTTTGTTTTAAAGGAGGAATGAATGTTTTCATGAGCTGTGCTTCAGACACTGTGTTAATTTTCTCCTTCCTGAGACACAGTACTCAGCACTCACTATTTAAAGGAGAAAATTTTAAATTTGTTCATTTTCAGTCCATATTTATCTGGCTCATAAGCAGAGGCATCATGACAGAAAACATGGTGGAGAAAAGCTACTAATTTCATGGCTACTGGGAAGCAGGGGAGGGAAAATCATGAGAGAGAGAGAGGAAGAAAGGGGTGGGTGGGACCAGACATAGACTTTTTGCTATGTCTACAAGTGCAGAAGTGTGCCCCACCAATTTCTAGACAGATCCCAGAGCTAGTCAAGTTGAAACTTCATTTACAGGTATCTGTTGAGATGGGCATCTGTTTTGATCGATAATGCATTGTACTAATATAATTCTGACTACTGAATTATCCACTTGATGTTGGAATAAAATTTAGTTGAGTTATATTTTAAAAATATAACTCATTTTGAGTTATATTTTTGATATTTAGCAGGATTATTTTGAAATAGATTGTATTTATGTTTTTTTATTTTATGTTGTTATGTATTTGGTACAGAATCTAGAGGGTCTACAGTGTCTCACTGTGTAGATTGGACTCACAGTGATTCTCCTGTTTTCAGTCTCCCAAGTGCTGGGGTTACAGGTACGTGCCACCACGCCCAGTCTCACTCGTTATCTCAGTGCGCCCTGGAGGTTGGGGCCAGCAGGGCATGCCAGGGATGAAACCCCAGCCACTGTGCCCTGCCTAAGCAGGCACTTTAGTCTGCTGAACTAAAGATTGTATTTATGATCTCTGTGTAACACATACACTTTAATGGGGGTATTCAATATGATATGTGTCTGATGACTTCATTAAGGTTTGGGTATCAAGCTTCTACTAGCTTATGAAAATTAGTGATCATGCTTTCTATTTTCCCAAATTTTCTAAAATAATCCTCAAAGCTTAGGAATTGTATATAACTAAGCTATATAATTTATATGATATTGTTTTTATTTTTCCCAATTTCATTTAGCATATTAAAATGTTATCTCAGTAAATCATTTTCTTCTTTTTAAATTTTTTTTAATTTTTTTCATTTTCTTCTATTTAAATGCTATAGAAAAATTTCTAAAAATACACTAACAGATCCATGTAGAATTACATGCAGCATGCCATTATAATATTAATATTCTTTTCTAGCTACAGTTGTATCACTTTTCTCTCCCCAAAAATTGTTTATAAAATTTTTCTTCAGTTTTCTGTTTAATTTACTTATTTTTCTTTTCTCTTGTTTCATATTTAAGATATGTATAAAATCATAATTATTCTTTAAATAGGTGGGCCATGTGCCACACACTTCGATATGTAGTTTTGTATCATTAGCTTTTTTCTTTTCCTAGAAATGATGAAACTGCAAATTTTGTTTCCTCTTTGAACAAACTATTCAGAAAACTGTCTATTCAGCTCCTTTCAAACATTTACAGTTTTCTTGTGATGAAATGAAAGACAGCATATATATCTAAAAACAGTAAATTCTGGGGAAAGTCTAGCTCTGGTCTGACACAGACAGCGTGGGAGAAGAGCTTGATGAGCAGTCTGGGGTTTCCTCAAGGAGGAGAGAAATGTATGCTGACAGGGAGCTGCAAAAACGAAGAGGAAATGTCAAGATTTAATGTAGGATTGGTCTCAGTTCTAGCTTCTCCACAAATAGAAAGTGGTTGATGGCTGTGGTTCTCCAGTGTGATCAATCTTCTTCAGGCTTAAAATCTGCTTGAGGAAGATATTTACAATCACACTGCAGTATGTGAGGCTGAGGCAGGGGGACTGTGACTTAGCAAGACCCTATTTTAAAAACCAGTGAATAAACAGCAAACAAACAAGTCAAAAGGGCTAGATATGTAGTTCAGTACAAAGGCCCACAGTTCAATCCTGAATACCAATGAAAACAACAAGAACCAAAAGCCTTTCAAACATAGCTGAACTTTATGGTGCATCCTGGTCACCTGGGAGCCCAGGGCAACACGACAAGGTACACATGCCACCAGGGAAGACAAAGATCTTTCTGTATCCTCTGCTCCCTCTACCCTGAAGCTGTGGGCTCTCATCACTGTGAAACAAGGAAAGGGCCTCCTTATAAGGGACAAAAAGTGGATAAGGTGCAGAGTGCATTTTCTTCTCTGTCCACCTGGATAGCACCAGCAGCAGTGGCCTTGTACCATGACCAACAAAGAGTCCATTGGCCAAAATAAGCTTCAGGATTGGGTCCTGTTCTTGTTTTGTGTTTTTTTCCTCTCTCTTTTTGGTAAAGCTTAAGTACTACCTGCATATTGCTTGACAAGCAAACCTTCAAAAGGACAAGTGGTGGCTTGGAGGAAGCCTGAAATGGATGGAAGGAGGGTGTCAGTCTGTACCTCTTCTTGATCTCAGGTGTCTGAATTTATTTTCCTTATCCATCTGGGCAGATTTTCTGGGACCTGGGTGTGGGAACATGTCCACCCATCTTTTTCCTGTTTTTCTTTTCCTTTTTTGTTAGGTTGGATAGGGTTCTGCTAAGTGTTTTTACTCATGGTTGATGACTTTGGAAGTGAACCTGTTCTGCTGTTCTGTTCTGTGCTGACATTTCTCTACTACAAGCTTGTAGCAGGACATCACATGATGGCTGGCAGCCTATTACAGATACATCATGAACTGTATTGTGTATTAGCAAGGTCATATCCTTTAATCTGAAACCATTCCAGGGACTAGGCACATTTTGAACAAACTATGGAGGTGACACTTGTCTCGGAAGTTTAAAGAAGTCTGATAGCAGGCTTATTTTCTTCCCTATTTATTTTTCATTTATTTATTTGATATTTTCTGCAGATAGAAACCTGCCTTTTAACCTTAGAAGAATTTATTTCTACTCCCCATTCACACCTGACTTCAAAAATTCCTTGTTTATTATTTTCTTGCTATGTAGTTCAGGGAAGGCATGAACTCCCCATGTAGCCCAGGCTGGCCTTGAACTTGCCACAGTCCTCTTACCTCAGCCTTTCTGGTGCTGAAATTATAGGTGTGCACCACCAGCCTCCCCTCCACCCCCAGCAAGAAATAATTTGTTAGACTCATTGATCAGGAGGCAATATTTCTTTATCATAATAGAGAATATTTTGTCTCCTGATATCAGTCCTTTATGCACCAGGATACTTAAATATTTCTTGAGGCATACTGCCCCAAATCCAAAACTATTGCAATTGCTTGGTTCTCTTGGAGCTGCCTTCTGCTTAACTGACTAAGTTCTGGCTTCTTCTGCTTCTTCCTTGCCCTGTCCTCCCATTCCACTGAACCAAATGCAGATGTGTTGAACCATCTTTGGTCAAGTTAAAATCAATAAACTATGGATGCAGAGCCCCAAGATGGAAGGAGCCTGGGTCTCAACACTGAAGGGCAGCCATATGAGCCCATGTTCAGCTCATTTTTTGGGGGTTGAGTTCTGTTTCAGCTGATGAGCCTTATGCTGGCAAAAATGCCTAGCAGCAGGGGGTTATAGATTCCATAAAGGTGTATGTCTGTCACCTTTACACTTGGGCCCGCTGACCTATTTTACAGTCAACAGTGGCTGACTTTTCACGTAATTTGTGTGTTTCTGAACTCCCTCCAAGGCTCCCCCAACATCGTCTATGTAGGCAGGTCACCACCCACATTAAACAAAAATTGTGACTAATATACCTGTTCTTGAAATCTGTATTCCAAATTTTACCAGTTTTAGAACTGGTAATAAACCATTTACTTAGATATAAAGACCAAATATTCTCTGTGTTTCTATAAAATGAGGTTATAATTTTAAATTATAAAATGGCTTGAGCTATATCAGTTGAAGAGAAATAACCACTAATTACTTGTTTGAAAATAAATTATGTGAAAAAATTTAAGACAGGGATTGGCAGGGCAGATAGTAAGTTTTTAGGGTTTGGGTAGCCAGTATGATTTCTGTTGCCACTACTCAGTTCTGACATTGGAGAGTAAAAGCAGCTTTCAGTGACGGTAACTTACAAAATCATGTTGCAGACTCCACTTGGCCACTGCACTGTAGTCTTCTGACCCCGCTCCTCTTAAAAGTATTCACCTTTTACAGTTGCATAAGAGATTACTTAAGTTTTGTTTTGTTTTCTATTCCACTTGTTTTGAATCAGAAATATTTTGAAAATTTCATCAATAATTACATTATTTAAAATCTTAGCATTTTAATTTGCCCTTGCTTGAATAAGAGCTGTCTTATTGTTAGCAAATTAGAAGAGCTTCCTACCAATAACCAATTGTCTCCTAATGCTCATGTTATATGAAAGCTCATTGATAAACTTGAGATAGGGAAAGGCAGAGGCTTAGCAGGTCAGCGTTTCGAGAATACTCTGTAGGAAAGAAGGTATATTCAAGACAATAAATCTGAATTTAATCTTCCCTCCCTCCCTGCTTCCCTCCCTTTCTTTCTTCTTACTTTCCTTCCTTCCTTCCTTCCTTCCTTCCTTCCTTCCTTCCTTCCTTCCTTCCTTCTTGTGTTCCTGGATGATTTTAAGATTAACTTACAGTAGTTGTGTGGTAGACACAAAGGATAAGAAGGGGTTAAAAGATTTCTTTGTCTTCTTTACTTTCATAGTTAACATTTTAGCAAATGGCTTCTAAAGTAGAAATTCAATTTTTTTTGGCCTTTTCCCTATGAGAGAAGAATCAGAAATGATTGGACATTTTTTGCTTTAATGTATATTTAGGAAATTCTGACAGGAAAATGGCACACCCATTGAGACTTTCGCAAAGCCAGAGGACTGACATGGTATTGGCAGATTTATATACATACTTCTAAAGTACTTTTGGAGTGAAGTACCTCTGTGGTTTTGGAGTGGGGAATGAGATGTTTATTTTCCTCTTGGAAATGTGTTCCCATGCTTTGATTTCAGTTCCTTTAAGTTCAAAACATCTTCTTTGAATACTTTCTCTGTGCTCAGTCCATACATGTTGAAAGAGAAAAAGAGTATTGATCCAGAGAAAGGGAAGCTCATAGTTTTTAGTTTAATGTCTTCTTCCATAAATAATAGGATAAGATGCATAGATCAGCATTCCAAATGTAGACTCACCATTATAATTTTATTTGCTATTATATATCAGCAACTAAAATAGGAAGATAGGCAACCTTTCAGACCTCTGGTCCATCGAAAATACTCAGTACTATCCTTAGAGCCCTAAACACACATGACTTTTAAAACATTAATTTGGGTTTGGGCCCACTCAGAGAAGTGTCTCTCAATACTGAGAAGCTGCAGGTTCCCCTCATCAAACTCCTACTTCAGACTCAGGGCAAACAGCATGTGGACACAAGATAACCCCTCTTCAAACAGGGCACCCTTTGAAAGTGAACACAGTAAATATTCAAGGCTCTTTCTTCCCTGCCTTTCTTCTCCCAAGTCATATGTGGTAGAGGGGCCACAGGAATAACCTTGCCTCTTTCAGTAAAAGGAATTCTTTGATGTGGGAGACTGAGCTGTTTGCAGCCTGTGGTGGGAGGGAATCAAGGAGAGGGGAATTAAAGTTCATGGAGGAAGCTGAAGTTTTTAGGTCAAGCTGGGCTGTGACCTTCAGAGCTTGCCAAATCCACCAAGGAACATAAGTTGCCTTTGGATGGCTTCTCAATGGCCCCTCTGTGGCTTTGTGTCCCAGGTCCTGGTAAGATGCTCTCTGATGTGATCCAGAAGGGTCACCTGGCCCAGTAGGGTCCTGCTCTGTCCACCCGGGAGGCTAACCAGTGTCATCTTCTGAGTGGAGACTTGGGAAATTAAAACACACACAAACTCTTACTCTAATACCCTGACTCCCTAGCTTTGCTAATTGGCTTCTTTGTTTTAACCAATAAAGAAGAAAGATGACATTTAAAGAAAAGTTTTAACTCCAGTGTAACTCCCTGGGACAAAATAAGTGATCTTGTCTTACATAATTTGCAAAGCTCTATCTTTCCCTGATGGAATATGTTAAAATGTGTCCCGTTGATCTTGCCATCCTGAAAATGACCATTGCTTTCTTATGACCCAAAGTCTTGCTTATTTAATTATCTTAAAAACTAAAAATGTTCCCAAAGCATGGTTTTTGTTTGATTTTATGTTTTTCATTCTCCCAGGGACATGAGCAACATCAGTTATAAAAGGAACGAGCCATGTTTATGATTGTTGTCTAGTCAGTTGGCCTTTCTAGTACTCGGGCAGTGACCTAAGACTGTTGTGCTTCAGTTCCCAGCACTACCAAGAATGTTGACGTTTTATTTAAAATCTCAACAACTGTCTCTCTGTCCCTTTCCCTCCTTTCCTGCTGTCTTGCTCTCTCTGTCTCTCACACAAAGACACATACAAACACTCAATACTAAAAAGAAGAACACTTCACTTAAAGTATGCACAAAAGATTTATGTTTTATTAGCCTTTGTATGACTAGCATATTTGTGAGGATTTTTCTTTTTATCTTGGATCTTAAATTTGGTTTATGGGGTTGGAATTCTGTGGTGACATGCTAATTGCCAGTCAGAGTACCTGGAGCAAGTTTTGGGTCAACAACCCAAATATTCTTTCATTTGTCTTTTTCTAGGACCTTGCGTTTGGAACACAAGTTAGATATTTTCCAACTCCTCATCTATTTTTCTTAGGAAATTTTAGGGGTAAAGTAGACTTTGAAATCTGACTCAGGTAAAATTTGTTAATGGTAGGTAGGTGTATGAACTTGGAAAAGCTATTTTATTTTTCTAAACTTCAATTTCTTGATGTAAAAAATATAGATAAACTTGCTTTTGATCCTTCAAAGGTTAAACTTGTTAGAATCTACACAATATATGGTGACAGTGTAAAAGATGCTTCCCCTCTTTTTTCCAACTTCCTCCATTCTAATGTAGGCATTAGAATTCCTCAGAGGAACAGAACCAATAGAGTACATGTAATTTTAAGATGAGATTTTACTAGACTGGCTCTCGTGATCAGAAGCTGAAGAGTCTCACAACGGCTAGCTGCAGTCTTAAGAGCCAGGGAAATTAACAACTGCTCAATCCAACAAACTAGAAGCTAAAAGCTGGAACCTGGAAGCCAGGAGAGGCCAATGATGTAACCCCAGACTGAGGCTGTAGGCTAGAAATCCCTGGGGTGTGCTAGCCTACTTTGAAAGATTGAACCTAAAGAACCTGAAGGAGGATAGCAATAGCAAAAAAAGTACTTAGTTAAAAAAATGTCCACCCTGCACTAATAGAGTGTCCTCCTTCTTCTGCCTTTTTGTTCCATTTGGGCTCTCAGCCAATTAGATGGAGCCACCTGTGTTTAGGGTGGGACCACTCAGTTTGCTGACCCTCACCAGTATTCTCTGAAACACTATCCAGACATACATGAAGGTATGCTTTGCTAATTTCCCAGGAGTCTCTCCATCCAATCACCTTGACAACTGAAGTTAACCATACAGCAAATATGCTGAATACAGCTCAGCTACTCAGTCACTCCAGAACACCTTTCATGAGGCAAAGGGAAGGGCTGAGGCTTGGCCTGTGAGGCTGCCTGTTCAGCTGAGCTGGGACAGATAGAAAATTCTTTCTAGATGTACCTAAAGAAAGGTAAACAAATTTACTTTCAAAGAGCTGTTATGCCCCAAGCATCAAAGGCTTTCCTTTGCATATTCATTACCAGAATCTGATAGAGACTGAGATAGAGGAGACATACAGAATGAAGGAGTCCATGGCTGCCACAAGCACATAGAGCAAAAGAGGACAGGCCCTCTTCTTACTGGTGTGGTAATCACTGCAGAGTGACCTTTAGTACACTGAGTATGTCTTCTAGAGGCAGCTTACAAGAAATTCACTTTCTTCTGAACATTCAACATGATTGCACCTGAGGATGGAGAGTTCTGTGGGCACAATATTTAGAGCTTTTGCATTGTATGGATGGAGCGTGTGGTTAGCACCAAGAAAGATGGGTTGTATTGAAGAAAGAAGAAACTCCCTTTACACACACATGCACATGCACACTTGCACACACGTGCAGATAACTGCTTCTACCAAAGACCTTTAATAAGACAGCATGGTTTCTTTCCAGTTTTACTCTGAGTGTGAGGCTATTAGCTCATAAGTCATTGGCTTTCAGGCTGAGTGGTATCCTAAGAGTTCTTTCTTCATGGGACCTGGTCCATATTTGCTCAGCTGAATAATTATCTCTAAAATTCCTTTGATACCTGACTTTTGGATTATAACTCCAAGTAGTTGTGGACACTGGCTTAAATTATCTCTCTTGACTTTTCCATACGGAAACATAGTTAAGAGTGCAAAACATTACAGATCCAGTTATTAAAATTAGCAAACTGTTAAAAAGTTAATTAAGCTGCAATCAAAATGACAACATTAAGAATAGCATTTAACATTGAAATAACATCTAAGAATATTACCATAGCACCAACAACATAATAGTTGAAACCACCAGTGCTTAAGTCTCTTGGCTAATTGCTTTGACACTGATGTATGTGCTAAGAATGTTGATTAAACTAAGAGACTTAAAAAAGTATCTCATAATGTATGATGCTATTAAACAATTTTTCTGGGCTTGTAAAAGATCCACAGAGTGCTGACCCTGACAGTCTACTACTGGGCATGCACACATGAAGTAACTTGCTTGTATTCAAGGCTGATTATTCAGGAAGATATTGAACATGGAGTTGGTTTGTGACTCTTAGCGATCCTTCCCACAGTGCCAGTTATTGGAGACTCCTGCAGTGGGTTCCAGTCTCTTGCCTGAGTTATGGTGCATGGCAGGCAGAAAGAGCAAGAGACCAAGTAGAGTGGTGCATAGCAGGCATCTGGGACCACTAGTTGCTCTCTAGGAGAGCTCACAAAGGTCCCAAATCTTTAGCCAACAAGCACTTTAGTAGCCAGAGTAGGGGAAGTGGGCAGGGTGCTTTTCCTGGAACAGCACAGGGGCAGTGGTGAATGCACAAGTTTATAGTCTTAAAGGAAAAAGATCCATCCCCATGCCTGGGTGCTAATCTCATTGACCCAGAGGAGGAGGATCTCTGCATTCCAAAACCAGCCCACAAGGCAGGCAGGATAGGAAAACCCAGGACAGATACTATGTCAATTTATAATTCCTGGTTTCCAACATGTGACAAGAAAAATGAGGTCACCTGACAAGGTGCTGGCTGAAAGCACACTTGAGAGGAGGTGTTCTTTGTGTGACTTCTTCAAAGATCAAGACACCAGGTTGCAATAAGGACAACATTTAGCAAGAGGACCCCAGAAATCCCCTTAAAGCCATTGGTGACTTCTTGGCAGGCATAGACTCATGCCCTGTGAGGCAGACCGAAGGGGAATACTATTTTTTTCCAGGAGATTATTTACTGTGGAAAGGAGATTTCTTTGAATATTGTAGGGACTAGGCAGCTGGAAATGTGAGGTTCACAGCTTAGCATCTACAAAAGATTTGTTTATTGCAGAGTGCTTTTCTAGCACAATCAACTGACTTTTACCTTGCAAATATATGGGCAAACTAAGATAGCTGCAATTAAGGCCTGGAGGGAACTCCTTTGTAAGAGTGCAACAGTGAATACTATTTTTTAAGTTTTAAATTTTTATTCGTCCATGTTTGCATACATATGGTTCCATTCATTGTGGGGAATTGACATACGTATATAACTCATCTATTATGGTTTGTGTCTGGATGTCCCCACTAAGCCTCATGGACTCAAGAGGGGGCTTTCCTGAGATGGGTGATTCTAGAGTTTGTGATTGGTTCATTGTCTAGTGTTGGGAGGTGGGCATGAGCATCACATACACCCTCAGTCAGGCAGCCTGCGCACAAGATAAGGGAGGAAGAGAGGCCTGCTTTCCACACTTTTGCTCTTGCTGCTCTTGCTGTCTTCTGCGGCTAGGAACTGTTGTTGTCCCTCACCATGCCACCCTGCCTTGGAGCTAGCTGATTATGGACTGAAACTTCTGTAAACTGTAACCTAAATAAAGCTTTCCCTCTTTAACTGTGGGCATCAGGAATTTTGTCTCAGAAGTGAGAAAAAAGTAATGAGGACAACATCTTATTTCCTCTTCCCCTTTGGTTTTAGAAAAAAAAAATTTGGCCAGCATCAGATTTACAGTGGTTCCTTGGTTTAGGGACCTAATTTGTTTACTGTTTTGAGGGATTATGGCTGGTTTTGTGTTTTTGTGGGGAATATGGCCATGGTTGTGTGTGTCATGCATGTTAGTGAATGAAAGCAAAATTTTGCTGAATATTTTTGTTTGTAAGCTGAATTGTTTACAAATGGAAGTATCAATGAACTGAGGTATTACTGTATTTATTTTTAAGTCTTTATCAAGTTAATTATCATAAACACAGATTAACAGCCAGAGTAATAGACCCTAACTACATATAACAATTACTAAATCATGGTACACTTTTAGATACATTGGCTATGCTGAATTACCCTTTTTTCTCTGTTTTTTTCCTTGTATGTCTTTTATTCTGTATCTTATTTGTACTGTATATTGGATTTCTCATATAAGAGAAACCATGTGATATGTAAGCTTGTGTATCTGATTTACTTCACTAACATTATGATCTCTAGGACCAGGGATAACTCAGTAGAATAAGTGTTTGCCTGGCAAGCATAAGGTCTTGAGTTCAATTCCTGGTACTACCAAAAGTACAAAAACAACAACAACAAGTTATGATCTCTACACCCATTTTCCTACAAATGAGTCACATTTATCCTTCTTTATTGTATAGTAAATCCACTGTGAATAAATACATTTTCTTTTTCTATTTAGCTGCCAATAGACATACAAGCTGCCTCCAGGATTTAGCTACAATGAATTGTGCTGCTATAAATATAAATATACAAGTATCACAGTGATATGCTATCTCTGGGGAAGATATCTGGAAGGTGAATAGCTAGGTCAAATTGAATTTCTATTTTTATGTTTTGAGGAATCTCCAAACTGATTTCCATAGTTGTCTTAGCAGTTTATATTCCCACCAACAATGAAGAAGGGTTCTTTCTTCCCCTGTCACTCTGCTGGCATTTGTTGTTGGTTGATTTTTTTTTATGATAGCTATTCTTCCTGGAGTGAGATAGGATCTCATTGTTGTTGTAATTTGCATATCCCAGAAGGCTAGCCATGTTGAATATTTTTTCATGTATTTATTGGTTATTTGTACTTCTTCATCTGAGAATGGTCTGTTCATTTCAGATGCTCACTTTTTGATTGGACCTTTAAATGGAAGGGATCTAATGTTTTTGACTTCTTTACATACTCTTCATATTAGCTCTTTGTCTGAAGAGTACATAACAATATATATTTTTTTATTCTGTGGGTTATCTCTTCACTCTGGTGGTGGTTTCCTTTATTGTGCAGAAGACTTTTAAACTGATGTGATCCTATTTGTTGGTTCTTGGTATTATTTCTCATGTAACCAGGGTTCAGTTCAGAAAGACTTTGTCTATGTTTACATCTTCAAGTGTTTTACCTATTTTATCTTCCAGCAGTTGGAGAATTTCTGTTTTAATATTTAGATCTTTCAACCATTTTGATTTAGTTAAGTGTGTAATGAGAGTATGGGTCCAGTTTCAATCTTCTGCACATGCATAGCTAGTTTTCTCAGCACCATTTGTGAAAGCATTTGACCCTTTTTTGATACATAAGGTAGCTCAGTGTGATGGGAGTTGTTTCTGCATCCTCTACTCAGTTACATTGACCCACTAGTTGGTTTGTCTTTTTCTTTCTTTATTTGCCAGCACCATGCTGTTTTTATCATGGTAGCTTTGTAGTATAACTTGAAGTCCAGGATTGTGATGACCCCTTCCTTGTCTTAGTTGCCTAGAACTGCTTTTGGTATTTTAGGTCTTTTTGGGTATTTTTCCATTTTCTGATGCCCTCTTTTACCTCTTTTTTTTTTTTTTTTTGAATACTATGGTTTTCCCCATAGAGGTCTTTTACTTTCTTGATTAGGTTAACTCAAGTATTTCATTTTTCCTTATTCTATTGTAAAAGGTATTTCTTCTCTGATTTATCTCTTGGTGAATTTATTACTGGTATTCAGGAAAGCTATTGATTTTTTTTTCATTTCCCTAATCACTTTAAAATAAGAAAAAAAACATTAAAATGATGTAGAATTTCAAAACAAGATGACAGGAAATCAACAATGGTAGTTATATGACATATTGTTATCTTTAAAGTAGTTGTTTAGGTTATCATATATAAACATGTAAAATTGATCAAAAAAATTAAGCATTGACTATTTCTTACAATAAGCCAATAGAAATTAGTAGTACAATTATCTTAGCTATTGTCTGTGTATTATTTTCTCTTCTTCTTTCTTTTCTTCTTCCCCTACCAGTTTATTTCCCTTTCATGGTATTATGCCATTCATATTTCATTTACTCTTTCAGTTTCTTACACTAGGGAGACAATACAATCTTTACACATGTGGGTCTGACTTATTTCACTTAGAAGTATGGTCTCTAGTTTCATGTATTTATCGATAAAGCCTCAAGTTTATTTTTCTTTATAACTGAGTAATTTTGTTATTGATTCTTGAGTGCTGACTTTGTATCTTGCTACAGAATTTGATTATTAATTCTTTGAGTCTTGTGGTGGAGCTTTTGGAGTTTTCTATGCAGGGGATGTGTGACCTACAAATGACAGTCTAATGCTTTCTTTTCCTATCCATATCAAATGGGTGACACTTTTTATCTAAAGGGAGACCTTTTGAGACCTCTGGGCTTGCTGTATCTGTTCATCTCATTAGTGATTATTTGGGGGCTCAGACATCATGACTGGGACTGAATCTATTAAATGTATGCCTAGGGCCAGGGATACAGCTCAGTGGCATAAGCACCCGCCTGGCAAGTGTAAGGTCCTGAGTTTTATTCCTGGTACAGAAAAAGGAAAGAAAGAAAGAAAGAAAGAAAGAAAGAAAGAAAGAAAGAAAGAAAGAAAGAAAGAAAGAAAGAAAGGTATGCTTAAGATGATGTCTGTCTTCACAGGATCAGTGCTACCTCTTAAGAACAAAACATGCAAAGACAGTCTCATTTGTTTAGCAATAAAACTTCACTGAGTGGTGGTGAATGTAATATAGTCTAAAGTAATTCTAGGCAGCTGGCTTCCAGCTCTCCTTGTACCTTGCTCATAAGGGCAGCAATAGAATAAGAACTAAGAAGAACTTTATGGCTAGGCATGGCAAGCAGTATAGAAAAGAAGTTGTATCCTAGCGGCTTTAGGGAAGTTGGGACATTGGAATGTTGCCTGTCTAACGTGCACTTGTGGGAACTATAAGCTGGATGATTTCCACCATGTGCTTTGCCCCTTGTTTCCTGAAGCCCTTGCACACAACCTCGTGCATTGACTTATTCATTTACCTCACATATATTTTGCTCTCCAACTCCATGTCAGACAGTGTCAGAAGGTGAGTATCTAGGGATATATGGTTCTTGCCCTCAAGGAGTTTAAAATCCTGCCAGAGAGACCACATTATTAATTAATAATAATTATACACATTATTTTTATTTTGTAATATTACTACTTAAAAATATAATGAGGTTAATTAAAATAATTTGCAAAATGCCCAATGGCTAATAAATATGGATAGTCATTTTCCAAATAGCCATGCACACGTCATCATTTAATTGTAATGCTAATGAAGACTATCCTGGCCAGACAGCTAGAATGTGATGAAATTGTACAAGGGTGTCCTATCTTGTCTCATCTTCCAAGGACTGGGAAAATCTTTTCTGAGGATGTGGCTTTCAGTGTAAGACTTGAAGCATGAGTAAAATTTGGTCAAGGGAAGAGAAAGTCAAGATGAAGAGTAAAAGTGATGCAGGCCTGGACAACAGAATGAACATAACTGAGACTTCAGAACCAAGTTCCAATCTAGATCTGTAAACTCTTTCAGGAATATTTTGAATTACCTTTTATACTTTTCAATGAGAGCTCAAATGCTTTTATTTACCCACTTTTGTATGCTACCATTTATCCCTAGATTCTTCCCACCCTATCCCCCTTTATTCTGTCTCCTTTACTCTCAGTTCTCTGACAGTACTGTTTAGTCACACAAAAGATCCCACTGATTTTTTCCTTGACCTTAGTCCATGGAGTTTTAGTAGCAGTCATATGTGTCTAGACAAAAGACTGGTTAGTTTTCATAAAAGTAAATATTCCAGGTCTGACTCAATCTGATCAAGATCCAAGAAAGAGATGATAAGACTGATGGAGAAGAGCTCCTTAATGAACAGCAGTAAAAAACAAACCTAAGGTGTAGGCAAGAAAAAGTCTTTGCATTTTCTGAGGCTTCAGGCCCCAGACATGCTCCTGGAAGGCCTCAAGGATAAGAGGTAAGGACATTATTCCATTTCCTGTATGCCTTTGTATTTGAACACTTTTGTCACTCTCCCACCACCAGTCTCTGCACCCTATACCTCATGCTGTAAACAACCGTTTCTTATATTTTTAAGGGTAAATATTATCCCTTTCAGGCAGATTAAAATATCTTGTTTACATAGTCTATAGACATGAAGACGATTAAAGGCATCTTTCCTTGTCCTTTTCTTTTTTGTATTTAGTACAAGGTCTACAGGGTCTCACTTTGTAGATCAGACTTGTAGTGATTCTCTGTTTTCAAACTCCTAAGCACTGGGATCACAGATGCATGCCATCACGCTCAGTCTCAGTCGCACTCTCAGCACACTCCAGCGGGCAGGGCCAGCACAGCTTTTCAGGGATCAAAGCCTGGTCCTTGCATGTGCCTAAGCAGGCATTTTAATCTGCTGAGCTATCTGGCCAGCCCTTACAAAAAAACAAAACAAAACCTCTTTCATGATCAGTTTATTCGTTTATCAAATGGTTGGACAAAAAGAGTCCAGTATGCAACCATGAGGCTTGATAGTTTAAACAACAGGTCACAAATTATATGGAAAGTTAAACATTAAAAAGAGAATTCCCTATCACCCCGAGATGGCCATTGTCCATGATGGAGGAGTTATCACCTTATATATACTTTAGGGACCTCACCTTAGGGAGTGCCAGTGTAGCAATAATCTTCCTAGAAATGAGAGAATAGGTAAGGGTCAGACTAGTAGCCAAGAGACATATCTTGCTCTTAATTTTAACCAGATCAATTAAAAAAGCCATATCTAATCATTGAAACAGACTATTATGCCCTAAGGCCTTTCAACATAGGATCTTGCTTAAATTTTCTTTTTATGTTGAATCTTGTGAGGTAAGTCACACAACTATTTATTTTACAGAAAGAAATTTGAGGCTTAAAGAAATTAAGACCCTGGCTCAAGACTGTATAAGTGGGAGAGATACAATTGGGCAGGTTTTGTCTCCAGTGATCTCTTGGCATCTTGGTATTGCCTTACCTATGAGATATAAAGGATTTGGCTTCTTAAAACCAGCAATAGCCTCAAGAATCCACACTTTCAAAGTAAATAACTTCTTGGTCAGTGGAATCTGTCTACCATAATTCACCCTGGCATCTCTGTATATTTTAGAAATCAGTAGTATATGAAGAAAAGGTGGTTTTGTGTTCCATTAGGCGAGGAGGGCTGCTTTGGTCCAATAAAGGAGCTCCCGGTCTTCACCTACCGCCTGACAATTTGAAGGATACCCTTAGGATCCTAGAAGGCATTGGGCCGGAACTTAGACTTCCACTCAACAAATATGGTACATTGATATAGGAGACTTAGAAGGAAAAGAAGCAATACAATGTATAAGAACACCCAGAGAGTTTGTGTTTTCATGCCAAGATGTAGTGCCATCAATTAACAGCACCTCCTTTGCAGCTTTAAGTGGTTCTGAATACTAATGTGTTCAAGCTAAGAAACTGAGAGTCAAGCTAGGCATACAGCTCTAAGGCTCAATGGCCTGGACTTTTCTCTTATTTCTTTATTCTGTTACAGGAGAGTTGGTGCAATGGAACAGTGAAGGATTTTGGGGTCAGACATAGGTTTGAATTTGAGGACTGTGTGATCTGAACTTTAGTTTTCCTTCTTTTCAGGCTGGGCCACTAATGGTTTCCCTGAGGGTCACAGAATAAATATAGGTCCCAAATACTACACAGTAGTTGTGGTTAAACCATGGCACCAGTATTTCTACAACTACTATTCATAGTACAGGATAGTTTGTTTCATTATATTATTAATTATTATGTGCTTAGAGTTTGCTTCTTTATTAGAATGTATGTTCCAGAAGGGAAAGTCAATTATCTCTGGTGCTTAGCACAATGCCTAGAACATGGATGATGTAAATTAATAAAAGCTTAATAAGTTGTATTACCTAGAGGAATAAATACATCTATGTTAGAGAGATGGACACAAGAAACTGAAAGAAAATACAATCCCTTAAAATCTGGGACCTTAAAAAAACATGAAAGGCCCGAGCAAAGATGGAGCAGTCTGGGGCTCCTGGTGGTTGTGCTTTGCTGGCTCTTCAGATGTGTGAGGTTGGGCACCCTGTGATGGTTTTCGGCCTTTTTCTCTTGAAGTTCCACAACTCTGTGACCCCAAAGCTGCTCTTGGAGCCAGAGACAAAGAAGTCAGGCTGTCTATAAAGTGGAGAAACAGAGGTGTTCTTGTGACAGCCTCTAGCAGATCCATCTTTTCTTTCCTGGATCACCTGCCTCCACTCACCCTAGACCTGGAACAGGTTAGCAATTTCTAGTCTAATCTCTTTAGGATCCTAAGGGCATCCTTCAAGTTCTCAGCCTTTGGGTGAAGACAACAACTCTTTCATAAGACCCTAATTACTCTCTTGGGTACCAGAGGAAACAAAAATCTCCTGCAGTACTGCTGTTTTCAAAAACACATGGAAATGCTGTGATGAATTGCAGAAGACATTCTCCAGGAACTGAGTTATTCCTGCCTCTGGAAGCTTTGCTTCTCAAGAAGTCATTTATTTTAAGCAACCAAGTTCCTGATGTTCCACAGGTGAGGTAGTAAGTACATCAAAGAGATCAATCACATAAAGCAGAAGAGCCATTTTGAGCTAGATAAACCCACATTTTGTAAATGAAGATGGGCATAATTGTTTCAATGCTCTTCATCTTGCTTTGAGAAGTTTCTTAGGCCAGAAGCAGAAATTGGTTGGAATTCTGGCATTCTTGGCATTCTTGGCACTGGAACAGATAGCTGATGGGAGAGCCTAACCTCTCTGTGTGAGCTCTGAAAAAATGTCTAATACTTACACAATTCAAATGGAGGACAAATGTCAATGGAGCACGGACAGCATTTTCCAGAAAGCACATGACTGACAGATTTATTCTTTGTCAAAGGTGGCAGCACTACTATAAGTCACAATGACAAATGTGGCAGGCTTTGTTAGTTGCTTAAACATAGTGGGGTGTGGGGAATAGAAGCAGAGTTAACCACAAGGAAGTTGGGCTGGGGTGTAGTCTCCCCTCTTCTCACGTTTTCGCCCTGTGTGATTCAGAGTGGTCTCTGGCTCAGCCTCAGAAAACCAGAGCTCTGTGGGCCTTCTGTTGTCAAGTGACAGGAATCATTTGGCACTAGGTGTGGACAATGGCCAGAGTGCAAGGGCATGGAGGTGGAGCCAAGAGGACAAGTCAGTTTCTACAGCCAGAAGCACATGGCCTTCTGCTAGAGGCTGGCTGCTGAGGAGCTGAAGACGCATATGGTTGACAGATGCTATTTGCAGGTAGGAATGCAAAACCTCAACGAATTAAAATTTTATGTGGATCAGTCACAAAAAATGTTAAACACAAGCAACTGACTCCAACTTCTCCCTGATTCCAGTGAGGACAATTAATAGTACTATGGTCATGCCACCTACACATTTCTTTGTGATTGTGGTTTAGTTCTGAAATTCACTTCCTCTTATGACATGGCTAGTGTAAGAAATGAAAGTGAGCTTTTGGTTACTTTGACCTTTTGGGCCTCAAGTTGAGCAATTTCCACACTACAATCAGTACATTATGTTTTTTACTAGCTAGTAGGGAGGACATCTATGCTTCTCTGTTGGGTCATGGGGTCCTAGAAGCTAGAGTCTTATAAATTTATTTCCAGCATCATGTATTTTCACCCTCCTGCACCACTGCCAACCCATAGTGTCTAGCACAACACTTTGGGCATTTGAGGTGCTCGTTGAATGCTTGCTGAACTGAAAATGAGAACTAATACTTTCTATTATTGTTTTGATGTCTCTTCTGCTATTGCTGTTAGGTATAGCATCTTTTTTGTTTGAGTATTTTTCTCTTCTTCTTTCTTGTGTATTGGAACAATACAATGAGCTGGATTTTTGTCTAAGGTGGTCCCAGGCTTGGTGTTGGGAAGTAACTTCACAAGAATAATTTGATTTGATTCATGGAGAGATTCCAGTGAGAAGGAGAAGAGGATCTGAAAGCCTCTGTGCTGTGATGCTTACAGCAGCTGGTCCTCACTGTGGCTCCATTCAGATTAGCACATTGGCAGGTCCATCATCTTATGGTGATGGTGACAGTACCGCAGGGCTCAGGACATCCAGGTCCAAGTAAAGTTCTGCCACTGTGACTTTATGCAAGCCCTGACGTGTTTTTGAGTTTCAGTTTATTCATCTCTGAGATAAAAATGTTGGTTTGAAGATCATAGTAGTGGCTTTTCACACAAATATTGAATTTGTCATGTCCTATCCAATACATTGCCTCTTCCTCATGAGTTTCTGCCTGCATCGCTTGTCCTGGTGACCTCTTGTGAACAGCTGTGTTGATGTTTGGAACTGTCCAGAAAGTGACTGATTCTCTTCTTGTGTTTTTTTTTTGGGGGCAAAGTGAATGTTTTGGGGGCAAAGGAAAAATATTGGAAGAGGATCTACAGGATGGGAAGAGGGGTGCATACAGTCTTAGTTGCCCTTCCTGCAGGAAGATTTGACACATAGAAAGAATTTTTAGGATCCTCCAGGTATCCTTTCAGCTTTAGAATCTGGACATGTAAAATTTGACTGTGGCTTCTGGTGCTGGCATGAATTACATGGAGGACCACATGCTAATTTGTAGAAACAGCAAGGCAAAGACTTTAAATCCATGCACCTATTTATTCTTGTTAGGCTTAAAGGAATGTATTTAAAATTATAAAACCCTACAAATGCAGATTCTCTACAATTCTATTTTCAGCCATGCCTCACAACCTGTGATCATTGTGTCTACCGGGGTCCATCTGGAGCTCCGATTTCCCCAGTGTCAGTCATCCACTCCACACCCCTCCTACCTTCCTTCACTTGTTAGATGGAAACTCAGGTGACAGTGAAGACCCAGGACAGACAGCTTTGCTTGTCCCTGCTTCCCTTTAAGACTTTAATTTTGAGTGGTTTATGCAAAGCCTACAAGGCAATTGACTGCCACCCAGTGCTTTCATCTGTCCAGTTAACTGCAGCATCATTGCCAAAAGCACCCATGACTGAACTGTCTTGATGCCAGTGCAGAATTACTCATTGGAGAATCTGGGTGATGTGTAGATGGATGCCCTGGCTCTTCATGCACAGAAAGCTCAAGAGCCTATGTTGCTTCCACAGCAACTTTCTGACTCTCCCAAAGACAGTGTGTGCATTGTCACTGAGTGTTCGGTGGGGACTTTGTCCATAGAAGAGGTTGTTATAGGGGACTCTGTTCTCTCTGTTAGGGACCATAAAGCTTGGCATTTGATTCAACAATTCTCTTTGTTCTACTAACACACCTGGCAGAGATATAGTGAATGATCATCTTATTTGTAGTTTATTAACTCCATAAGCCTCTTTTTATAAATGACTGCAATAAAGAACAAACATAAAAGTGAGAATTGGCAGATGGAACATTAATCCTTTGATGTCACCTTTGGATCAAACATGCAAGTCCTTATGAACAACTTTCCATACCAGGTACGCCTGGTAAAACAGAGTTCTTGGGCCTCCAGCTAGGCAGCCAGGCCTGCTTTGCAACCACATGCCAAGGCCTGATTCTTACCCAGTCTCTGGGACTTATGGGAAAAATCAGATTTAGCAAACAGAGTAAAACTAAATAAAGTTTAGACATAAAATTGAGACTTCCATAAATTATTTTAGATAGTTTTCTTGGTATCATATGAAAGATTTGTATTAGCTTTTTACATAGATGAGAAGTTATACCCAACACACATACACACACATATGAACACACAGACACATGCATGTACAGCCTGAAAGCTGTCTCTAGATTGGGCAGTCTTTTACTCTCATCTTCAATGTGTGGTCTGCCTCCCCACCTGGAAGTTTTTATATATTGCAAATAATTCTTTTTAACTGTTTGGGAAAGACCTCTGAGCATTTTTCTTGAAGATTCCCCTTCCTTGTAAGCCTTTGTCAGACAGAGTGCTCTTAATTTTTATTCACCACTGAACTAAACACATCTTTGTAGAAATAAGGTGTTTAATGATGTTTGATTGACACACAATGAACTTGTTCTTTTTTTTCCAAATGAGTTGTTGTGAATGTACAAAAAAGATAACAAAATGATGTCGTTAACTGTCTATTTCACTTAAATTCTCTAAGAGAATGCTAGGATGAAGTTGGAGTTGAGGGTGGTAGTAGAGAACTGCCATGGCAACTAGGAAGCAGAGAGAGAAAGGAGGAGCTAGGAGGGAGATATACTCTTCCAGATCATAGCAAGTCCTTATGAACAACTTTCCATACCAGTGACCTGCCTGTTCTGATGTACTATACCTCCTAGCAGCACTTTTGACTCTGAACTCATCAGTTGATGACTCCATTGATGAATATAACACTCTCATGATCCAAACACCCTCTTAAAGCCCCATCTCTAAATACATGAGACTTTGAGGGGATCTGCTATATCTAAATCATAACATTCTGCCCTTGGCCTCCAAAGGTACATGCCCATCTCTTTATGCAAAATTTACTAAGTCCATCTCTAAGACCTGCCAAAGTCTTAATAGTTTCAACATTAATCAAAATTCCAAGTATGAAGTCTCCTCTGAGAAACAAGGCAAAATCATATCTATAATTCTATGCAAAAGTAAAACAAACAAACAAATCCCCACTGCCTCTCTTCCATTGAGAAAACCATCACAGAACCTTGAGGGAGGGTAGAGATCCTGCCCATTGACCCTCTGCCATTCTGGGAGCCTCCATCCAGAGGAATCCAGGTTCTTGCCCATCCCCCTACAAGATAGAATGGGAAACCAGTGTGGGAAGTGCCTGGCACATGGCACCCAGCTTGTCCAGAGGAACTCAGGGTATATCCACACCAACAACAGGAAACACTTTGCATACAACTCCTAATTTTTAATCAGTTCTCTTATATAACTATAGACTTTGCTCCTATGCACTAAATGACAAAACTAATAGTTACTAGAGTTTGTCAATATCTAAATTGTGTTTGCCACTATCATTATTGCTTCTAAGATGTCATATCTGTTGTAATCAGTGTTTCTTCCTTGTATAACAATATTGGGAAGCTCTGGAGTAACAACTTCACCAGAATCACAAAAAGACTGGGGACAGAACTAAACAGAAAACAAAAAACAAAATTCCACTCTCAATTAATAGGGAAACTCTGATCTTGAGACAGACACAAACCAAGAATTTTCTACACAAAAAAGATATTGGTGAAGAACACACTTTTCCTAGAGAAGCATGGATGCTAGTGATATAAATATTACCAACACTCACAAGGATCATCACAGAAAACAAAAATAAAAAATTGTTCTGAAATAGGAAGTGTCAAGACAAAGGAGCAAATGAAATCTCAGACCTCCACTTAGAACAAACATAGACACTGGCACAGAATAAATTGGAAGTCAGACACATGAAATTTCTGAAACAATAGCAACTGAAATAAAGAAACAACTACAAGAAGCTGTGGAGGAAATCAGATAAGAACCAATCTCCAGGGTAGAAAAGACAAGAAATGTAAACCATAATGGAAGAAATTTCTCAGTATATGTAAAGGTAGCATAGATAACAAAATAGAGGAGCATAGGAGAATGTTGGAAGCCTTGAATGAATAATATATAAAAAATTGCAATGTATGAAACCTATCCAAAGTGACATCTAGCAAATTAAAAATTCCATTAAAAGTGGGAAAAACTGCTTGGATGAAGCTGGAAATAGACTTGCAGATCTTGAAGACAGGACTTCTACTAGTGATGGTGAAAGGAAAAACCTCTTTAAAAAAACAAGGAAACAGGAAATAGCAATTCAACAGCTACAAAATGATGCAAAGAAAAACAATATAAGAATGAGAAGTGTCGAAAAGATAGGTTTGTTCTAATAGTGTTTGAGACAGGACATCAGGTCTGCATCTTATACAATGAATAACCACTAAGACAACAATATGCAATGTATTAACTATTGAAAATGTACGAATAATCAGTTGTGAAACTGTCTCATTGCTATTTGTTTCTCAATAAAAATATTTTTTAAGAAGGATGAGAGATGTAAATAAAAAATCAGAAGTCAATATAGATGATATAAAAAGGCTATTTGCAGAGGTTATAGCAGAAAATTTCCCAAACATAGGGAAAGAACATGACATACAGTGAGGAATATAGAACTCCAATTAGCCATAACCAAAATTAAGCTATATTCAGATACACAATAATCAAAATGTAGAAATTCAGCACACACAAAAAAGAAATTGCACAAAAATGGAATATTAAAAGCTGTTAGAGAAAAGAAACTGGTCACCTATACAGGAAAGCCCATCAAAATTATGACAGACTTCTTAACACAAACTATCCAGTCAAAAAGAGCTTAGAGTAAAGTAAGCACTGAAAGAAAAAAATTCCAACCCAGATTGATGTACCTTGCAAAGCTATCTTTCAAAATTAATGGGAGAAATAAGATACTTCCATGACAAGGGAGAACTGAAAAAATTCATGATCACCAAATCAACCCTAGAGAGAGTACAGAAAGATATACTAGACAGTGACAAAGGTGACTACAGTTGCAAGAACAACAACAGAAACCACCAAATGGGGCAAGCAATTAAACAAAAGGGAAATAACAGAGGAAAAAATAACATGACAGATATAAACAATACATGTCAGTTATAACAATATAAATGGCTTCCATTCACTAATCAAAAGAAACATTGGCAGAGTGGAATAAAAAACACGTTGTATATGTTGTTTACAAAAATATATATACAACATATTTACAAAAATATGTTGTATACAAGAAACATTTAACTGAAAAAGAAATTTATAGACTGTAAGTCAGAAGACAGAAATAAACTCTATGTGACAGGAACCCAGATAAAAGCAGGGGAAGCCATTCTGTTTTCAGACAATGTGAACTTCAAACCAAGAATTAACACAAGAGATAAGGAAGGTCACTACATACTTGTTAGGGGAAAATTGCAAGAGGAAGCGATAACAATGATAAATATATATGCACCAAATATGGAGGCACCAACTACATAAGACAAACATACATATTAATTCAGGTGAATGCACTAATTACTATTATTTCACTGAAAGGGACAGTTAGTGTTTATATTGTTTGATCAGTCTTACATGCCATTTTCTGGTAATCTGAGTAACTACTTTGAAGACAACAATATGCAATGTAATAAACATTCTTTTGTAATATTATTTATTCATTTATTTATTTGCTACAAAATCTCGCTATACAGCTCAGACTCAGTGATCCTTCTGTCTCAGCCTGCCCAGATCTAGGATTACAGCCATTTGCTACCACATCCAGTCTTGGTGGCCAGAACAGTGCGTGTGGGGTTCCAGGCCCAGCATGGCATGCAGTACCAGGGATCCCACTTGGATCCTTGCACTTGCCAGGCAGGCTCTTATGAGCTACCTCCCCAGCCAGCTCCATAATAATCCTTCTTAATTTCCTATCATCTTGTTTTCAAATTCTGTATTTTTTATTATTGTCTTTAAAATAAAAAACAATTAAAAAAGTAAAAATAAATACTTCAAATATACAAGGACACAGGGTAAATATGTTCTTTCCTACAGGGAAATGACTGGGGATGGATGGGGATGGTGATGAATGGCACTAAAACAAGACCAAAACTCAGCAAACATTAACTACTGTGATAATATATCTGGTACTCAGGGAAGTTGTGATAAGCTGAGAGCTCCAAAGTGCTTCAGTGGTCCCACTTCTATGGCACTGCTGGTTGCAGTCCTCATGGCCTCACTCTTGGGGTGGCTGTGATCACTGTCTATAGGATTCTTCAGACATTCCATGTTCATGACTTTTCCAGTTTCCTGAGGTCTCTGACACTTCTCTGACTGTAGCTTCATTCACTGTCCTCTCAGTGGCATACTACCTGGCCTTCTGGGCCGTTTTCTGAAATCTGGATGGAAACCTCTGATTTTACATCTTTTCCATTCTGCATGCCAGTGAAGTCAGCCCCAGTAGGATGAGGCCAATTTCTGCTGGCCACTCAAGCTGTAGCTGGATGTCCATGGAGGCTGCAGGGCCTTCCAAATTCCTGTGTGGCTGAGCACTGTGAACTGAATCATGTGGAATTAATTCCCTAGACTCTTCTTGCACAGGGTACTCTGGTGCTTTCTTCTCAAAGCAAAATCTTTCAAAGGAGTTCAGCTATACCAGTTTTTCTTTCTTGAGTCAGGGAAGACTTGTATAGAGTCTTGAGAGGTACTCTAGCCACCTTGTCTATTCTCCTGATGCAAAGTACTCGATTCCTTTTTAATGCTAATCTTTTAAGCATTCATGCTTTCTTGTTCCTTAGCTTGGCAGGTGCTTCTTTTCTTGGAACACTAAAAACTTTCCACCTCAGTTTTTGTTCTTGATTCTCACTGGAGATCTTACTAACGCCTCCAACAGTACTCGTGTGGTAGCCTCAACACTGAGTTTCCTTGAAATTTCTTCTGGCTGTTTAATTGGTTGCTGTTCCTAATCTGAGTCTTCTGCAAAGTCTCATAACGTGGGCAAAATATAGAAAAAATTTCTTTCATAACATAAGGCATATAGTCTTAAGTCCAATTGCCAGTGGAGTCCTTGTTCCCAACTAAAACCTCCTGAGCCTTGCTTTTACTGTCTGCGTTCCTGTCAGAATTCTCATCTTCTGAGATCTGGCCAGAATCACCCATCAAACTCATCTTAAAGGATTCTAGTGCTTCTGTAGTGAGCATCTCCACACTTTCACAAACTCACCTGCAAACCAATTCCAAAGGTTTCTGAACCACATGGGCAGGTACAGTCAGAGCAACAACCCCATCTCCTAGTACCAAAATTGGTCTTAGTTCCTCATTGGTGAGACACAGCATTCAACACCCTCAAATTAAAAGAGAAGTGTATTTGACTCACTTTTTTTTTTTTAAGTTTAGTCCACAGTTGCTTCGAAATTTCCTCTGCCAGATTAATTAGCCTGCTACTTCTTTCTAACTTTGGTCTCCCACAAGTGGCAATTTACTGGATGTGACCTGGAGCAACATATTTCCTTCTGTGGCTCCTTCTTTTTCTCTCTGTTGCCTGATTGTCATGATGTGAGCACCCTTCTGCCTCGGCACACCCTTCCAACATGTCCCTCCTGCTTTGGTGCCAGTTGACTATGAACTGGATCCTCTAAAATCCATGAGCCAAATAAATCTGTTCTTCTTCATTTATGGCAGTCAGATATTGTGTTTTAATAATGCAAAAAGTGGCTGACACACCATGATAATTTGATCATGGTTAATGGTCACTTTGTGTCTATGTTACACAAGTTAGTGCTATGTTAGCAGAAACTAACACTGTATTTCAGGGCAGTGCATTACTTTCAACTCAACCACAGCTAATGGCCTCTCTCTCTCTCTCTCTCTCTCTCTCTCTCTCTCTCTCTCTCTC
>NW_004524578.1:30325291-30332350 GCF_000260255.1 Octodon degus
ATATAATATATATGTAAATGTATAACGATCACACTCATCATAACGAATTTGTTGTACCTGTACATGATGTATGTTGATTCTTCCTTTTTTCCCATGCTCCTCTTCTCCCTCCAACCTCTCTTCCCTTTCTTATTTATAGAAGCTTTGTTTCCATTTTTCCTTCTTTGTTTTTTCATTCTCCTCCCTTCCTTTTTTCACCCCTCCTTTTCCTTTGCTCCCTTTTCCATTTGAACATTTTCTTCTTATTTCATAATATCTGTTGTATGTTTTGGTCCTTCACATCGATTTGTACAGTGGTTACACAAATGTACACTCCCATCAACAGTGGAGAAGGGCTCCCTGCTTTCTATAGCACCTCTAGGTAGCCAGTTAACTTCCCATTTCTGTGCTATGACAAGACTCTCTGTGGTGGTGGAGTCAACAGCCATTCCACGTCTGTCTGTGGTTTTTCTACAAGTCTGATCTTGAGTCTGGATATGTCCACAGGTACGTCTTAGTCCTTAATAAGCCCTGTGTAAATCTTTCCTAAGGCTGTGGGCTAAACATACCCTAGAAGATGGGATCAAGGTGAAAGATGCCAGAACAGAAAGAAAATAACATTTGGAAGTTTTAGCAGGCAGAACCAGTTTTTAAAAATGTTTACGTTCCTGCTCAGATCTCTGGACTTAAAAACAACCTTGTCTAATGCATCTTGTTTTGCTTTGTTTTAACTCAAATTATGTTGATGAAATGATTCTCAAATGACTGGAACTGGGCAATCAGCAGACACAAAGAGCAGATAAAGTTTTTGACAGGGAGATTACATGCTAGCTAGAGGAGAAGCTAATGGAACAAATTTTCTTTTCAGGTGGTGAAAAGTGATAAATTAAGATGCAAGGAGAAAGGGTGATGGAAACATTTCAATATTTTATACAGGATGGTCAGGGGAGGCATTATTGAAAGGTGATATTTAAGTAAATATCTGAAGACAGAGTAAGAAGTGTGACAGCACTGGGACAGTACCCAGGTCAGATCTGGGAAAGTGTGAGGCAGTTGTGTCTGCTCAGTGGTCTGGCTGGAGGCTCTTAATATGGACATCTGTGTGCCAAGGCACTTCCCATATCACTGGAATGCAAGAAAAATGCCCAGGTAGTGTGCTTTATCTTTTTAATTTTCAATTCCTCTCTGAAAAATGTGAAAGTATATGGATTTCCCTCTGGCCTATTGGAAAAAGCTGCATTATGCTTTCAGTAGGTTAGGATTTAGAAATAATCTGACAAGGTAAAAAACTTTGTGTTGGGAAAAAAGATAACATAAATAACACACTTGGCTCAAAGCCTCCTATATTACAAGTGCTCAATAAATAATGGTTGTTAGAAAAAAAAACTTTGTGTCTACTGGGATGGGAGAAAGCACAAAGGGATGGAGTAACTGAAAGACATTGAGAGTCTACAAGTACCTCCAGGGTATGGGAGGCTTTGGAGTACCTCCCAGCCCAGAAGCCCTGAGAAGGCTGACAATAAAGTTAGACTTCACTTCATGTTCATGGTGTCTAATTTCCTTCTAGAGAGGAACTATGTACTCACTTACCGGCATCCCTTACTGCATAGAGCACAACACTAAGAAACTCATCAGCACATTGTCTCTGTTTATGGAATGGATGTATTGGAACTGTGTTCATAGATCGTGGAATCTGGTGAAGATAGGAGAATCTCAGGAAATGTAGGTCCTGGAGTTTGCTTATGAAAGTATGAGTCTGCCTCAAAACTAATATGCAAAACACTTTCTAATTTATATCAACTTTCCTGAAGTAGTCAATAAGAGATGCAGTCCTGAAGGAGATCTGTTGCCAGAACTGTCAAAAGAGTCATCTTATTAACAATGATTTTTTGATGACTACATTCATAGAACATCTTATTTATTTATTTGGTTTAGGGTCTCACTATCTCATACTTGTAGCAATCCTCCTGTCTCAGCCTCCCCAGCACTGGGATTATAGGCGTGCACCACCATGTCTGGTCTTGGTGGCTGGCATGGTATGCCCAGGGTTTTGCAGAATGTGGTACTGGGGATCAAATCTGGGTCCTTACGCTTGCCATGCAGGTGCTTAGACCCCCCAGCTATCTCCCCAGCTCCAAAAGATATGTTAAAGACTATGGTTTGTTCTTATGTTGTGTACCCTGTGAGATCTCACTGCCTAGTGGATTAGTCTAGCTTCCATTCTTTGGGGATAAGTATCCACATTTTATATTTACCCATTTTATTTGGAAGTTCTCAAGTGATAAATTTTGCACAAAATCACTTGTGAAATGTCTAAGGAAACACTAGTTTTTCATTTTCTTCAATTTTGCTCTCTATTGTTAACTCTAACACCAGTTACTTTTTTGATTGCTTGTAGTGACGTTTTAGGTATTTGCCTTCCAGATGTCTTACTGAACGAATATCCTATGCTATAGGAAAGTTAACAATTTGCTGTTTTTTTTAAGGAGAACTAATGATTGAAATTATGTTTATAAGAAAAGTAGTCTGACTTGCCTAGGCAAGTACAGGGACTGGGGTTCAATCCCCAGTACCATATGCCATGCTGGCCCCATCCCCAGGTGTGCTGAAATAGCCACTGAGTCCAGGTGTAGTGCTGCACACCTGTAATCCCAGACCCAGGGAGGCTGACAACAGGAGAATCACTATGAGTCAGAGATGAGCAATGAGACACTGTATCATATACATAAATTAAAAAAGAAGGAATAAAAATAATTTTAAAAAAGAAAGAAAAGTAGTCTGTAGATACAGAACAGATACTACCATTCTGATGTTCTGCAAAAGTAATATTACAATTGTTTTCTGTTGTCTGAGATCTTCTACTTGTTTTGTGACCTTGGGCATCTTACCAAACTGCTCTGAACTTCATTTGTATTGTATAGAAATGGAAAATAATAGTAACCCAATCAGAGCTGAGGTTGGTCTTCAACTTGCCTGAGGATGAATGAATATGTATCTCCATCCCTCCCAAGCACAAAACAAGGTTCAAAAAGCAAGAGCTGAAATCCTGAACTATGATAATAAATACAGCTGAAAAAAAGAGAAACTTTCAGATTCAGTGTATTAATTTCTTTAAACATGCTGCTTAATGTTGGATAAATTTAAAGAGCTCCAAGGTAGACTAAGGTTTTCTGAAATAGAAATTGAGGTCCATGTGTTTGGACCTGTATAAGTTAAGTGGCTTACATATTCTTTTCCTTCAATACTTCACAATCTGATACCTTAGCTATACGTTTACTCTTTCATTAGTATTATCATGAAGTGCATGTATTTTTAAAAGAATCTTTATAATAAGGGTGATATCTACATCTTTGATTAGATGGTTTCTGGATCCTGTAAAAATTTTGCTTAACGATCAGATTCTATGAGCATCATCCCCTATATTGAGAGATGACTGGCATGTCAATCAGTTTTAGCAATTATTGTACTCATTTTTTGAGTACATCATGTTATGTACACTGAGATGTACCGAGGTCTTAAATAACCTCTCAAAGCACAAGTTCACATCTTTCTTAAGTGATATGTATAATCAGATTTACTGCCACTTTCTAAATGCTGTTACATGGCTCATTTTAGTTAAAATTGAACAACACTTTAAAAATCTCAAATAATACATTTGATTTTATTTCAAAACATCATCACAGTATTAAATAATTAAATAATTAAATAACAGAG
This sequence comes from Octodon degus, assembly GCF_000260255.1. Taxonomy (NCBI): domain Eukaryota; kingdom Metazoa; phylum Chordata; class Mammalia; order Rodentia; family Octodontidae; genus Octodon; species Octodon degus. The sequence goes on from NW_004524578.1 coordinate 30,328,985, forward strand.
GTTGATACCAAAGAGAAATATTTCATATAGTATCATGGGATATGATCATAAGGTTGGAGTTTACACAAGTCAAATAATCTTGAGGTTTTTCCTTAATGCTATCTTTTATTATTTTAGACAACTACAATCTGACAATCACAAGTCACATCTAAGAAAACTAAGTAATTTATCTTCATGTTGTCATTTAATAAAATTTATGATAAGTTTGATCACATCATCATATATATTTCTGTATTTGTTTGGAAAAGGTCATGAATTGAAGTATGTATGTTTTGGCAATACATTTAGTATTACTTCTAGAAACTTTTCTCCCATTATTTATAGTTCACTGGTATTAGTACATGGCCTCATCAGAAATAGTTTCCCTTCATGGTTTGTTCTTTTTCATTGTTATTGTCACTGCTGTGCATAAATCACACTCAGGTTATGAATCTTACTCCTGGTAAATTTCTCTTGTTCTTGACTTTGGGCAATGAGTTTTTGTACCTGGACTTAAAGCTTCCTCAATTTCTGTGCTTTTGGGGCATCTCCAATATACACTATAAAGTGTTCTTTCACTTTTTCCAATTATAGATGAAGCCAATGGATCTTGTTTGGAAACCGGAGCCATCATATCAGATTGGTGTTAATCCTAAGGGATAAGGTAGACCAGAAATCCTGAAAACTGAAGCTGCCTGGGAGGGAAGGTTGGGAGAAAAGTAACTCATGACTCACTCTGAGGGAATTGGATTGTTCTGCATACTGATGCAGTGGTCTCAGGAAGGAAAGAAGGCTCAATCAGAGTGTTCTCTAGGTCAGCAGGATAGCTCAGCAGCATAAGCACCTGCCTGGGAAGCACAAGGCCCTGAGTTTGATCCCTGGTACCAGAATGCTCTCTAGTGTGGAAAAGCATAGCACTGTGAATAGATCAGGAACCACCTTGGTCTGTGAAGCTACATGTTTTTTGGATGCATTAGTTTGGGTTTTTCATCACTGGGACTAAATTCCAGATGTTTCAACCTGAATGAGAAGTACGATTTGGCTCATGGCATCAGTAGGTTTAGTCTGCAGTTAGTTAGCTCTAATGAAGACATGTCATGGTGTTAGGATCTGGTGAAAAACAGCTGCTTACATGGTGGCAGTTAGGAATCAGTGAGAAGAGTTGAGGATAAGAAAACACCTATTGAAGTCATGTCCAGTGACCTAGCTCCTTTGACCAGACACTTCCTCCTCCTATCACATGGATTACTGAACTCATCAGTGGATGAACCCACTGTTGAGTGTAGTGCTCCATGATTCAATCACTTTCCAAATATATAAGACTCTATAGTGATGTTCTGGATCAAAACCATGACAAGGGCCAGATATGTAGCTCAGTGGCACAACGCCTGCCTAACAAGCACAAGGTCCTGAGTTTGATAACAAAACAAAGCAAGTCAACCCCCCCAAAACAAAACAAAAAAACCCCACAGTATGTCTAAACCATTACTGTAGATCTCATTTTCTGCAAGTCCCCAGACCACTGGGCTCAAGAAATGTTCCCACAGAAAGTTTCAGTTTAGCATGAGTTTTGGGGCAGTGGAGGATAGAGACGTGAAGACTTCCTTGCCTTCCACCCAACAGTGCTTCTAAAGATCACCCCATCTGTTTTCTATTGTTGGACATTCCTCTAACATATGTCTTTCATTGCATAATATGAGATTAAAGACTTAAACATGCAAATTCAGTAAATGATGAGTGATTTGTTGGATTCAGGAAAGGGACTGGAAGGGAGACCTAGAAGATAGAAAAACAATGACTGATCATTTCAGTTTTCCTTGGGATAGCATTATTTCAATCCCAGTGAGAACTTTTGTGGAACAAGTCTTTTGATTTTGCAGAAATTATTCTTGACATCTTGAACCTCTAATCGTTAGTCATCACTGTATATGCTAATACTGTTTTCTTTTTCTTCTTTATTTTTCTTTTCTTTTTTGGAAGAAATGGGGATTGAACTCAGGGCCTTGCCTTTGCCATGCAAGCACTTATTCTACTGAGCTATCTCCCCAGTCTTCTAATGCTCTTTTCCACACTGAGAGTTCTTTTGTCCTGAGTGGATATGTCTGACACTTTGGATTACCTGTATTTTTTCAAAAAGTCTTTGTGAGAGGATTTGTCTTAAATAAGCAACAATGGAGCCCAATACAGCATTGAAGTAAATCTAGTAAGGCTTGGGGTATCATCTGGCAAAAATTGAGGCAAAAATTAGGGAAAAGACTCTTTTGGCCTAAATTCTAAGAATAAGTTGCATATGTTATATTGAGCCCAGCATTTTGTTACAAGGTTTATTTAGTAAATATATATCAATATTTCAATTCTTTGACCTTTTCCTCTAATTAATTTCTTATATATTTCTTTTGTTTTTCTTCCTTCTTCCAATATTGCTTGCATATATCTGAAAAACTAACTTAAAGACAACATTATACAACAAATATTGTGAAATTCATAATATTTTATTTAGTGAAACTATCATTTATAATTTTTCTGTTTTAACACCAATTTAGAGAGCCACCCAAGCCCAGACCCTGCAAGTGTGTGGGAGAGCTTCTGCACTCCCCCGTGCCCACTGGACTTCTCTGGACCAAGGCCAGGCTGGCCACATGAGTGAGATCTTTGGTTGTGCTCTCGGGACCCCTCCACCCCTCCAGAGCCAGCCCAAGCATGTCTTGTGAGTGAGAACGTCTGCCCCACTCTCGGGAACCCTCCACACCTGGCCAAGCCCAGGCCTTGTGAGTGTGTGGGAGAGCTTCTGCATTCTCCTGCAATTCCTGAACATCTCCAGACTCAGCCAAGGCCTGGCATTCAGGCCTCAGGTGAAACCCTGCAGCTGAAATCCCTGTAGAGCGACTAGGGGCCAAAACCACCCAGCTAATCCAGGAGCAGAACATCTTGCCAGAGGGGTAAAACAGGCTTACCTCCAAGGCCTGGCACAGAAGGGAGCTGAGCACAGTAGCCAGACCCAAGCCAGGTACAACTGGATGAACTCAAACTTAGTAGATCTGCACCCAAATTTTAGTAGGTTCTAAGGTTATAACTGCACAAAACCTCTACACAAAAAGTCAGAGGACAGTGCTATACAAAATGACAAAGAGAAGGAGCAAAATGCAATCTCAGGTCCTGAACAAACAAAACAAGTTCATAGGACACTGGCAAAGCTGAAATGTCTGAATTAATAGCATCTGAAGTAAAGAAACAACAGCAGAAAGGTAGAGAAGAACTCAAATCAGAATTAATCTTTGAAATTAAAAAACCTCTGAATTAATAGCATCTGAAGTAAAGAATCAAATGCAGAAACATATAGAGGAAATCAGATCAGAAATAATCTCTGAAGTAAAAGAATTAATAACT
>NW_004524578.1:30332635-30333251 GCF_000260255.1 Octodon degus
ACAATGTGAGACTAATAGGCATCAATGAGAAGGAAGGAGTCAATACAAATGATATAAAAAGAATATGGGCAGAAGTAATACCAGAAAACTTCCCATGAGGAAAACGGAAAATTTTGACATTCAGTTAATGGAAGCACACACAACTCCAAATAACTTCAACCCAATTAAAAATGCATGGAGACATATAAGAGTCAAGATCCCAGAAATTCAGCACAAGAAGAATATACTGAAAGCCATTAGAGAAAACAAACAGATCACATTTAAATGAAAACCCATTAGAATAATGGCCGACTTCTCCTCACAAACCATGAAGGCAAGAAGAGCATGGAGCAGAGTACTTCAAGTCCTCTATGAAAACAAACACCAGCCCAGACTACTATATCCTGCAAAACTCTCTTTCAAGTTTGATGGAGAAGTGAAATATTTCCATGACAAAGAACAACTAAAGAATTTCATGATGACAAAGCCAACCATACAGAGACTACTAAAAGATGTTCTAAAGAGGGACTAAAATGATTAGAACTCCATGAATGAGAATAGAAGGAACCCACTAAATAAGGCAAACAATTAAACGTAGGAAAAAAGAAGGAAACAATAGCAGGTAAATAACATGTCA
>NW_004524578.1:30339499-30354827 GCF_000260255.1 Octodon degus
TTAATTTTTTCTTCATATTCTGTAGGGACTTAAAGTTTAACATATGAATACTTGATGGAAAGTACCTGTTCCATGTTATGCCTAAGATGTTTGATGTTCAGACAGATAGTGAGGTTAAACTCAACTGCCTATGTTGTAAGGTAATAATAATAAGCTTCTCTTTTGGAGTATTAACAACCTAAGTTTGCGGACCAAAAATTAGAGAAAAAGAAGGGCTGCAAGGACAGCCAATATTTTGGCCCTAGCCTTTCAAGGTCAGTGAGGACACAAGACATAGGTGATCCTGTATTGTAATACCATGTAACTCAGTTGTATACCAAATTTTCTGATCAAGGAGATTATGGGACCACAGAGGAAAGTGATCAATAACGTAGAGTGTGCCTAAGGAGAGTCACATGGAGATGAAACATTCCCTCAGGCTTTCACAGAGAGCAAACTGTTCAAGCAATGGCTGTGACTCATCCACATGGATGACACTGACAAAGGATCTACAAAGAGTGGTAAAGGGTTTAAAATAAATCCTGAGGGGACTTGACTGACCTTATCAGATACAAAAGTTACATTTCTTGTTATATAGCTCTTCCTTTATCTTGGTCTTATCCATCCAACAGAACAATATAAAAACAAGTTATAAGGGGTAAAGCCATTCTGGTATGCTGTTCTGTAAAGGGCTCAGGTCAAAACTTCTGACATTGCTAGTCCTGTGGATGATCCACTAGTACTGCTAGATTATATTGGAATATTTTGCTGAATTCACACATATACAATATTTAAATGACAATGGAATAACCTTCTCTGACAAAAGTAAACAAAAAAATGGTATACAAATGAATCACCATTTTGTACCTGTATATTCAAAATAGTTAGGATAGATACAGAAATACATTCTTTTAATTCAATGAATAAGATTTATTCTAATAGTGTTTGTGGACAGGATGTCATGTCTGCATCTTTTACAATGAATAACCACTAAGACAACAATGTGCAATGTATTTATTTTTGAAACTACCATACTGATCAGTTTTGAAACTGTCTCATTTGTATTTGTTTCTCAATAAAATTATTAAAAGACAAGCACCAATTTATATTCTCTTTAAAAGTAAAAATTAAAAAATTATAAATATATACCTATTTTGCATCTATTATATTCTATAAAAGTGTATGTAGTACTGAAATCACAATGAAGAATAAGAAAGATGTGATTCTAGCTTAGAAGCAGAGTCTAAGTCTAGTGATTAGATATGTAGACAATGGTGTCCCTGAGATCATCATATATATCTCCTTATTTTAAAGCTTGGGAAATAGATGAAGTACTTAAAAGTGAAGAAATATTATTTGTTGTAGCTGGCCAGTCCCTCACAGCCCATTCTCTAGGTTCCCAGGGATTGTGACCACAGTCCCCTCAACAAACTCCTGTCATGACCTAATGAATCCCTGTCTGCATTTTCTCAAGCTTCACACATCCTGGGAAGACTGACCTCTGGAGGGACTCTTGTTCACCTCATGCTTAGCTATGACCAAGAAGCAGAATGTGCAGCACTGTTGGCTTTGGGGGAAAGTTGTCTCCCTCTTCCCCTCTATGCATTTCTGGGCTTGCCTGAGGAGAAGACTTTGGTAAATTACTGAGTCTTCACTAAACTGGTAATTAAAGAGGGAGCAGAGAAGGCACACAGTCTAGTACCATCTGGAAGAGTCAGCACTTTTTCTGGATAATGAGTTCTTTATCCCTCAGGTCATTGCCTGGTTGAAGGGAACTCACAGTGCAGCTGCATCTGGAATCAAAGAAGGGACATTCTCAACTCCCTGGTTCAATTACTGACTTTTGATCACCACATTTCATTTTAGGACAACAAGAAAGTAGGTTATGGTTTTGAATCATTCACTTCTGTCTCTGTTGCTGCTCTTTGTAAGACTTCTATAGGCAACTTTGGACCTCCCTATATAAATATATAAAATACATATACTATATATAATAATTTATAAAAGTATTATATTTTAGAAAGACTCATCTATAGTATTGGAATTTTCCTGGATAGTTGCTTAAGAGAACATTAGATTGAGTTTTTAGATTTGTTTCATCTTGCACTGAAAAACACATTCTAATATAAAGGCTTGAGGGCTGTTCATGCAGCTCTCCCAAGTAAAGACACCAGACAGAAATGTCCCTCTTCTGTCTCCTGAAACATTTTATTGGTGGTGAACTTCACCTGTGTGTGTTGCTCCCTTCTATTCATGAACAAGGGTTCCTGCAATCATTCAACTGTGGCTTCCATTCCCCTCCTTTCTTCCCAGTTCAAGGAAGCATATGACCATGTTTCCCAAACTCACTTGCCCTTGAACCCTTTCTTTCAGGGATTTCCTATTAATCGTTCCTGAAACTACTGTTCTCTAGAACGTAACATGAAATTGTGACAAATAAACATAAAACTGGGTGAATGTGATGATGTTTCATGGATAAACATGCAGCTGTTCAGTTTATAAAAGCAAAGTGCATACTTTCTTAAATTCTAGATTTCCATTGGTATAGCCCAGCATTAGAGTTGGAGCAGACAACAGAAATCAGTGGGGTGGTAGTAAGGTCCAGCTTAGTTCTGGTTGGAGAAGGGACTGCAGACAATGGTAAGCCCACTGAACTAAGGGTGGTGTCCCTTCCTGCCCCAGAAGACCCATCCAGGGAAGAAGTGCCCAGAAAGGAGAGTACCAGACAGCAGCTACACACTTTCATTGACACCTCATTTCCTGTCAGCATGGGAGAAGAGGCAAGAGGATAGCCAGAAAGTTAGTCATACTGGGAAACTTATCTTTATGGGCACTGGTTCCTCTCAGTAAGGGGTGGTGGGCATGTGGTCCAGCTTGCAGACCAAAGCCATTTCCCAGTACTGTCACGAATCCTAGTTGTGCGCTATTTCCAGCATGTCATTGTCTTTGGCTTGTGAAACTACCATCTAAGAGGACAACTGCATTTGTATTCCTTGGGTATTTCCTCCTGACATTCTTTACTGATTATCTCTGCAGGAGCTATGACCCCTTGTTTGCACACTCAACCCATCAGCCAGTGGCATTTTGTCTCTTAAGAAACAAGCCAACCCCAGCTGATCACAGCAACATGCACATGGCTTAAGTTCAGGGATGCAGGGTCCTGGCCCAGATCCCAGTGAGGCTTTAATTAACAAAAAAATTGAAAGCATGAATATCTGGAGGTGTTCTGTGAGTATCAACTGGTGGAATTAAGAACTATTTAGTTCACCTCTCCGTCCTCTAATAAAAATTAAGATTTAAGAACCTGAGTCACTATTAAAGGCCACCTTCCTTCCATTTTGGTGGCTAGAAACCTTGATGTTTCCTGGTAATGACAACACTATACTTGTCCACCCTCCATAGAATTGTCCTTATGGTCCACTGAATTAATTCAGTCACATGTTCATAATAGATTATTGTTAATCATTAGATTCTGTGGGGTGTATGATTGTTTGTACCGGGGAAACAGGACAACCTTGCAACAATCTTCCAAGGGGAATTTTATTAGATCTAAGACAAATACAAGGACACATAACATAAGAACCATGTGAGTCTGAGTCATGATGACCATGGGAATTGTGATGGACAGGGCCTTCATCTGGGCTTTGAAATATGACTGCCTTTACTATTAAACAGTTTTTGAACATTTAATCAATTCTAACAATGGTTTTAAGCAACTTTACATACTGTCCTAGGTGCTTCCTACATATGTTTAATCATCACAACAATGGTGTAAGGAAAGCAGTAGGAAGCTGATATGAAATCATATAGATAGTTTCTGGTCAAGCTGTCGTTAACTCTCAAACAGTTATGTTGCAAAGCCCAGCTCCTCTTCACCAGTATGCTGCCTTGGATTGAGGGATTTGGGAGAAGGCCTCTCTGATGAGGGAAGCCTGGTCTCTAAGGTGTTGCACACCAATGTTTAAATGAAAGAAACCTAGCAGTAGGTACTTGCTGTAATGGTTGACACAATGCCTGGAATAGAATGAGGACTTGTTTATTGCATATTTGAATTTGAATTATTGACTCAATGGTCATAGAGAGTTAATGCTGGGAAAAGAAAGCTGTTATCAGATAGTATATGGTTTTGAATTACAGTCTAAGAGGTTTAAACGTGGTACTGTAGATGGTATCTTTTCTATAATGTTTGAATTTCTGTAGAGGCAAACATATTAGTTGCTAAACATACTATTCTAAACAATCCATCCTGTGTTATCTCTTTTTCAGCACTTTCTATAGGATTGCTATGAAAAATTGACACAGTGTTAATCAAGTCCATTACAAAATTCTCAGTAAGTTTTTATTTATTTATTTATTTCTATTTATTTGATACATGGTCTTGCTACACAATTCAGACTTAAAGTGATCTTCCTGTGTCAGCCTTCCCCCTGCTAGGATTACAGGTGTGCACCATCATGCTTGTTTTGAGGCCAGTATAGCATGTCCAGTGTTCTGAGGCCCAGATAGCATGCCTAGGACTGGGGATTGAACTCGGGTCCCTATGCTTGCCAGGCAGGCACTTAGATTACTGAGCTTTCTCTCTATCATCCAATTCTCACCAAGTTTTGATGAAAGTGTTTGCTACAGAAATTGGGGACCAATTATTCTTGAATTATTAATCTTGTCACGCTTGTAGTTTTCTACAAATACATGACACTGGCAAGCCTTAAACAGCCAAATTATAACATGGTGTAGCCCTATTCTCCTTGATTGTAGATGACTGGATCTGTGGTGGGCTCTGGAACACACCACTGTCCTCTCTTGGGAACAGTGAGAGGACAAAGCATTGGCTGGGTGCTTTCTGTTTTTCTAGGTGTAGAAACTGAAAGAACATGCTAAAGAGAAGAGCTGAACAAAGTATTTTTTGTTTTGCTACTTTGCATCTATGTCTTGAGCTTAAACCTTTGGATTTTGAATTCATTTGTGGAATAGGAAATTCTTTCCAAAATTAAAGATCCTGTAACACTTTTCAGTACTCATTCCTTTTGGCTTTTCAGATACATTTTACATGGCAGCTCATTCACGTGTTTTATGAACTTTACTCAGATGTGGTGTTCTCCTGACTTCCCCTCTTTTCTCTAACCACTCTTATACTCTTCTTCAGTTTCTCTTCCTCTGTGCTTGAAGAATTGCTGAAACATGTTTATTTTCTGTTTTACTATGTGTATAATTCTATCCATACTTGGGTTTTAAAGTTTTATGGCTTTGCTGATGGTGCCTTCGGAGTGTACCCATGACCACAGCTTCCTTTCTGAGCCCCCAGTGGGCTCACTGTTCTAGCTGCTTGCCCAATGTCTTTAACTGGTGACCACTGAGCATCTAGAGAAGTCTCCAAGTGCTCTCATGGTCACCCCCTTGGTTCAAGACTATCTTTTACCCAACTTCTCCATTGCAATGCATTTTATATATGGTTGATCCTTAAAGTTAAGTTTTGATTCATCACTCTCTTGCTCCCAAGTCTTTAGTGATTATCATCTTTCAGGAAAAATCCCTATTCCCTTTTTTTTGGTGGCATTCCTTTAGGGAAGGGTCTACAGGGTATTCAGAGTCTCACTACTAGATTGGACTCATAGTGATTCTCCTGTTTACAGCCTCCCAAGTACTGGGATTCCAGGTGCATGCCACCACACCCAGTCTCAATCACAGTCCCAGCACACCCTGGGGGTGGGGCCAGCACAGCAGGCCTGGGGATTGAACCCCCAATCCCTGTGCCTACTTGCAGGCACTTTAATCTGCTAAGTTATTTGGCTGGCCCTAAAATCCCTATTCCTTATCTTGATGTTTTAATGTATCTTTAATATGGTTGTGGCAGTTGATATCAGAGTATTTACACATCTTTTAGGAATTTTCTTTTTATTTATTTATTTATTTTTCATTAACTTTATTGAAAATCAGTAATTGCACATCATTAAAAATTGTAGACAAATATTGGAATATGAAAGATATAAGATGTAGAAGAGTGATTTTTGGTGAAACATTTCTGAAATGAATAAATCACATGAGATTAACAGATTGCACACTGTAAATAATTTACAAACTTAAATGAATATAACAATAAAAACTGTTCAAAATAAAAATGAAGAAGAAATCACAGATCAGTCGTATAATAGTTCACTCTGTGTCAAAATCAAGAAGCTTATATTCATAGAATTCTCAAAGTAGAAAGGAGTAGGCAATAAATATTTAAAGATTTAAAATTTCTGCATTTAGTTGAACTTATAACACCACATTTCCAAGAAAAATGAACTTTTTGCACAAGAAATTTGAATGAAATCATGCCAAATACACAAAAATGAATCTGTCCAAAACTTATTGCAAAGAAGGAATTTTCAAGTAGACTCCTTTTTATACCTCCTCTAGCTTTCAAAATCCTATCCATTTCCTTACATTTCAGTGTTGCCTTTTAAAATAATGTATTGGTGATTCTAAATGGAATTGATGCCTCTTTTCTCTAAGTTTCTGTGATATTTTGGCTGTGAGTTTGTTAAGGCAATTATCAATTTATATTTCACTATAGTTCAGGTGTTTAGGGAATTCGTTAAATTTAGGGAACATCCTTGATCCTTTTTACCTGACTACCTCTACAATATTGTATCATCCTTGGTAATCTGCAGAAATTATTCTATCATATTGGTTTGGCCAGAAACCTCATTATGTTTGTTTCCACTGAGTAATTCTGCTTTTCCTGTCCCCTCTTCTGGTCTTCAGCTATAAATCCCCTCTTGTCTTTATTTAAATTGGAGCCTATTCCACTCTGTTTTTCTCACTGCAAAACCCCATTGTAGTATCTCCTATACCTAGCACCATTGGTTGAGTTGAATAAGGTCTTCCTTACCATGTTTTGTGGTGGTTGTTGTTATTTTGAGGTAGGGTCTCACTATGTAGCACAGACTACTCAAACTCATGATCCTCTTGCTTCAGTCTCCCAAGAGGTGTGATTGTAAGGTGACCTTAAGGTGACAGGCTGCTTACATCTTTAATGAGCACCATGGATAAATTTTTTCTTTAGCATTGACACTATAGCTCTTGGTTTCCTGTGGTTAATCTTTAAAGGCCAAAAATTGGGGCAATCATATCTTTTGAGATTCTTCAAGTACGCAGGAAAAAAGCATACTTTTTTGCCTACTGACGCTAATATTTTCTTCTGCTTTTCATGTAAGTATGGATGCAAATATCTATAAAATGCATAGTGCTCAAAGTTTCTTTAAAGCTTGTATTGGCATTGCTTATTGTTAAATAAGATTTTCTCAGGATGGAATAAAGATACTGAGGGGTGAAGTTAAGAGTTCCAGCCTGGGGAGCTGGCTGATAAGAAAATTTTAATTGCTGAGTGTGTCTGGAAGTTTGCCATGACTTCAGTTCTAATAAGACTTTCTTCCTTTTTCCTTCCACAAGATCAGTAAAGGCCTGTGGTTTTGATGGTAGGTATTATAGAAAGCTTGCTATTCCCCACAGCTAAGAAACATTGGCCACTGTTATTCTCATGAGACAATAGTAGGTTCATTCCAGCAGCCTGGGGCCTCACATTTTGTTTGGAGTCTGCTTTGTCCCTTGTAGCCTCAGGGGACGAGTCTGATTTTCTTTCTAAAACAAGATACATCTTGTATTTCCTCCTGTAGAGGTGTTTAGAGATCAGTGGATCTTCATGATATCACTCGCTCAGGGAAGAGCCTGGGGGTTCCCAAAATACCTAGACATGGCTTAGCTTTTGCTCACTTGGGTCACTTGTTTATTTAAGAGGCATCTCTTAAACACCAGGCTAGGCTGCTATTTTTTTTTTTTTAAGTCACAGGTATCATGGTCAGCATATTGTGATTATAATTTGTACTATTTTAAAATTCTAGATAGCTAAGATAACCGCACAACTAATTTCTATTCATTTGTTGAAAGAAACAGTGAATGCTTAATTTTTTGACCAATTTTACATACTTATGTCTGGTAATCTAAACAACTACTTTGAAGACAATAATATGCAATGCATCAACCATTGTTGAACTCCTATCATCTTAATGAAATTCTGTATTATTTCTAATGTTCTTTTTATTATTTTTTATTTTTCTCTAAAATAAAAACTTCTAATCAGAATAACATCAATGTTTTTCTTGAGATAGGGTCTTGTAATATACTTCAGGCTGGATCTAAACTTTGGGCTATCCTGACTCACCCTCCCAAGTACTGGGATTACAGGTGTGCACCATTACAGCCAGATAACATATTTTCAAGTTTTAATATTAGTTCAGATATCTACCCTACTAATACTCTTCCCATTTAATGTCAGCTTTATGGAGAAGTAGAACATCTGGGAAGGGGAGATGGTTCACGTTACTGAGAAGAGACTCTTTCCCAAAATTATCTCCATTGTATTTCTCAAGCTCTCTCAATATTTTCTAATTTCTATTTCAAACAATAAAGATATTAATTCTGCAAGATTTTTTGAGTGATCTATTCATTAAGTTTTCAAAATGGTGCTTAAACCACTCTGCCAGTTTAAGTTCATCCTAAATCACTACAAGTTTCCCTTATGAGTTTTTTCTCTTTCCATCCTGTGGTTATCCATTCCCTGCTTACTGCTGGGTAGGAAAACAGCAATCTGGAGATAAGGATGGGCGCTCCCTGAATTCTAAGAGGAAGGGGAGAGGAGTGTGACAGTTCATGCTGTGGACTCAAGTACAGCCAGGTAAGGATTTTGATGTCTCCTGACAATGAGGCAGGTTCTGAGAACAGATTGAAAGAAAGATTAGCGATGACATCAAGAACCACCAATGGTCAGAGAAAAGAGAATTTGGAGTTGAATCAGTACATTTTTTATGCAAACCTATAGCTGGATAATGTGCATGTGTGTGTGTGTGTGTGTGTGTGTGTGTGTGGAGAGAGAGAGAGAGAGAGAGAGAGAGAGAGAGAGAGGAGAAGGAGGAAGGGAGGGAAGGAGGAAGAGAGAGAGAGACAGACAGAGAGAGAGAGAGAGACAGACAGACAGACAGAGACTATGTGGTCCTCAGTCCACATAGCTTAGCCATCATGTTATCACTCACAGGAATGGCTGGATTCCATGTCCAGCACTCCGTTCACATCACCTACCACCCACCAGGGAGTGCTGACATCTCTTAGTTCTGCCTACCTCATGCTTCTGCACCTCCCTTGCTCTCTATTCTGTGTACTCACTTGCTCTCTGTTCTCCAGAAGAATTAGGAGCCTGACATAATAGAGTTCCACTCACATGGTTTACCTGAGGACATTTTAATAAAGACAATAAGGACAATGAGTGAGGAAAGCTTTAGAGGAAGTTGAGATACCAAGACAGTAGCAAAAGTGAGAAGACACTGGCACATCTAGGCCTGAAGGAATGAGCATGAGAATAGTGGTTCTGAGCCCTAGAGAGGACCAGAGTCATGAACGATGGTCTGCTAGGCAGGTGGTGTCTTCATGGAGAGAAGTTGCCCACCCTCAGAGAAGGAAGAAGGAGACAGGAGGAAACACTCCGACCTCTCTCCCCCACCCTTCTCCGCTCCCTTGGTATCTCCCACTATGAGAAAGCAACACAGATCCCTGGAAGATCACTGGGATGCAGGTGGGACAGATGCCCACAGAGGAGGGTGCAACAAGGGTGAAAGTGGATCTGACCACGTGGGAGCAGCAAATGGCGAATAGCCAGCACCTCTCACTCATGTTTAGATTCTGAGAAGCTAACTCATGCCAGTATTGGTGGGGAGCTTAGACTTGTTTTGGTCTTTTTAAATTGGACAAACCTGGAAGTGGTCTCAGAGGTTAACTGGTGTAATTGTCAGACTTCCGAGCTGAGGAAAGTGGAACTGAGAGGTATCAAGTTATATTACCAAGGCTGGCTATGTGGCTTGTATGAGTTGCTGGATTCTACAGCCAATGGTCTGTCCACATCACCTGCCACTCACTGGGGAGTGCTGGCATCTCTTAGTTCTGCCCACCCTGTGCTTCTGTAATTCATCACATTTATCTTGTCCTTACTCCCACAGCCCTCCCTCTCCTCATGTTGGGATCACCTCTCTTTCCTTCTTCTTCCACAGCACTCAGTTCTGAGCCTCTCTCATGTGTCAGCTGCTTAGCTCAGTTCTAACTTACACAGGACCCTGTCACTTTCCGCACCTTGGTTGCACTCCCTCCCTTGTAGCTGCTGGTGGACTGAAATGTGTTCCATCCCTGTGACCCCTTGGCCACCTCCGATCTACCAGTTAAAGCTCAGCTCTTAGCCCGTCTTCTGAGGAGCAACTCTGACTCCCTCTTTTTTGGCACTGAACTCTGTACTGTTGTGATCTGCATACATGACTATCTTCCTTCCTTGATGAACAGCACTCAAACTCCAGCATGATTTGTACTAGCAAGCAGGGCTTAAAGTCTTGGCAGGTGACTGAAAGGCTGACTTAGATGAAGGACTAATTTTGTAGTAGGGCTGCTTTTAAGCCTTCCACTTCTTCTCTCCTACAGTGCTTACGCTCCACACTATCCCAGAAGATCTATGCATTCTATTCTCATGGTATTTCTACTGTTCATGGAGCCTGCTGGTGTACCCAAAACTGCTTTATTCCCTACTTGACAGAAGGAACCCAGCTGCCACACAACCAGTGATTTGTGCTGAAGCTTGATCCCCAAGCTGCCTCATCCCACGTGTGTTCACCATGCTGCACTGTCTCACATGCAGTATGAAAATATACTCATCTCTCACTTGTATGGTTGGACTATTTAATAAAATTCTATGTCAAGAACATTTTCTTCCTCAACTTATATTCACATCTTCTGTTGTAAATAGAATCAGCAGCGTTTGGTTCTGTTTTTATGGCATCCAAATGGTCTACAAGTCCTTTCAGCTATAGGGACTTCAAAGGTTAAAGTAAACATCAGGTTTTATATATTTCTAAATTACATCCAGTACTTTATATACACAGAGAGGTCAGATTTTATCATTGTGTGACACTGGAAAAAGATTGAAATCTCTGCTTTTGAAAGAGAGTCAGGTTGAGCTTGGGACAATGAAGAAATCTAGCTAAGGCCTCACAGTAGTCAGTGGCACAATTTTTACCACAACTAGGAAAAGTGAGAAGTGAGTGTAACTTTCTCTTGTCTTCCTTATCTTGTATTAACACTTTTGGAGCTCAGTAAAGCATTAACTACTCTAATGAACCCGTAAATTGTGGTCCCTTGGTGACAGACTTGAAGATGAAAAACATACATGTGTTATGGGCATCTTTAATATGAAAATATTAAAAACTAGTAAATGTTTAAGCACAGTGATGAAAATCGATGAATCCCATCAGCATTTGCTCAGTAACCAGCTGCTCAGATTGCAAAGTGTTAACAGATCTTCACCTGGGAATAGGAATTAAGTCTTTTCCATTATCTAGTGTCAGAGTAACAACCAAAGGGATGTTGATGCCAGTTTGCACTCTTGATTCCATCTCCCTCTTTAATTATTAATTCAAATCTATTAAATGATGTCTAAAGTAAGCCCTAGACTGTCCATGACGTGCCAGAGAACTGGGATGGCTTGGGCCTGGATGTGATAGAGAGCACAGTCCTGTGGGGGGACACCACAGTGTAGGTGAAGAGTAACTTAACCTGCTTGACTCTGGGAATGACTCACATTTTATGTGGAAGACAAATGCAGAGATAACGTACTTGACTGGAACTCACTTTGGCATAGTCCAAAAACTGCAGCTTGTTAAATACTTCTAGGGAAAGGAAAGGAACTTTTCAAGTTGTCAGATGTATGGATGTTGATGATGATGGTGGTGATGATGACGATGATGATGGTGATGATGGTAACGACATGTGTGTGTGTGTGTGTGTGAGAGAAAGACACACAGAGAGTTTCAAGAGAGGTTTAGGGAGAAAGAGAGAGAAAAAGGGAAGGGGAGAGAGAGAGAGAAAAAGAGAGAGAGAGAGAAAGAGAGAGAGAGAGAGAGAGAGAGAGAGAGAGAGAGAGAGAAGCACAGGGAGAGAGAACAGTGCTAATCATCTGCAATTACCACTGAAGTACTGTGTACTGTGCTGTCACTTTGGGGGTCTGGCAGTTGACCCCAGATACCAGGTGGCCAATGCTGAACAAGGAAGACATGTGCTGAAACTGAGGTGGGGGCTCCTGGCCATGTTCCCAGAGTCCTCAACACTCAGGAATGGTTGTTGTGTTGGGAGGACAAAGGAATTTGAGTTCCCTGATGGCAGGGGCTTACACTGGCCTGTGGGTGCTGGGCATCTTCTGACTTGCTGTTTACTTATGCTCCATATGTGGTGCTTGTAGGCAGGGGAATGTAGGCACGTGTAAATTTTGCTTTTACCCACCTCCCCAGTATGCTATATGGTCTCCAGCATGGATTCTACTTCAGTAGCTCCCACAACAGATAAGCTTATTTTTGTACCTCATTTCCTCTTTAGATCTGTGCATACTTAGACATAGTAAAGTTATGGGCATCACAGCTTTTCATCTACTCAGCTTAGTTATTGTCTTAACTCCTGTGTGGCTTGTGCTTCATTTATTTACATTTTCCCTTTGTCATTTTATATTACTTATTCCAGTGTTTGTGATTACCAGTGTGATGTTTAATAAATGGGTAATTTTGTGCAAGACAAGTAGTTGACTTGATTTGGATTCTCCCTTGATTTTTAGAATCATAGAAAGCAAAGTATTTCAGGGAAAGCATGACCATGTTCATTCATTCATTCAATAAATATTTCATGATCAATTTAATTCACAACCCACTTAGGAATAGATCACCACATAGCCGTTTATGCCTCACACATGGAGTATACATTCTGGTAGGAAAACCAGGAGTTAACAAAGATTGAAATACTTAATTATTGCAGTTGTCTTGAAGGTGGAAAATGGATTCTGTGAGGATTATATGGGGGACATTTGATGTGGAGAGTTTGAAAAGGTGACCTTTAGGCAGAAATAAGAGCAGTAAAAAGAAATGAATTAAAGTAATGGACTAAGGCTGAGAAAAAGAGTATGATCCAGGAAAGCATGTGACAAGCCATTAGGTCCCGAGTAGGCAGATGTGTTTGGGGAACTAAAAGAAGAACAAAGGAAAGGCTAGGGGACATGAAGGACAGGTGTGAGGTGAGGCCGAGGAGGGCACTTGCCATGGTGGGGAGTTTTCACTATTCTAAGCACACTGGGAAACCATGGACAGATGTGAATAGGGTACGACACAATCACATGTGTGTTTCAGGATCAGCGCCTGGCTCCTGGTGGGCAGTGGCCTGAAAAGCAGTGAGAAAGACTCAAGGATAGTGACAACTAGGATAGAGATGTGGTGTGCATTCCCTGTCTACTGCACTTGGGGCCGGATGTTGCCCACTCCAGATGCCTTGCTGTTAGACATCCCATTTCTGTTCTGTGCTATGAGTGACCAAGTGAGGCAGCACTGCCTCTGTTTGGGCGTCGAGACACTCCCACACCTGGCCAGGAAAATGATAGGGTAAGGACCAGATACACCACTCGTCAGGTGCCTTGTCTCCTTGCCCGTGTACCAAGCGCAGCTGCATGGCTGGGTTCCCAGACACTACCACTGCAACCACAGAGATGGTGTTCCATCAAGGCTCTTTTGACTGACTTGCTTGTTGTGATGCATCGGCCTATTTTACCTTCAGCTAGCAAAGCCATACAAAACTCTGAAGAGTCAAAAGACCATGGACTTTGGAAATAGAAATATCTCAATTGTACTGTGTGAACCTCTGCCATCTGGAATGTGTTCTTCAACCTTTGTGAGCCCAGTGTGTTTCACATGTGAGAAGGAAACAATTCCCTTTCTGCTCCTTTGTGATTACAGGGAAGTTGCTATGACAGCGGATGTCAAGTAGGGCCACACACACTGCAGTCATGCGATAAGCATTGCTTTCCTTCCCCATTTTAACCACGTAATAACTCTCTTGCCTGATGTCACCCAGGGCCCCCAGAGTTCTTCTGTGGTAATAGGATCATCACCACATCCTCATATTTTATAGCTTATCTAGGGTACTGTTAGAATGCATTTTGCAATTCTTTCATTTCCAAGGCATGCATAACTGAATTTTATGACAAGGATGGAGGTGATGAACCTATGCAGTAAGCTCTGAGACTATCTGACTGTAATGTGTAATCTGTCAGCCACTGCATATGCTCATGTTATGGTTTGTGTCTAGATGTCCCCCCAAAGCCTCATGTGGTCATGGGGTACACTTCTAGAGTTTGCCATTGACTCATGGTCTGATGCTGGGGTTATGGGTGTGAGCACTACACCTGTCCTGGGGTGGCTAGCCTAAATAAAATTTAAGAGAGGGAAAGAGGCTTGCTTTGTGATACTCTTCCATTTTGCTCTTGTTGCTTTTTCTGTTTTGTGCTGCCCCTCTGCCATGTGCCACCTTGCCTAGGAACCAACCAAGTATGGAAACCTCCACAAACTGTGAGTTAAATCAACTTTTCCCTCTTTAAGTTGGGTATTTTGTCTCAGCAAGGAGAGAAATGTAATCAAGATAACCCATATGGTCTCTGAGCTTTGACAGGTGTATGAGCATACACAGAGCTGCTGTCATGTTAGTGAGCTATCAATCCTCCATCTGTGAGCTTTTGGCAACTTCCCTTGAACCGTTGATCATCATATACTATTTCTTTGGGTTAATAGGTCCATGAATATGTTAATTACAGAGAAGTTAGGCTGGGAATATAGCTCAGTGGCATAAGCACTTGCCTGGTAATTGCATGGTCCCAAGATTGATCCCTGGTATTGAGAAAAAAATTACAGAGAAGAGCTTTATCATTGCATCTAAATTTCTCATTTGTCAACCCTCAAATGATGCTGCTTGGTCCTAGGACTTCTTTGGCTTGGGCAGCAATGAGCAATAGTGGAAAAGCTATAGGCCAGGTGTCAGAAAATTGCTGTAAATTCTCAGTTTTACTTCCTAACCTTCAGATAGAAGATAGTTCTTTGGGCCTTAGTTTTCTCTTGTGTGAGCTAGTGAAAATTCCATCAACCCAGCTCTCTGTCTGTGCTTGTTGTAAGAATCAAAGCATCAGACCCAGAGCGCAGGCCTGGAGAGTGAGTGAGACGACCCAGGCCGCGGGATCCTGAACAGACCCGGAGCGCAGGCCCGGCGAGTGAGTGAGATGACCCAGACCGCGGGATCCTGAACAGACCCAGAACGCAGGCCGGCCAGTAAGTGAGACGACCCAGGGCCGGGTGGGATCCTGAATAGACCCAGAGCGCAGGCCCAGCACAGAACCCTTCAGCAGAACTCCCTACAAAGAGGCTAGAGGCAAGACCCACCCAGCTGATTCAGGAGCAGAACATCTTGCCAGAGAGAC
>NW_004524578.1:30356637-30361010 GCF_000260255.1 Octodon degus
AAAAAAAAAGAATCAAAGCATCTTGTTGAAAGCTATGTAAACTATAGAGCACCGCTTGAATGACTTTTATCAAACTCTTGAGTCACCTGGGAGATTACAAAGGATTCTGTCAAGTTCTCTCCTCTTCTCCTGAACCAGAATTTTTAGTGACTGGTCCCAGCTACCTCTATTTAAAACCTTGGTGATTCTGAGATATAGCAAAGGTCACAATCCACTGCTCTATTAAAATACAGAAAGATGTCACTGTTTACAAGATTTCATTCACGTGTTTTAAGAGATATATTCAAATCATTTGGGTTCATTTTTTTTGACCATTTTTAAAAAAGCTTTACAGAAAATGTTCTTGAAAAATAGAATTATCCCATATGTATAGGTTGCCTGAAATGGGCTTTACGAAGATCATTAGCTTTCAAATGTGATGCAGAAAGAGGCCTGGAACCCTTCTGAGCATCATTTTGCTAAATGTCAGAAGGATAATCTAAGAAAGATGAAACTCTGGATATGGGCTCATGGAATAGAAGAGAAATAGACTAACTTTCTGTAATTCCCTTTAACTAGTGGAGATCTCTCTCTGTCTCTCTCTGTCTCTCTCTCTCTCTGTCTCTCTCTTTCTCTCTGTGTCTCTCTCTCTCCCTCTCTCTCTCTTAGATTTCATCCCAGTACTGCAAAAAAGAAAGAAAGAAAGAAAGCTATAGAAAATAAAGAGCACTAAACTTAGTTCTGTTTCCCATCTTGTAAGATGGCAGATATAAAAACTGAGAAGCCAGACACTGAAGAAGACACTTGAAGCCCAGAAGGCTTCTACCAGTGGTACTGGTAAAAAGGATAAGATGAAGAAGGCATAAAAGTCCAAGAAGGGGCAGCCCCATTGCCACCGAAATCCTGTCCTGTTTAGAAGGACAGCCTCTTCTTGTTGAAGCAAGCATCAATGAGGTGTTTGGGGATTTTCACTCTGCTGATGTAAATTATTGTAGAAGTGGCAATGACAAATTTCTGGTGTGTTCTTTATAGAGGAACATGATTAAGGCTAAGAGGCCTAGTCACAAGTAGCAAGCTGCTGGCCAGCTGCTTCAGGAAGACCACTCTCTTGCCTCTGTGATGCCCCGTGAGGATGACCAAGATGGTGCCGGGAGTGATGCTAGCTCGAAGTTTCCACACATGTTTACTGAGGGTTTCTTGCCATGGCTCAAGAGCTTTCAGGGTACATCTTGAGTAGAGTAGTATCTAGGCATTTTTCAAAGCTTAACCACCTGGCTACCTCCATTCTTGTCCCCAATGACCGGTTTTGTGATCATAGCAAGAACTTTCTACTTTTCTTTGATTTAGGAGCTGTGTGCTTTCTCTTGTACAAAGCCTTTCTGGAATACATAGCAGATCAGGAGTATCTACCAATTCTTCTAAACAGGACAGGATTTTGGTGGCAATGGGGCTGCCCCTTCTTGGACTTTTATGCCTTCTTCATCTTATCCTTTTTACCAGTACCACTGGCAGAAGCCTTCTGGGCTTCAAGTGTCTTCTTTAGTGTCTGGCTTCTCAGTTTTTATATCTGCCATCTTACAAGATGGGAAATAGAACTAAGTTTAGTGCTCTTTATTTTCTATAGCTTTCTTTCTTTCTTTCTTTCTTTCTTTCTTTCTTTCTTTCTTTCTTTCTTTCTTTCTTTTTTGCAGTACTGGGATGAAATCTAGGAATGTTTTGAGGGAGAGGGTTCATCTTTAACTGCAGCTCTTCACCCCTTATCCTCAGGGATGGTGGTCTGGCCATGCACCCTCCTCTGGCATCATCTGTCCATTGTCTGATCCTTCAGTCATGCTGGATTACTTTCCATTCACTGAAAGTACTGGTTACTTTCTTGCCTTTGTGATTCTGCGCATTGATTTCTTGAAAGAGTATTTTAACTGTGCTAGAGGGACCTGTTCCTCTTGAAGGACTAATTGAAGTGTGGATTTAGCCAGGAGGATGAGGTCACATGTACAATCCACTTATCTTCTCATTGATAGGGAAGAACCTGGACATCCAAACTTCAGTCTGTCCAAGGCTAGCAGCTACTTAATAAAATCCAGTCCTCCTGCCTCTTAGACAAATGCTTTTTATAGCACATGTCCTTCTGAAGATATTAAGTATCTACCATGTATAACACATTAGCATGTAATGATTGTGTAAATATGCAAAGCAATCTGGTATACTTACCAGGTCAAATACACAGCACTTGACTAAAGCACTTATAATTTTAAAAATTATCCATTTTGATAGATTTAAATATATCCTCATTTAAAAAATCTCTCCAGGAATTATACTTTCTCCTCTTGTGTACTCTTCTACTATGCAGAGTCCTGTGTCATACATCTGACTGAGTTACAGGAGGGCAGGACCTTCTTGCCAGGGATTTCAGTCTGCTCTACTCCCAGGCTCAGACGATTAGCAGCAGTGGTGGGTTTGGTTCTTGATTTTCATGCTGACATTTGTCAGCCTCACTTACTGCTTTGGTTTGCCAGGAAGAGCCTTTACAGACAGATTTGTGTGTCCGTGTGGTGCTGGAGATAGAATCCAGGGCCTCGTTCATGCCAGGCAAATGCACTACACAGAGGTTGTGGATTCTTTAATTGAAGTGTAGTGTTCTGAAATAAGTTCTGCAGGATCACCATTTACCTGAAGTTTGTACTTCACATTTACTTTGGGAAAGATTTGCAATTTATAATCTGCTTTAAGTTTATTTTCTTTCTTTTTTCATTTGTTTCTTTATTTGTTGCAGTACTGTAGATTGAACCAGACCTTTGTAATGAACTGCATCCCCAGCTCTTTGTTCATTTTTAAATTTTGAGACAGGATCACTAAATTGCGCAAGCTAGACCCAAATTTGTGATCCTCCTGCTTCAGCCCTCCACAGTGCTTGGACCATAGGCATGTGGCCCCCACATGAGCTTGGTCTAATACAAAGATATTGCTAGAATTTGTAGAGTACATGATAAGACAAGCATTATCCATAAACTCCACAGCTCTGCTATTATGAATTAAGCAATGAATCTCATTCTCAGTTAGCTCAGATAGCACCAGAAAAATGCTACAAGTGAATGTATATTAAATTTGTAGAGTGACAATGTAGAAAACTGATTTTTCTTCCCTCATTCATTTTGCAATAAGAGAGGTAAGCGTTGGAATTGCTAATCACTGGAGTTTTTCCAGGAAGTCAAAGAGTGACCCAAGATGCTTTCCCAGCCTAGTATGTGGAACTGCATTGAGCAACATGAGCAAAGCTCAGTGCCTTTTCAACATTTCCTCCAAATCTCTGCATTTGTGAGACCCCTCCCTTTCTGGTACATTTACATCATCAACCTAGAAAATGAACCATAGTGGTGGGTGGGTGTTGCGTGCCAAGGATCACATATTGGCTAATCACTGAGTTATAGGATGTCCCAGCACAGGTTCTCTTATGTCCTGAGTCCTCACTGATCTTGAAGGGCTGACAATTGCCAGGTCTGCTGATAACCCACTACTATTATGGACCTTTGGACTATATTGTTTTTTGTTTTTTGTTTTGTTTTGTTTTGTTTGTTTGTTTTTGCTGAATTCAAGTACCTACTATTTTTAGACTGGCTTCAAGTATGTAAAGGTTCTTTAAAGATTTCTCCAACTCAGTTTCTCTAACTGAAGTGGAACACCCATCTCTGACAAAACAGAACAAAAAAAGAGGTATATAAATAAAGGATTACTTTGTAGTGAAAAAATATGTATATAAGATAGACATATAGCTACTTTCTTTTAGTTCAATGAGAAGAAAGATTTATACTAACATTATGTAGACAAGATATCATGTCTACATCTTATCTTCTGAATAACTACTATGGAGACAACAATATGCAATGCATTAATTATTGGAACTGTCATACTAACCTGTTTTGAAACTAAAAGGAAGCATAAGGGCTGGGGAGATAGCTCAGTAGAGTAAGCACTTGCCTGGCAAGTGCAAGGTCCTGAGTTCAATCACCAGTGCCACAAAAATAAATAAATAAAATAAAAATAATAGGAAATATAAATCTTGAACAATTTCAAACTCAAAATGATTTGCTTACAAGTTCTAATGATTTCAATGAAAAGAGCATTATTTTCATTGCTATTTTATCTTTTTTCTCATTAAAATGAATAAAAGATAAAATATAATAAGCTGGGGCTCATTGTTGGTTGTTGAAAATCATGCTCTTTTCATTGAAATCATTAGAACATGTAAGGAAGTCATTTTGAGTTTGAAATTGTTCAAGATTTATATTTCCTATTATTTTTATTTTATTTATTTATTTTTGTGGCACTGGTGATTGAACTCAGGACCTTGCACTTGCCAGGCAAGTGCTTACTCTACTGAGCTATCTCCCCAGCCC
>NW_004524578.1:30369725-30371478 GCF_000260255.1 Octodon degus
CCAACCTGATGGTGCATCAACTCTTAAATGATACATAAAAGCAAAACAAGAAGAGACCAAACTAAACCTACCCTTGGTAATACAGCTTACCTTGTAGAAGAAAGAATAACATCCATTTCAGTTTGATGTGACATATATTTAGCAATTGTTCTTTGCATGGTAATATATTAAGGGGGAAAAAAGAAGAGCAAGATGCTTTTGAAGGGAGTTCTTCTAGCACTCCTTTGTTTTACCAAATTTTTCTCTTTAAATCAGAGTAACCCTTGTCTTTAATGAAGCAAACTTCGATGTATTATGTTAATGACTGATAATTTTTGGGCTCCTCGCAATGCAGCTGTATTTTCACATAGCCTGGACAACTGAAGGTGCTATTATTACAGGAAACAAAATCTGGAAACTCTGGGAATATCTGAAGATAACCAAGAATGATGAAGTTTCATTTATATGTTTTTCACAAAAGTATCTCAAATATTAGATTTAACTGAACATGAATTAAATTTTCTTAAGAGAGTTGTCCAAAAGAAGTAGCCCACAAACTCTCTTCTTTATTCCTAAAGTATGAGCACAGTAAACACTCTTAAATTTTGAAATTACATACCATACAAAATCAGAAGTCATAAAAATACCCTTAATTGACTATTTTTAGGATCTGATAGAACAACATAGTTTTGTTGCTTTTATGGAAAACTGTACAGGTCATCCTGCCTGTCTCCAACAGGAAAAAACTTCTTAATACATAAATCTAACAATACTAGTCAGAGCATTCATGCCTGAATCCTGAACTGGAATTTCCTGCATTATGGCTCTTGCATGTCGGAAATGTTGATGGCTTGGCAGAGAGGAAAAAAAAAAAAGATGACTTTAGCTTAGTTGGGAAATAACAACTTGAACTGAATCTGTGTGACATCCTGCAGGTTCAGCTTCTAAATGTGATGAGCTGAACTGAAATCTGGAGAATATCTTTTGTGAATATCTGTTGATATGTGGTACAAGACTATAAGTTGGCTATGGATATCACTTGCCAGAAATGGCAAAGAAAGAAGAGCATTGAAGAGTGAATTTATAAAATTATTTATCCTACATAAATAATTGGTATCAACAGTTACCCAGACAAGAACTATGTCACATATTGTAGCAATAACCAACCAGTTGATATAAAATATTCCTATGATATGATGGGACTAGGCACAAAGACACAGAGACTGATAAGATAAAACCCTCATGTCATAGAGCTTAGGATTTATGAGTTTAGCATCACCAAATCTTTTTAAATTTAGGCATTGTTTTTGATAGCAAGTTGTATTCCAAGTGAAAAAATCACCAATCTCCTGAACTTGCATAACAGTGTTACAGTCTACCTTCTGCTCATCCAATATTTGTAACCAGGGTGACTATATAACTTAATTTGGGAATAGCTTAAATTGGGAATAGCTTTGGAAAAGGAGGAGTTTCTTATGACTGCTCTGGGGTAGCAGGCATAGATAGTGAGAGGTCCTATTTTATATATCACTGCCCTATCTAAAACCTTTCTTTACTTGGTTGATGATGTGTACTGGCCATTTTGAGAGTCTCGTGAGGGACCAGAACTCAAATTTATCTGTTTTCTTTAATGACTGGCTAACACAAGTGAGATCTGCTAGAAAGAATCTGAAAGCTACATATTTTAGTCAGTCTTCCACACAAGGTCATAATTACACAGGAAAAATCATAAATCTTTGTTTATAGGAATCACATTCATTCCCAACATAGCTTG
>NW_004524578.1:30372089-30373579 GCF_000260255.1 Octodon degus
CGAACTACTTGCCTTTTCCAAGACATAGCCCAGTTTTGCTTTTGTTTCTGCGATATGTGCTTCCCATTATTGGAAGACTCAAGGGAATTTGAAAAGCTTATTAATAGCTACAAGTGGGAGGAATAGGAAGTTCATTGGGAAAAAATAAAAAGATTGTCCACCAGAACATTTGGAATCCATTGGAAGAGAAAGTGTGCACTAACCTGAGCCCTTTTTTTGTTGTATGTGCTCTGGCCACATCTCATCATCCTTCCCAAATGTGAAAAGATTTCCCTTTGAAAATGCACCTTTTAAATGAGCAGAAATACATGTTTATTTTCTTTTTCTGGGGTATAGGAGAAAGGGAGAGTCATGGAGATGATGTGTGAAGGCACAGGAGTCACACAAGTCATGTCTTGGGCACAGGCTTGCTAAGGCCTTCTGCTTGGGTAGCCATTCAAAATCTCTTGGGTACCCCGGACAAGCCAAAGACCTGAGCCTATTCCTATGAATTAAAATCATAGGAATTTACTTCATGCAATAATCTTATGATCTTCCTGGTAAAGAATGGCAAGCAAATGCAATTATTCCCAAATATGACTGTATATCCAGAGCCTGAATATTTTTATGAAGTCATAACAGGAAAATGTAAAATAAAAAAAAGATGCGTGGAGCAATATCTGCAACTCTTGATATTTTCCACGGTCCCTTCTTTATTCATTTCCCCGTTTTTGTTTTTCTTGTTCATTTTGTAGGATGAATTCTTGGCTCCAGTTCAAACCTGTTTGAGAGGGATGTTGGAAAGAGATTGTGGTTAGCTAGGCCATCCTGAAAAACAACAAAGAAATTGGATCTCCATCTTGGCAATGGCCCAGCTGTCTTTCCATGGATACTGGTCTGCTATAAGCGCAGAAAGCCTGTGCACATGGGCTTGAAAATGTGGTGAAGCTTATTTATTTTTAAGCACAGGAGGAAAGTAAAAGCAGAAGTCTGAATTGCCGCTGACACTCAGTTTTGGATTAATTAACAGGAGAGGGAATGTAGTGGTGGCCACAGACTCATACTGTACTTTTGACTTGTAGCAGGGCCTTGGGTGCTTCTAGTTATCTGACGACTGTGGGGCTCCCAAAGTGCCTGTTTTCCACATCAGTACAGCAGGCCCAAAGGATTCTGAATGCAGACCTTTGTACCTATTCAGGTGTAGCTGGAAAATATTTTGTGAAGGTACTTGTGTAGTGATAATGGTAGTAAGACATGTAGAAATATACATGTATTATTATGATGACAATAGTTAAAATGTTACAAAAAAGATACAGAAGCTGAGGATTTGAAATCAGGTGACAATATTTTATTATACTGAGAGATTAAAAGTAATCAGTGAACTGAAAACTCCAATAAATGAATTAAAAATTCTTCCAATCTGTCTCCTTGCCTTTGAACTGTCCATTTACAGATTGTGCCAAATAGTATTTTTCTAAATGTATTCAAAGTCTCTGTGAAAGAATCACCAA
>NW_004524578.1:30373679-30382320 GCF_000260255.1 Octodon degus
GAACTGTCATACTAACCTGTTTTGAAACTAAAAGGAAGCATAAGGGCTGGGGAGATAGCTCAGTAGAGTAAGCACTTGCCTGGCAAGTGCAAGGTCCTGAGTTCAATCACCAGTGCCACAAAAATAAATAAATAAAATAAAAATAATAGGAAATATAAATCTTGAACAATTTCAAACTCAAAATGATTTGCTTACAAGTTCTAATGATTTCAATGAAAAGAGCATTATTTTCATTGCTATTTTATCTTTTTTCTCATTAAAATGAATAAAAGATAAAATATAATAAGCTGGGGCTCATTGTTGGTTGTTGAAAATCATGCTCTTTTCATTGAAATCATTAGAACATGTAAGGAAGTCATTTTGAGTTTGAAATTGTTCAAGATTTATATTTCCTATTATTTTTATTTTATTTATTTATTTTTGTGGCACTGGTGATTGAACTCAGGACCTTGCACTTGCCAGGCAAGTGCTTACTCTACTGAGCTATCTCCCCAGCCCCTATGCTTCCTTTTAGGTTGTGTAAAAATTACTCACATGTTGAACGTTAATATAAACAATTTAATCATCTTTATTGAGATATCACTTATTCTTTTTCTTGAAAGGTCCATGCTTTTAGTATGTTATTGTTTTCTGCTATGAACAACAATTAAAACTTAGTCATTTAGTTATTCTTTTGTATAATTTTTTTCCATTTTTAAATTTTTTAAAAATTATGTATTGAGTGCCCACAGTATGCCAGGCAGGATTCTTGGGGCTGGAGATACTATCATACACAAACATCTTTCTCCTGGCAGAGGAGACAAAGATTGTGCCTTTCAAAAGACTTAAATGGATAAACATTTCATGAAAGTAATGAAATGGAAAAAATTACAAAGAATAAATATAATAAAAAGGAGCCATAACCACAGATTCTGTGTTATAATAATATTTTATTTGCAATTCATTGCTGCTATGATTTCTTTAAACACCAGGTGTTTTCTTTGATAATTTAAAACAAAAAACAAAGAACAAAACAATAATATTTTATTGCTCTAGATGCCATCAAAGTAGAAATATTAATTAAAACACACAAATATACAGAAAAATACACCAAAATTCAGCAAGATCTGAAATCTGAATGACTCTACAAATATTAAAGGAGCTGAATCAGTTATTTGGAGTCTTTCTGCAAGGGAGACACCAACACCAAGAATTTTAATGGCAAATTCCTCCATATACACATCTAAGAAATAGGTGATTGCAGACTTTCAGAAACTATAAAAAGAGTACTCTCACTTTTTCTCATGAGATGAGTCCAAACTTGGTGCCCAAAGCAGCTGAGGATCAACAAGAAAAGAGAACTACATGACAGTTTCACTTAGAACAGCAACACAAAAATATCAAGTGAAAACGTAAGCAAGCTTAATATATACTGGCCCTATCCATAGCAGTTACCACTGCTAGTGCTAGATGAACTCTGAACATTACCATTGTTATAATCATTGCAGCTACCATTTATTGAACACCAATTTCCCTCCAACAACTTGATAAAATTTTATCAAATGAATAGTGTTCATAAAATTTTCAAAGCACTTTTTTTTAGGGTCTCACTACTGGATCAGACTCAGTGATCTGCCTGTTTACAGCCTTCCAAGATCTGGGATTACAGGCGTGCACCACCACACCCAGTCTTAATTGCCATGTCAGAGCACCCTGGGGGTGGGGCTGGGCTGCAGGCCCAGGGAATGAAACCCTGGCCCTTGTGCCTGCTTGTAGGTGCTTTAATCCACTGAGCTATTTGGCTGGCCCCTTCAAGGCACTTATTATTCTGTTTTACAGATGAGAAAACTGAGGTTCAGAGAAATAAAGTAATTTACCTAAGTTCACACAGCTAGAAAGTGGTGGGACTGGGATTTTACAAAGGATCTTTTGGACTCTGTGTCCATGTAATATTTGATAAATTTTCCCTAAGGTGCAGAGCATATACTCTATTGATGTCCTAGATGCTTAGTAAATATCTACAAACTCATTCATTTGAAGGGTAGTCAAGACCTTGTTTCACAAAAGCACACATTCACTTTTTAAAAATCAGAACCAGAGCCATTAAAGCTATTTTTAGGATTTCTGGTTCCCTTGTTTTTCCTTTTGGAGTCAAGTGAGACTTTCTAGGGTCTTTATGCTGTCTAAGGAGCAGGTGGTCCAGACACTCAGAGGAATAAGAAAAAAATAGTCTTCTGCACTCGTTTGCCAGGCTGCCCAGATGCATGAATTAAACAGCAGACATCTGTTTGCTCAGTTCTGGATGCTGGAGCTCAAGATCAAGGAGTAAGCGTGCTCGGTTCTTCTGCTGACTCTTTCCTTGGCTTGTAGAGGTCACCTTCTCACTGTGTCCTTCCAATAAGGGATATGGTCACCCTTCTATTTGTATGTGTGTGTGTCTGAGGTGAGTCTTAATCTTTTCTGCTTATACAATTACTCTGGATTGGTGGGTCACTTTAATGACTCCATTTAACTCAATTATCTCTTTAAAAGACCTGTCTTTATAATTACATTCTTAGGTAATGGAGTTTAAGACTTTAAATGTAAAGATTGGAAGACAAATTTCAGCTTATAATATCAGCTCATGGGAATAACAGCATGAACTTGCAGTCTAACAGCGTCTGGATTTTCAGAGAATGTATGGAAATGAGTTTAGTAGGGCCAACCATCTTTGGACAGCCTTTCTGGGCTATACTAGAAGTTAACAAGAGAGTAGTCACAACATTTTCAGGTCACAAAACTTTCTCATTAAACTCATGTATGAAAATGCAAATTCAAGGTCAGTTCTTTCATGAGAACATAACAAATCCCAACAGGATTCCCTCCTCTACTTTCCCTTCATCTTTCAGGAACCTGCCAAGGCTTGCTGAGTGGGAGCTTCATAGTGGCCAACCAGATGGCCAAGCATTCAATGCAGTGGTTCTGATAGGATAATAGGAACTCAAAAGGAGCCTCAGATTCCCAGATGAATTGGGGAAATAACAAAACTTTGACATTTCATGAGAGTAATTAGGGCCATGTTTTGGCATTGAAGGGTCATACAGAATAGAACATGGGAAAGAAATGTGTATAGTCAAGCCAGTCAGCAACATCCCTCCTGTTACTCTTTTCCTATTCTAAGCCTCTCTGTGTTCTTTTAGGAAAAGAAAAAGAGCTTTCTATTTGGAAAATAAATCTGGAGGAAGGCTTGAATCCAAGCCAAAGTGATTTCCCAAAGATCCTGGCCACAGTTTCATCTCTTTTTAATTCTTCAATTCAATAAAGAAATAGATACTGAAAGCCACCTTCATCTGTTGTGTAGACTGCAAGTCTCTAGGTTCCTCCCATAAACATTGTTTATATTACCATTGAACTTAAATCTGGAATTGGTGGACTTGTTCTTAAATGTGTTTTAACATACACTGGATAAAATATATTTTTCTAATAAACGATATTGGAAAATCTTGCTATCCACATTCAAAACACTGAATATAGACCCATAGCTCTCACTAGGTACTAAACTAAAGCCAAAGTGGATCACAGAACTAAATCTTAAAACATAAATACTTAATCTGGCAGAAGATAAAATAGAAAAATCTTGAGGTTATGGATGCAGGCAAGGACTTTCTGAATAGAAACTTGCTTGGTGGCATAAGAAATAGTACTGAGAATCAACAAATTGGATCATGTCAAATTAAAAAACATCTGCATAACAAAAAAATACTGAAAAGACAGCCAACAGAATGGGAAAATATTTTTGTCAGCTGTTTCTTGGACAGAAGACTCATGCATAGCGTATGTTAAGAGCTCAAAAAATCACACCCCCAAAGATCAAATTAAAAAAATGGGCAAGTGAGATGAAGAAAATAAGTGGCCATAGAAGTAAACATGGCCAAGAAATATATGAAAAAATACACAACAGTACTGATTATTAAATTAAACATTTGAAAAACAACACTGAGATATTATCTTACTCCGGAAATATGACCATCATCATGAAATCAAGTAACAGATTGGACTTGAGTTAGAAGAGGTGAATTCCATGTCCAAATGGAGGGACATAATCCAAAAGAACCAAAACAGGTGAGGAAGCTGTTTATTGGTGGCCTGAACTTGAAAACTAAGATAATAGTTAAGAGAACACTTTGAGAAATGGAGCACACTCACAGATTGTGTGGTAATGAGAGATCCCCAAACAAAATGCTCCAAAGGCATTGATTTATGACTTACTCTTGTGTTGAGGAGGTAGAAATGTGTATGTGACCACATAAAGTTGATGGGTGTGTAGTGGAACCAGAGAGAGCTGTTTCTAGAGAGGATTCTGGAAAGCCTGGTGCCCATCTAATAGTGAAGAAAATTTTTGTTGGGAACATTAAAGAAGTTACAGAAGAAAAAAATTTGAGAGACACTTTGAAAAATATGGTAAGACTGAAGCCATAGAAATTATGGAAGACAGACAGAGTGAGAAAAAGAGATGATTTGCTTTTGTAACTTTTGATGATCACAACACAGTTGATAAAATTGTTCTTCAGAAGTACTACACTATGAATGGGCATAATTGTGAAGAGAAAAAGTCGCTTTCTAAAAAAAATTGCAGTCTGCTGGATCACAAAGAGGCTGTGGAAGTGGATCTGGCAACTTTATGGGTCTTGGAGGAAACTTTGGGTGTAGTGGAGGGAATATTTGCTGCAGTGGAAATGTTGGTAGAAGGGGAGGCTATGACCGTGGCGGAGGCTGCAGTAGAGGTAGTTATGGAGGAGTTGATAGGGGATATAATGGATTTGGAGGTGGTGGTAGA
Organism: Octodon degus; assembly: GCF_000260255.1. Taxonomy (NCBI): domain Eukaryota; kingdom Metazoa; phylum Chordata; class Mammalia; order Rodentia; family Octodontidae; genus Octodon; species Octodon degus. The sequence continues at coordinate 30,378,475 of NW_004524578.1, forward strand.
AACTATGGTGCTGGTCCTGGTTATAGTAGTACAGAAGGGTATGGTGTTAGTGGACCAAGAGCTGCAAACCAAGGTGGTGGATACTGTGGTGGTAGAGGAAGAGAATATGACAGTTACAACAATGGAGGAAATTTTGGTGGTGGTAAATGTGGTGGTGGTGGGAATGATAATGATTTTGGAAATTATGGTGGACAACAGTAGTCAAATTATGGCCCCATGGGGAGGGGCAGTTTTGGCCAAAGAAGCTCTGGCAGTCCCTATGGTGGTGGTTATGGATCTGGTGGTGGAAGTGGTGGATATAGTAGAAGAAGGGTTTAAAAAACAACAGAAAAGGGCTACAGTTCTTAGCAGGAGAGAGAGCGAGGAGTTGTCAGGAAAGCTTACTTTGAGATAGTCATCCAAAAAAACTGAGAAATTGGGAGTTAGGTCTCCAGGGTGGCAATGGAGGCATATTTTATGAGCTCAATGACAGTGAGATTAGAGGATGAGCATTTGAAGAATATTGTTTTCTAACCTCACGCTTCTGGAATTTGTCATGATTCACCTTTTTTTTTACAGCAGGCTGGATTCAATATCATATGCCTTTCAATATCACAGGGCTGTTTATAAAGTATCACACTAATATTTGGAAGGAAATGATTATGCTTTATGGAAAAGGCATGAAAAATACATAACATGTATCAAAAGCTGTACGTTGAGCACTCTGATAGAAGTTTTAAGTTATATAATTTTTTGTTTCTTAAGAGATGAGATTATGGCAACAGTTACCACCATCAAACCCTGGAAACACCAGTAAGGAACTAAGGGACCTTGGATCACTTACATTCTGGTGTCTTCCGTCATCCACAAGTATCAATTCCCACAGGAATGGAGTGTATGCTTCTGTCCCCCAGAATTTTATGTTGAAGTCTTAACCTCCATTATCACAGTGGTAGGAGACAGGGCCTCATGGTGGTACACAAGGCATGAGGATTAGACCTTTATAAAATAGCCCACTGGAGACTATCAAGTGAATCAAGCCAGGCACAGGAAGTACTGCACAATTACCTGCATATGTAGAATCTAAAATAGTTGATCCTATGGGAACTGAGAGTAGAATTGTAGCTGCCCAAGGCAGGGGAGAACTGGGGAGAAGTCGGCCGTCTAGTCTTTTCTTGGAGTTTAACTTCTCTCTCTTTTCTTTCTCTCTTGTCTCTCTCCCTTCTGGAAAAGTTTAGTCATTTTGTTTCTCAGCATTGTCTTTGTCCTATTTTTTTCCCTCATTTGTTCTTTCTGAAACTTTCATCTCTGTGTGTGGATGTCTGCTAATTGACATAACTCTTACACATCCTTTCATATTTCCCACCTCTCTGTGTCCAGCTATCTCCTGGATTTCTCCCATGTCTGCCTTTCAGTGCGCTACTTTTGTTACCTCTGTCTACTGAGTGGAACCTACAACCCACTCAAATTTGCACATGCTCAAAGAAATTATCAGGCCTAGCACTGGGATATCCCTTATTCTTGCTTTTATGTCATATCTGGATTAAGTTTTCCTTTTATTGTTCAATGTGCCATGAGTTTGAAAATTTTTAGTGTATTTTGTCCTGTATTTTTTATATGTTCCATTCAGTGTAGGTTTTTCCACAAATGTACTTCATCATTTTTTCAGAAATGGAAATCTTAATTTTTTATCACTTTTCATATTTTACCTAGTATTTTGGTTATTTGTAAGCTCTGAACCACTATTATTGTTGTTACATTTCTTTAAGGCAAAATTCCTCTCTGATTCATCTTGAAAGACAATAATTAACTGTTGTAGTTAATCAACATTGAATGAATGATTCTAATGGTTAGTGGATCTTTGTCATCTTACCTGAAACCTGATTGTGGGGAAAGTACCAGAAAAGGTACTTGTTTACGTGTCATATAGCCAGTGTGATGGGGGGGGGGAACCTGTCCAAGTCTTAACTTTTCTTTCATCTTCCATTGGACACCTTCCCACACAGAAAAAAATTCGAGAAGCAAAATATTTTCTCTTGATGCTGACAGAACTGTACAAAAATTTGTTTTCCATAAATTCATTCTCACATTTTAAGTTATTTTTAAAGGACTACTAAAAATTGTTTTCAAGTTCCAGACCACAAAAATGAAAATGCAAATAAATAATATGCTCAAGGAAGACACTGAAAGATAGATGGCATGTGGCCTTAGCAAAGATCCCTCCTGCCTCCATCTCCTCTCCTCACACAATAGCACTTGGTCACATAAATTCCAGTTGAACACAAGCGTTCCAACTGTTTCATGTTTAATCAATTAAAGGATGAAATCGTAACATCTACATGCTGTTTGATCCAAATAGGAAAATTTATTTTAGTCAACAAAGGACAATTTATTAGCCAACATCATCCAAAGATGACGAAGCCACTGAAAGATTAGGAGTACTAATCTCCTTAGTTTGTGATTTAGAGACTTAGGTAAAGTTTATCCCCAAATAAGTCTCCATCCACCATCCCTAAAGACTGCTCTTCTTGAAGCTCATTTCATTGATGAAAGAGTAATAAGGTGTTCCAGATCTAAATAAAATGTTCAAGTCTATAGTTGCAACAAAACCAGATTTATGGAAGTTGGGGGAGTGTTTTTACATAGTTTGAGAGTAAGCTTTTGACATGAATGAAACACAGGGTGAGGTATTCATTAGGCCTGAAAAAAAAATCAAGACATCACTGAATTTGGTAATAAAAATGTAGTTTTTGTTTGTTGCTGGGAAAAATACTGACACCCAAATTAAGAAAGAAAAGATTTTTTTATCTCACAGTTAGTGGAGGTTTCAGTCCATACTCTGCTGGCTCCAAGACAGATGGCAGCAGTTCATGGCAGCAGAAAACAAGGAAGACCAGAGGAGGAGCAGCAGCTGCAGCATCTATTAAGCCTCTCTCTCTTCCTTTCACGCTGACTGCTAAGACCCGAGCTCCTCCAAGGAAGTGGTGGCAGCTGCTGTGAAGATCCGAACTTCTCTGTAGTGGCTCAGCTGTGATGATCAAGCTCCTCTAAGAAAGCGGCACTGGGAAGCTTGGAACTCCTCCAAGGCAGTGGGATGCACAGAAGCCTTCCCCAACCCCTTTATATACCTTTGTGTGCTGAGTCATTCTAGGGTGGGCAGGCAGGGCTCCCCACACCCCAGGGCGTGGAATCTCCAAGAGGATCCAGCCAAATTTCTGACATCTCAAGTTGACACAGTGTATCAGCCACCACAAATAATATTCATGTTTATGTTTATTCCTTCTGACTAGTTGGAAAGTAAATTAGTATCACTCAGAAAGTATAGTTCACTACATGGAATCTTCTGTATCTCAGTCTATTCAATTTTAGCAATGTTTGATAATATCAACCAAACCAGTTCATCAAATACCCTCACTTCTTCTCTTGCTTCTATGTAACCTCTGGCTCTCCTTCTGTCTTCAGTTTATGCCTTTCCCTCTCCTCATATCCACAGTCCAACCCCCGCTATTTAATGTTGGCAAATATAACATCATGTGGTTCGCCCTGAGCCTTCTCACTGGATCCCATACTTGAAATCATTCCAAATATTTATCTTCATAGATTACTTATTTTTATTTCTCTAGGGCTGTTTTCCAATTGCCTGCTTAATACTTCCAGCATGACACCTGACACATAAATTCACTGTGCAAAAGATAAAATTATAATTCTTATTTCACATTTATTCACCTAATCTTGAAATTCTAGTTTTCTTGTCTTAGTCTTCTTTACCACTCACACATAACTAGTTATGTGACAAAATGAAGTCAAATGCACAATTAACAGTTACACTTATTTGCTTTTGCTCATGGTGTTTTCTTTACTTGAAAC
>NW_004524578.1:30386605-30395897 GCF_000260255.1 Octodon degus
ATTTCCCCGTTTTTGTTTTTCTTGTTCATTTTGTAGGATGAATTCTTGGCTCCAGTTCAAACCTGTTTGAGAGGGATGTTGGAAAGAGATTGTGGTTAGCTAGGCCATCCTGAAAAACAACAAAGAAATTGGATCTCCATCTTGGCAATGGCCCAGCTGTCTTTCCATGGATACTGGTCTGCTATAAGCGCAGAAAGCCTGTGCACATGGGCTTGAAAATGTGGTGAAGCTTATTTATTTTTAAGCACAGGAGGAAAGTAAAAGCAGAAGTCTGAATTGCCGCTGACACTCAGTTTTGGATTAATTAACAGGAGAGGGAATGTAGTGGTGGCCACAGACTCATACTGTACTTTTGACTTGTAGCAGGGCCTTGGGTGCTTCTAGTTATCTGACGACTGTGGGGCTCCCAAAGTGCCTGTTTTCCACATCAGTACAGCAGGCCCAAAGGATTCTGAATGCAGACCTTTGTACCTATTCAGGTGTAGCTGGAAAATATTTTGTGAAGGTACTTGTGTAGTGATAATGGTAGTAAGACATGTAGAAATATACATGTATTATTATGATGACAATAGTTAAAATGTTACAAAAAAGATACAGAAGCTGAGGATTTGAAATCAGGTGACAATATTTTATTATACTGGGAGATTAAAAGTAATCAGTGAACTGAAAACTCCAATAAATGAATTAAAAATTCTTCCAATCTGTCTCCTTGCCTTTGAACTGTCCATTTACAGATTGTGCCAAATAGTATTTTTCTAAATGTATTCAAAGTCTCTGTGAAAGAATCACCAACTCAGTAGCTTTCCCACCAACTCTTATGCTTAAAGCATCATGTGTGTGCTCTTGCCTGTCTGCTGTGGTTTACCATCTTCGTTTTGTTCTTTCACCTGTGAAACTAGAAGATATCCCCATCTTTCCCATAAAATGCTCTCCATAATAAGAGAATGGTCTAATTGAGACACTACAGTTCTCAAGTCATGGGAAGATTCATACATGTCACAAAACTGCATAAAATGCTCACAAGCACATGTGTGTGGCACAATTACATATACACATGTGTTTTAGAGAAGTAGTAGAAAAATAATTTGCATAGCTCTGTGGATATTTCTTTGGTCCAGAGTGTTATTCCTATTTTTATTGTACAGTGTGTAGGATCCTTTCTTTAACCAAATCGTCATTCAATTTTGCTTGCTCTCTCTCTCTCTCTCTCTCTCTCTCTCTCTCTCTCTCTCTCTCTCTTTCTCTCTCATTATTGTTCCCTTAAAGAGCTGTTTTCAGTTTTTTCCTAATTGTTGACTCTTTAAAAATTTAGATACACAGCAATACTGTATGTCTATTAATATAATGTGGCCTTTCAGAGGGCCACAGCTCATTGTAATGTCTATGTTTTTTTCCTGTGGGAGCCAAAGATTAGCTCCTCATGTTTTGTACTTTTTGAAAATAAGTTAGAAACATTCTGCACCTTTTCCCTGCACCACTGATAGGTAGGTAACCTTCAACTTTTGAGCCACAGCTTAGTCATTTATAAAATGTGACTAATAATATTGCTTTGACGATTTAACTGTGTTGGTGTAGAGTATCAAACAGAACATTACATAAGAAGTGCTAAGCAAGCCATACAACTTCAGTCTTGCATGAGATTCTTCATGATCATATTTAAATTTTATTTTTATGGTGATAAAGATAGAAGATTTTGTTTGGTAACAAAATACTTTGGATGGTACAATGTGTAGTGGCCCAGAAACAGAAGCAGTTTGATGAATACTAAACAGATGAATATTACGATGAAACCTTTTAGATTAGTTTCATTTTTTCAAGGACTTCTTATGTACGCTTCCAATATGAAAATTTCTTTCTGCGTAGAACACTGATCCTTCCATACAATCCCAAGTCACAGGGCATGAAGCAGCCTGTAGAGTATTATTTACTACTTAGTGGACCTGTGCCATTCATTTAAACATTGACATCTATCTGACACAGATTTTACCAGAAAGGCATTTGCCCACACTCAGAAGGTCTGTCTCTTTCGTTCTGCACTGCTGGGCAGGTCCGCGAGAGTGTCCTCCCCTGGAGGGAACCACGCCTTTGATGATTCTCTCAGTGGGCTTCCTGCTCTATAGCTTCAGCTAACCTTTGGTGCTTGTGTGCCTCAGGGGAGTAGGCACTGGATTCTTCAAAGTTCAGTGGTTTCTTGAAGAATCTTCAGCTGGCATATTAGCCAATAAATAAAATCTTCAGTTGGGTGTAATTATTTACACATTTTTCAGGAATAATAAGTTAGTTTAACCAGTAATACATCACAACTAGAAATCTTTTTCTGTTTGTAGGTGTCTATAAACCTGAGCATTTTATAATATCATCTGAAAAAAATACAATAAAATAACATCTGAAGTGTATTTTGAGTTCTGATCCACATTTGAAATCCCCACGCATATAAATGTCATTTGCTAGCTTATTTCACGCTAGCTTCTTTCTAGATCTCTAGGTCCTAGACTCAAATTAGAGAGACCAGAATGGTATTTGGACAAGGCCTCTGATTTCCTAAATTTATAAGTCCAGTAATAACTCCTATAAAGTATGTGGAAACTATGATATGTTAGAGAAGCATAAAATAGATTGAATAGTATTTTTAGCCTGGAAAAATTTCTTTTTCCTTGGCCTGAATAGCTCCTGTCAATGTTGGTTTACCCGGTACAGAGTCATGGGTTGTGGTTCTATTTCCTAGTTTTATCCACTTTGTTGAATTAGTGTTGAACAAGTCATAGAGAATGAACATCTCCTATAATCTTTGAGGCATACCAGGATCATTAGACAGGGCTGCATTCTCCAAGGAGATTTGGTCTAACATCTTCATTTTCTACAACTTCTCATTATTGGGCCTGACACACACTGTTTTAGTCTCTAAGCCTCTCAGTTACAGAGCGCATCTTTGAGGATGGGGCATTTTCTGCAACCATCTCATGCATGGCTGAAGAGAACTTTTCTATTGCCTTCTTGTCTGTGTCCTCACTATCATTCCAGGTGGGGAATGTATTGGTAATGGCCTACAGCCAACTGGGGAAAGGGAGCCTTGAGGCTTCCAGTCAGTTTTTCTTTCCAGTACTCAGGTGTACAAGGTGGCCATGAAAGATTGAAGACTAATAGCCATGGTATTTTCCAGTTCCATTCTTCTTCATTGAAGTCTGTTTCACTATTCCTTGAGTTTGGGTTGCTTTGCAGAATGTGACTGCATCAATCTGGTGCAAGCAGGGACTAGAGAAAGGTTTGTGTATTGGACTTGCTGCTTCACTGCATTGATGTCCCGTAGGTGCCACCAGGTGAATGAGCCGGGGCTGGACTTTTTCACAGGAGCCACATGTAATGTGGTTACTACCCCATCACCCAGGCAGCCAAGGTACAGAGACAGACACCTAGCTGACCAGCAGTTGCCTGACAAAGTGCGCGTTACTGGAGCTGTGAGAGGCTGGAGAACTTAGGTCCCCTCAACCCACTTCTCTAGCTTATAAGAACGGGTGCTGTAAGCCAGTGATATAAAAAAAAGTTTGTGTTATAACTCAGAGAATTCCATGTGTACTTCACCCAGATTTCTCTAAAGAGGACACTTTGTATTTTGGCATTCAATAAAAAGAGCAGGAACTAGGCATAGCCATATTGCTGCGAACTAGACTACAGAACTGATTCCATTTTCACCATGTTTTAAAATCCACTTTTATTTGTCCTCTGTGTGTGTGTGTGTGTGTGTGTGTGTGTGTGTATGATTAGGTGTGACATGTGTAGCTTCATGTAATTTTATTCCACAGGTAGAGTTGTGTAAACAGATCTTTCTGTACACTAGAACTTGGGCCCAGCAGTTATATCACTGTTTTTTGGCCACTGCAAAACTGTTTTTGGTTTCTGCAGTTTGTCATTTCAAGCATGCTACATACATGAGTCATACAATACATATGCTTTTCAAGTTCACCAAGGCTGTAACCGGGCCATGTAGCATATTCCTTCTTACAATTATGTGGTATTCCATTGCATGAATGTACCAGATTTGTGTAGTTCTTAGTCAGATATGTGGTCAATAGGTATTTTCTCTGTGTTTAGCTTATCCTTTTATCTCTGGACAAAATCTTCTCAGTGCAAAAGCTGTAAATTTTCTTGATGCTTCTTTTTCACCCATTCTTCTACTCTTCCTTTAACCTTTTCCTGTCCTTATTTATAAAAGCCATATTTCTATTTTTCCATCTTTTCTCATTTTTTCTTGTCCCACCTTTCCTTTTTTCCCCCTCCCTATTTCATTTATTCAAATAGTTGAACATTTTTTTTACTATTTCCCAGTACCTATCATACATTTTCATCCTTATACATATTGGTTTCTCACACAAGAGAAGCCATGCAATATTTACACGTGTGTGATCAATTTCTGTGTGTGTGTGTGTGTGTGTGTGTGTGTGTGTGTGTGTAGTGTCTCACTATGCAGCTTGGACTCTTAGTGATCCTCCTGTTTTCAGCCTCCCTAGTGCTGGGATTACAGTTGTGTGCCACCATGCCCAGACTGGATAGATAGCCAGCTCAGCACACCCACAGGGCAGGGCCAGAGTGACATGTTCTGCCAGGGATGGAAGCTGGCCCATGCACTTGCCTAAGCAATCGCTTAGTCCATTGAGCTATCTCACTGGCCCATCAATTTATTTCTAATAAATAAGATTGTGACAATTAAGAGTATGGTTTCAGCTTGCATCCATTTACCTAGAAATAACAAGTTTATCTTTCTTTAAGATTGAGTAGAACCCCATTATATAAAAATATCACAACTTCCTTATCCATTAATTGGTTGATGAGAATTTAGAAGGCATCTTTTTTTGGGGGGAGGGGGAGCTGGCTCAGGCTGTTTTAAGGGCGGGTCTAGTGTGCCATGTAGAACTGGGGATCAAACCACGGTCCCCTGCACCTCACTGGGTTTACCCAAGCAGGCACTTTAAACACCTGAGCTAATGTGCAAACCCCTGATGGGAATTTAGACTGTTCCCAAGATTTTGCTATTACAAACTGCTGCTATAAACATAGCCATACATATATTGCTGCGGTATGATGATTTTAATCAAGAAGGGGAGTAGCTGGATCAAATGGAACCTCTAGTTTTAGTTTTAAAAGAAACTTCATACCGCTTTCCACAGTGGTTGTACCAATCCACACTCCCACCAACATGGAGAAGGGTTTCTTTTTCACTGACAGGCCCATCAGCATTTGTTTTTAGCTTATTTCTTAATAATAGCTATTGTTTCTGGAGTGAGATGGAATATTAGTAGTATTTTAATTTGCATCTCTTGAAAGACCAATGATGTTGAGCTTATTTTGTGCAATTTTTTGCCATTTGTACTTCTTCATCTGAAAAGTACCTATTAATTCCTATTTTTAGGTTGGGTCTTTAAATTTGAGAGGTCTGATTTTTTTTCCAGTTTTTTGTATATTCTAGGTATTAGTCCTTTGTCTGAAGTATAATAGGCCATTTTTCCCCCAGTCTGTGGGTCTTCTGTTGGTAGATTTTTTTTTCTGAAAAAAAACTTTTTGAAAAGATAAGAACCTAGTTGTTGATTTTTTGTGATATTTTTCTATGCAATCAGGGGTTTTACTCGTAGCCTTTGTCTATAACAATGTCTTCAAGAGTTATACTTATTCTATCTTCCAGCAGATTTAGTATTTCTGTTTTAATATTTAGAACTTTGATCCATTTTGGTTCTAGTTTGGTGCATGGTGAAAAATAGGGGTCTAGTTTTAATATTCAGCATGTGGAAAGCCAGTTTTTCCATCCTCATTTATTAAAGAGGCTGTCTTTCTATGGTGAAGGTGTTTGTCTCTTTTGTGAAAGAAAGGGTGGCTGAATTTGTTTTGAGTGTTTCTGCATCTTCTAATCTGTTCCATTGAAACTTGGGTGTATTTTTCTTGCCAGGATCATGCTGTTTTTATCATAGTAGCTTTGTAGTTACACAAAGATTTTTTTAAAGTAATGGAAATGTTTAAAATTAGATTATGACAATTGTTACATGATTCTGTGAATAATGTAAAAACCATTGAATTGTACACTTGAATGCAAATGCTTTAATATTCATACCTTTGATGCATTTCAATTTTAGCTTAGTACATGGTGGGAGACATGGGGCTAGTTTTAGTCTTCAAAATGCCTTAAATTTTGATGAAGTTCATTTTATTAGGTTTTCTTTTACAGACTGTGCTGTTGGAGTCAAGTATAAAAAATTCTTTACCTGGCTTTATGTTCTAAAGACTTCTTCTAAGAGTGTTAAAGCATTATGTTTTACATTTAAATCTATGATATTTGTTGAATTAATTTTTCTATACAATATGAGGTTTAGGTTATAGTGTATTTGTAGTTTATATATGTTATGTTAAAGTAATGTCACATTTTAGGGACATTTTGTTCTAACACAATTTTTGGAAACTATCAAGTCAGAACTGCATCTGAACCATTGTGAAAAAAATCAGTTGGAATCTGGTTTGTTTGACTTTGAGCCACGGGTCCATATGCCTATTAGTTCAATAATAGCATATAATATTGATTACTGCAGCCATATAGCAAGTCTTATTGCCAAGTATAATGATTCCTCTCATTTTATTTATTTATTTATTTTTTTGAAAAAGATTTAGTCAGTCTAGCCTCTTTTCCTTCCCATACAAATTTTAGAATAAATTTTTCTGTGCCTCCAAAAACTCTTGGTAGGAATTGTATTAAATCTATGAAATAGTTTGGGCTACCAATTTGTTATAGTAAACTCTTAAACTCATGGACACAGTATATTTTTCCATTGTGTAGATCTTTGGTTTCTCTTATCATCCTCTGATAATTTTCAGTTTATGGATCCTGTATGTGTTTTGCAATAAACTACTAAGTTATGACCATTTTCATACAAAAATCAGTAACTGATATTTTGGCCTTGCTAAGATTACAGAAATCAAACACTGCTCAGCCCTGAGAAGATATTATCCAGCCTCACAATGAGAAGTTAGAGGACACAATGCAAACAACTATACATCACAATGGTAAACTGGTGTGTCTTCCCTCCTCCAAAAGAACCTAAAACATGAAAAACTCTCAAGGTTTCAATGGGCTTCCAGAAGCGAAGGCAGACTCTACTGCTAGTAGTCTACTCATAAATCTTTCAAACTGGGACCTAGATTTAGCGATTATAAATCTTTCCATTAAAACTTGTGCTTTTAGGTAGGAATGGCATCATATGCCTATAATCGTGGTGATTAGGGAGACTGAAGCAGGAAGATCATAAGCTCAAGGCTGACCTGGACAACTTAGTGAGATGCTGTCTCAAAAGAAAAATGAAGGGGTGGGGAGACAGTTTAGCAGTCTAAGCACCTGCCTGGTAAGCACAAGGACCTGAGTTCTATCCTCACTGGCCCTGAAACCGGTTGTGGTGGTACATGCCTGCAATCCCAGTAATAGGGAGGCTGAGACAGGAGGATCACTATGACCCTGAACTGTGTAGTGAGACTCTATATCCCATAAATAAATAAGTAAATAAACAAGTAAATAAAATTTTAAAAAACAAAAAGAAAGATGGGTTGGGAATGTAGTTTAGTGGTATAGTTCTACCGGGCTCAGTTCCTTGTACTACACACACACACACACACACACACACACACACACACGCAAACAACAATAACAACAACAACGACAAGAAAAACAAAACAAAGTAAACACCAAAAAAGAAACCCTTTAGGTCTGGAAAAATAGCTCAGTGGCACATCACTTGACTGGCAAGCACAAAGTCCTCAGTTCGATTCCTGTACACAAAAATAAATAAACAAAAACAACCAAGGTGGTCCCTCCTCCCCAAAAACCCTTTAGACTTAGTGATAGAGAAATGAGCATAATAATCTCTTTAATTATTAATAGAAGGAAATTATTGCTTTTAAAAACTATGCTTACTTTTTGGTAAATATATTCATATTGAAAAAGTTAAGAGGCTAATGTAATATTTGGAACTAACAGAAACACAGAGGCATGAACCCAGAAGAAAGGCAGCTGGCTCCTGGGGCAATCTCAGCACGGAGGCTGGATTTCAAAGCATAACTGGCAGTAAGGACATTACTCATCCACAAATGGCAGAAGGCTTGAGCCGAGCTTCCCAGATAAAGTTGAGATCAGTTTTATGGCTTCCAACAGTAAACTGAGCATGAAATACTCTGCTAACTAGCCCTCATTAGGCCCAATTGCTTGTGGTTCTGGGTTAGGGAAAAAACATCTATGAGAATAAGAGACAGGCCCTGCCACACACCCCTGTAATCCTCCATATGGCACTGGTGCTGATTGCTTGGCACAAGATTCTAGCTTGTGGCTTCATGACACAAACCTGGAATGTCAGGATAAAGCCACCAGTTCTCAAGCCACTGGATAGCAATGGGAGTTTAACAGTAAAAGACTTCCAAAGAAGGTAAAACACAAGGAAATTCTTCATTATAAGAACTGCCTGCAGACCCAATCATTTGTAAACTCCACATGTAAGGAACTAGAAATAATGCTGCATTTTATTTTATTTTTATTTTTATGTATTTAGTACAGGGTCTACAGGGTCTCAACTACACAGATGGGACTCATAGTGATCCTCCTGTTTTCAGCCTCCCAAGCACAGGGATTACAGGTGTGTGCCACCATGCACAGTCTCAGTCGCCCTCTCAGTGCACCCTGGGGTGGGACCAGCATGGTACCATGGGTATTGAACCCCAATCCCTGCACTTGCCTACGCAGGCACTTTAGTCCACTGAGCTATCTAGTCAGCCCTTCACATTTTATTTTTAAAAATGCTAACAAGTATTTTAGAGTCATCAATAAGTAAAAGCAGAGGTGAAAAGAAAAGATTACTAATCAATGAGCAGGTATCAAAAAATTGATAGAAAAGTTTTTTTTCTGCAATGGAGTATTATTCAGCCATGCATAAGGATAAACTTGAGACATTTACAAGTAAAAGATGTACTTTGAGACCATACTTTTAAGTAAAATAAATAAGACACCCAGGTGTAAATATCGCATTGTCTCTCTAGTGTGAGAAACTGAAAGAGCAAATAAGGACTAAAATGTACAATAAATACTAAGAAATAGGAACAAGTTGTTCAAAGGGAAAGAGGAACTAGGGAGGGGGAAAAGGGAAAGCAAGAAAGAGAAAAGAAAAAATAAAACAAGGCTAGCGTGGAAACACAAAAAGGGAACTAGAAGCTGAAAAGGGGGTTGTGGGAAAAACAAGATACATTCCATACAGGCACAAATTCCCCAAGATGAATA
>NW_004524578.1:30395997-30397836 GCF_000260255.1 Octodon degus
CTCTGTAGTGGCTCAGCTGTGATGATCAAGCTCCTCTAAGAAAGCGGCACTGGGAAGCTTGGAACTCCTCCAAGGCAGTGGGATGCACAGAAGCCTTCCCCAACCCCTTTATATACCTTTGTGTGCTGAGTCATTCTAGGGTGGGCAGGCAGGGCTCCCCACACCCCAGGGCGTGGAATCTCCAAGAGGATCCAGCCAAATTTCTGACATCTCAAGTTGACACAGTGTATCAGCCACCACAAATAATATTCATGTTTATGTTTATTCCTTCTGACTAGTTGGAAAGTAAATTAGTATCACTCAGAAAGTATAGTTCACTACATGGAATCTTCTGTATCTCAGTCTATTCAATTTTAGCAATGTTTGATAATATCAACCAAACCAGTTCATCAAATACCCTCACTTCTTCTCTTGCTTCTATGTAACCTCTGGCTCTCCTTCTGTCTTCAGTTTATGCCTTTCCCTCTCCTCATATCCACAGTCCAACCCCCGCTATTTAATGTTGGCAAATATAACATCATGTGGTTCGCCCTGAGCCTTCTCACTGGATCCCATACTTGAAATCATTCCAAATATTTATCTTCATAGATTACTTATTTTTATTTCTCTAGGGCTGTTTTCCAATTGCCTGCTTAATACTTCCAGCATGACACCTGACACATAAATTCACTGTGCAAAAGATAAAATTATAATTCTTATTTCACATTTATTCACCTAATCTTGAAATTCTAGTTTTCTTGTCTTAGTCTTCTTTACCACTCACACATAACTAGTTATGTGACAAAATGAAGTCAAATGCACAATTAACAGTTACACTTATTTGCTTTTGCTCATGGTGTTTTCTTTACTTGAAACTCTGATAAAAATGTAGTTAATTTGTCAAGCACTAACTCCAAAAATTAACAACTTTTATGTACCTCTCTTAGTCAATTTTTAGTTTTGGTTTCCTTGTTTCTATTTATTTATTTATTTATTTATTTTCCCTGTTTTTTAGTCTGGGGCTTAACCTTTTGTATATTTTCGTGTCTTTGGTACAGGGTCTCACTACACAGCTCAGACTCATAGTGATCCTCTTGGTTTCAGCATCCCAGCATTGGGATTACAGGTGTGTGACACTATGCCTGGTCTGATGGCCTGCTCAGAGTACCTGGGGACTGGGCCAGTGTGGCGTGTCGTGCTGAACCCCAGCCCTGCACTTGCCTAAGCAGGTGCTTACTCTGATGAGCTGTCTCCACAGCTCTCCATGTATGTATGTATGTATGTATGTATGTATGTATGTATGTATTTGGTTGTTACAGGGCCTCACTATGCAGCTTGGACTCAGTGATCCTGTTTTCAGGCTCCCCATCGCTGGGACTCTGTGGGCAGCTCAGTCCACCCTGGGGGTGGGCCAGACGCAGCATGTTGTGCCAGAGATCAAACCAAGGTCCCTGTGCTTGCCTAAGTAGGAGCTTTAGTCTGCTGAGCTATCTCGCTGGCCCCATCTCCCTATTTTTAAATAGCTCCCTTATTCAATAAAATGTGATCCATACACTTTGTATATGGATGTGCATATAAATCTCTTCTAATAAATTGTATTATTGAGATCTGTTTCTTTTGTATTTATTTGTTCTTTGCTATGCACTGAAAAACCTTCAGTGTTATATTTTCAACACACATGTTCTTGGATGAAAAACAAGTAACCATACATATTCTACTATTTCAGACCCAAATAATAGAATGTATTTCTACTAGAGGATAAAAAAAGACAACCTTTGAAGAAAATTGCTGTCCCAAACCAGCGGGTCAGTCAACGAAGGTTACCTGGGAGAGGAGTGGGGAATTGAGGAGGGGACAAAG
>NW_004524578.1:30400321-30402182 GCF_000260255.1 Octodon degus
TAATTGGTACCAATAAACTTCATTTAAAAAGACCAAAATCTAAAAAGCCTTGGAATTGAAAATACTCATGAAGTAAAAACTGTAAGTGACTAGGTAGACTGCAAACTGGACATTTTGCCAAAGCTTAGGCAAGGCTAGGGGCACCCAGCTTCCAAATGTAAGGAGGTGCAAGCTGTCAGGCGCCCCCTTTCAACATGCAGAACCTCAGGAGTGAGTAGTCTCTTTTTAAATTGTTCTCCTTGGCACTGTGCTGGCCTATCCTTGTCCTTGCCTAGTAGACATGGCTGGAATCAGGATTATTTATTTTATTTTCCTGTTCAGCCAGCTCTGAGGGCAGGGCTGGAGGAGCTTAGGGTGCTGGGAAACAAACCACCGTCCCCTGCCTCTGCCTAAGCTTGCCTAAGCAGGCTCTTTAAGCTGCTGAGCTATCTCGCTGTCCCCAAGAATAAATTATGTAAAAGGAGATAAAACTGAAAGAAAAACATTGATCAAAACAGTAGAGAAAGGGCCAGGGAGATGGCTCAGTGGAAAAAAACCAAAAAACAAAACAGTAGAGAAAGAGGTTTAAAATTTTAAATGAGTAATAGAGAGACATGAAAGAAAATTTTCTAAATAGATCTTAAGAGCCCCTGAATGAGACAATAAAGCATAGAACCCTGTGACGTAATTGAAAGTTTGTGGAATTAAAGGAATTAATCTTTTTGTTGAGGAAAAATCGCACCTTTACAAATGGGTGTGTTTTCATGGTTTCATTTCATGAATCATTATTTGTTGCTGAAAACACGAAGGATTCAAATTTTGGCTGTGCCCTGGTAGTGGCCAGCTTAAGCGGCCTAAGTAGATGCTCCTCAGTCTCCAGACCTTGGCTCAGCGGAGAGCACCGTGGCTGGCGTAGAGCCGGCAGCGCTGCTAGTCTGCCTGGTAAACAGCCTGCCGTTGGTTTCCAGCCTTCAGCTACTTCTGAGCAGCAGCGGCTCCGCGGTGGCTCACAGCTCCGTCACTCCGGGGGAGGCGGGGCCTTTGCTTTGCAGCCTCAGCTCACAGGCAGGCTGGCTGCATGCTCGAGACTGCTCTGCCAGCACGTCTGCACTAGTTGCTACCAGGCGTGCAGTGATTTCAGCCCCCTGCCTCTGCGCTTGTAAACAGCCTGGCAATGGCGACGTGTTTTGCTAACCAGACCCAACACTACGCGCACCAAAGCTTCAGTAGAGAGAGCGCCGATTCAGTCTCTACTGCGGCTTGCTTTTCTTTGTTTTCTTGTCTTAACTATGTAGGAAGAAAGCCTGACTATTTAGGTCCAGTTAATATAAACGTAAGGAAAGAAGTGCCAATGATTGGTTATTGCTGCGTTCTCCTTAGGTCAATTTAGGACCAGATGTGATTGCAAAGTTTAATATATTTAGCGAGTTCTGCATCACATAGGTGGTTAGTTTAAAGATTCACTCAAGTACTGAAAAGGTTTTGGAGCAGGTGGAAATCCATAGCATATATAGAAGACTGCAAATTTTGAATCAATTTGAGTTAGCTTTGCAAGGTTTTTTGTTTATTTCAAGGTAATTAAAATGTTTTGGCTTTGAAGGAGAAAAATGCTTTGGGAATTACTCACTTGGTGTTTTTAAGTTAGAGGTCTGGCATCTGTCTCTAAGGAGTGAGTAATTCCCTTGTGATGAATGTCTGTATGCAGATAATACATTGATCAAAATAATCTAGTGCCTACAGTCAGAATGTGCCTGGGAAGAGCTACAAAATGTTGCATTGTGAATTTTGGCTCAGCAGATGCTTAGTCAAAAGTCTAACTGAGGGGCCAGGGAGATAGCTCAGTGGCATAAGCACCTGCCTGGAAAGTGCAAGATCCTGAGTT
>NW_004524578.1:30402897-30403756 GCF_000260255.1 Octodon degus
CACTCAGAAGTCCTGGTGTGATCCATTGTGGGTGGTTTCTGTAAGAATTACTTTGATGCAGTGGCGTGGTCTTAGGAGCTGCAAAATAATTTGGACAAACATCTTCCTTGAAAGTAGAAAGGTGATTATTAGAGATTGAGAAGGGTGCAAATGTTAGAGGGAAGGGAGACTGGATTTGATCAGTGCATATCATATGACTGCATGGAAATACAACAGTGAACCCCCTGATATCTATAATTAATATGTACTAGTAGAAATGAAATAAATCAATGTCCATCTTCCTAGCTCACCTCAAATAGAAAATGTACAAAGAAATACATTTATTTGGGATGTAATTAATACAATAATTAGTATATTATAATAGAGTAAATCCTTTACATTTTATGACTTGCTTTCATTCGTAGTATCCTTTAAGTCTTTTTCTTAAGTCTTTGTTGGGAAAAATACTATCATTTTTCAAACAGAAGATCAGAGATGTCAGATAACTTGTCTCAAGCTCACAACTAGGGATAGCAAGGGAGGAATTGAATCCTGTTCAGTATTCTACCATGCCATGTGTCCAGTCGTCAGAAAGTCATAAAAATGCCATTTGTGATCCTCAAGTTTCTTTAATGTTTTATTACAATTATGTTAGGAAAAGAAAATAGGATATAGGATAATATAGAAAATTGCCATACCCAAATTCTCTTCTAGACATCATTGGAGATCCATACTACATTGTTTTGTTTCTCTTTCAAATTTTGCAGAGGGGAATGAGGAATGCATTTCAGAAGTTTCTAAGTTTTTGAGGCTCTGTGAGTAAATTCTAGGATATGACTACCTTATATGTTAAAAATTGTTGCTGCGGGCTGGAGAGATG
>NW_004524578.1:30409756-30420759 GCF_000260255.1 Octodon degus
TTAACTTATACATAAGAATGCAAACATGCATGCATTTATGTGATGTTTGAACACGTATATACCCAGACTCAGGAAACAGATTTTGAGGGGCAGGAGAAGTGGAATGCAGACACAGTGATTTTTATTTTGGGCTTAGACCTTGCAGCTTGAAGATGGAGATAATAGGTGAAAAGGTGATTAGGTGACTAAAAATAATGGTTCCTGTTTGGCCTTGCAAATTAATTCTTGTGCTCTCTTCGGTAGCACATATACTAAAATTGGAACAATACAGAGAAGATTAGCATGGGCCCTGCGTAAATTAATTCTCCATATTCATATTCCACAGGTCATTGGTTCACACTGATGACAAATTAAACTGGACAAGTATTTTTCTTTTTGATCCAGGTAAATAATTCTGGATAAATGGTTCTTAAAGAAATTGGTAAGAAAACAAATTGGTTCCATATATCTGCAGGGCTTACATCTATATTCTCAAGAGAGCATCCAAGGCTTGTCTTTGCAGAGGGTTTATATCAGTGTTTGCTAGAGAAAAAGATACAGCATGAACTATAAAAATATATATGAATTTTGAAGATTGGCTTACGATGGCCACCCACAGAGTGCGATGAGGAGAAGTGCAGAGGGTCTGTTTGCACACTGGAGAGTAGAGGTTTCAGCTGAAGGTCTGGAACTCACTGCAGTGTCCAGTCATGGGTCAACATTGGAAAGTTGAAGAATCTATGCCAAAGTCTGAAGGGTCTGCCCCAGAAGCCAGACAGCCTGTGCTGGAAGCCAGAAAATGGTGTCCAGGGGAAGGCTGAGACTAGAGCTCCTCTAAAGGAGCAAGCAGATCGATCTGTTTTCCTTTCCCCTTTGTACCATCCAGGTGGCAAGCTGCCCTAGGCTGGGCCTCCCCCATCCTAGGGTTTGGAATTTGTGAGCCAATGTAGTTATGCTTCTTAAGTTGACACCATCCATCAACCATGGCAAGGATGAAATAAGGAGGGAAAAGCTGTGCTTTTCATCTTAATAGACAATTGAGAATCAATTGTGCAGCTGATCTCTGCTAGGAGGCTTCATAGTTCATTATCTTCTTGGTGCTTAGAATTGTAGCACTTCCATCTCACAAAGTGAGCACAAGAAGGCTCAAGATGAGTCATATGTGGCACAGAATTAAGTGGCACAGAAATGACTGAAACAAGTCTGCATTTAGGAAGGCCTCCATAATCCTTCTCTAGTATACTTCACGGGCAAACAAGTCAGGGAGCACTACAGAGTCTAAAGCCAAAAGAGCGCTTAGTCACTAGAGAACACTTCTTCCCAAAGTTATTTTTGTAGAATTCTGGGGAAGAATTATGTCTAGAATTGGAGGATCATGATAATGCTTTTCCTAACAAGCAGTCTTCAGAAGCAATGCCTGGAAAAGAAGTTTACAAGTCTTAACTGATGTTCTAGGGAAGGATTTCAGGAAGGGTAAAGTAGCCTAAAATGGACCCTAAAGGTGCTTCTAGGAGGAAAGTAGAATTGCCAGCTTATCTGATTTATCCAAGTGGATAATCAAATAAAGAAGCATTTTACAGAACTGATAACATGATTCATATAGTTGAAGAAGAAAAAAAAAGGAGAGATAATTATAGCAGAAAAAACCCACGAAACAAAACAAGCCATTATGATATGCTCCTTGGCTCAGCACTGCAATGTTTATGCAGCCAAAAGAGTAACTGTGCTGCAGTTCTCCTGGGAAGGCAGGAGAAGGGAGATAAGAGCAGGAGCGGACGAGGGAGGGATCTCTGGCAAACACCATCTTGATTTAAGTTACTCAGACAATTTCTGGGTAAAATTTCAACCCAAGGGGTGATCAGCTGAGACTCAAGATGGGCCAGGATAAGGATTTCTTTTTATGTATAATTCTCAAATTTATTCATTTTTTCAAAAAAATCTGTAATTTTAAACTTACATTTTGTTACAAGAAAAATGCCTAGGATGTAACTCCTCACAGTGTCAGTTAAAGCAAAAACTAACCAAAGAGACCTTATTATAAGTTTCTCTTTAAAAAGAATGTTGGAATGGAAGGAAGGAAGGAAGGAAGGAAGGAAGGAAGGAAGGAAGGAAGGAAGATCTGGATTTCTGTGAAGGTACCTTGAACTTGGGTGATTAAGAGAATGGAGATATCTATGACAGAAGAAGCTGGGGAGAGAAACAAAAGTGAGAGGAGGGACATGTGCTATAGCCCGAATGTGTCTCCTGAAGTTCATATGCTGAAACTTAAGCACAACTAGGATAGTATTAAGAGGTGGACTTTAAGAGAGTAAAGTAATAAGATGAGTATAAATAAGACGAGTATCTTTATAGAAAAGATGGAAGGAAGCATCCCTCTGCCTTTCCATCTCTGTCACTAAATGAAGACCCTGCATGAAGTCATCAGTAAAGAATGGGCTCTGCCAGCACTTGGTCTTGGACCTTGTAGACTCCAGAATTTGAAGAGTTTCTGTTGCTTATAAGTTACTCAGTCTTAGTGATTTTTGTTATAGTAGCACAGACTAACACACTAAGGAATTTGGCTTAATACAACAATGTTGGGTTTAAAATAATGATGGACTATCCCAGAGGGAATGTCTAGTTTGTAGTTGCAGAATAAAGCAAAGGAGCAAAGAAAGAGTAAAGCCTTGGAAAGAAGTTTTGATAATAGTATGTAAGTACAGGCTTGGAATCATTAATCAAGGAATAATGGAATTAATTACACTGAGCTCTCTAAGAAAAATAAAATTATAAAAAGACTAGAGAATTAAGGGTTAATCTTAGAAATCTCACGTTTCTCTGAGTGATTGGAGTCTGAGCTTGGTACTGCTCTTGCCTTGGTCCTGTGTGTCTTGGGTGAACTCTTTCTCTGTCTTTCAACAAGTTCAGCGTCATCCGCCTCCTGCGCCTTCCAGGGCTGCCACTCTATGTTGCCGCTTCAGCTCTCAGGCCAGATTCTCACACATGTAGCTGAACCACAGCGAGTGTTTTTCAGCCTCTTTCTCCCAATGGGGGTGGGGGTACTTATCATGCTGAGAGTTCCTAGTGTAAATTAGGTGAACACCTTTCCCCACCGTGCTCTTCCATCATGCCAGGCCCTGACACTTGCATTTCATCATTGCCTAGGGATCCTGCACTTTTCTTCATGTAAGACCCGGTAGACTGGATCCAAATGCCATGACCCAGAGCCTTGATATTCCTGCCTTGCTGTCCTGTGTCCCTTGCCTCCTTGATGTTCATGCTCTTATTTCAAGCCTGGTCTATTTTCACCTTCAGCTTCTTTTCCCACTGACTGCTAGCTGAAGTACTGGCATATTTCCAACACTGGGGAAAAATGGAGACTAGACTATTCTTGTCATGTCCTTCCACTGGTCTCGTGAGAAATGAGTCCTAACCAGGATTGCACACGTCTGTCGGGACTGTCTTATCTCCCTCTTTTCTTTTGGCTCTGTAGTCATCTCAGTGGGTTGAGTAGAGCTACTTTTCTCTGATGTCCCCACACAGCATGAAACTAGGAAGAGCCCTGAAAAAATTTCTTCCATTCTTTTGGACTGTGTTACAACCTGAAAATTTTTAGGTGTCCAATCCGAGGTGAAAATCTAGTTAAGAGGCCTAAATATTCCTAAAATGTCAGTTTTCCAGCCATAAGAAATGGTATGTTTTATATATTTTGAAAAAGTAAATGTAATAGAATTTTTTATTAGTTGTGGATTTTTTCTGACTTTCCAACCATTAATTACTAGTGGAATAGTTGGTAACTGTAATAGGAAATCTCATTTACCAGCTTTATTTACAGAAAATTATTTTTGAGTAGTGTGTGCTTATGAACCCAAATTCTAAGTGAACAAAAGGGTATAGAATAAAATGCAAGCCTGCTCACATCCTGTCTCAGTTTCCTACCTATGCTTCTTAGCACTTCTGTAATTCTTGCTGGTATGTTCTGGATATGCACGTGCACACACACACACACACACACACACACACACACAGATATACCAACCTTTATTTCTTTTCTTATTTTTTTACTTTTTAGTGTCTTAGAGGCTATTCCTAGCAGTTTACACATGACTGGGTTATTTTTAAAAGCAGCAGAGCATTCTGTTGTTTGAATACATATGATTTATTTAACCAACCATTAATAAATAAAATATGCTTGTGAGTTCATTAAAGATCATTGATGTTTTAAATGTAGGCTATTAAAATGACATCAGAATTAATATTTTTATACTCATTAATATGACAAAGAGAAAATGAATATAATAAATCCACGCAAGTATACTCTTAAGATAAATTTCTTTAAGTTTTATGTCCATGTAGCATTTTGATTTTATGGATGATGTTAAATTCCTCTCAGTTTATATTTTATCAGTCCCTGCCCAAATATGAAACATCTGTTCCTCAGAACCATTGGCCAGTTTTGCAACACAAAGAAGACTAACAACAAAGTTTCTGTAAAAGTTACCTCAGTAGAATGAACATTGATATTGTCAAATAGCAGAATATTTCCATTTAGAAAATGTTAAGGGTTTGATCTAAGGTTAGAATTAGCCCCAGGAACAACAAATGGAACAAATAACTCTGTAGAATGATTTAAGAAACTCTACAGGCCCACTTAGCAATTTTTTCCTTAATATCTTAATGATGTTGTCTACTAACATTGCCTAATAAAAGTGTGGTGTTTTCCAATTAATAAAACCCACTTAATCTATGTTATCTGATATTTGCCTCACAAAGAGTAAGGTATGGATGTTAATTGATTTGTTGAAAGTTACCAGAGTAGGAAATCAGAAATTTTTTCTTGCAATAAAAAGATGCACTGTAACATGCCGTGTTATATGTATTTTTTCCTTAGTTCTTTTCTTTATTTTTTCTTCAATTGGACCTTTCATATTCTTTCCCTGAAATTGTGAATTTAAAAGTTTATATTTTTAAGATACACATTTATTTATTTAATTTATTTATTTACTGGCACAGACTTTTAATGAACAAATTAGTCTAAAAAGTTGAAAGTAAATTCAAATTTTATGAAGTGAATAAAAAGTAAATGTATCAGGGTTTTTCATTTCCTAAACAAGAAATCTAGAAAACCCTTCACAAAGAAATATTTTGCAAGGAAACCAGCTCCCTAGTTCATCTGTCACTATGAATCTGAATTGAAACATCTGTGCTTGCTTATAATGTTTTCTCACTGTGCATTTTTGAGACATTCCTAATATATTTTTAGAAATACATGTGTACTCATTAAACAGTATTGTCTTACTACAATGCTTTATTTTATGGCTGACTATTCTCTAATCTTTTACTTCACATATGATTGGCTTTTAGAATTATATAGCATATGAAGAAAGATCTGTCACTCAGTTTAACATAATAGTTACAAAAGTTTCATGCTGAATGACAAGAAACAATATCTTACCACTTGCCACCAAAATGTGATTCATTAATTGCTAAGTTTTGTTGGCTTACCAAAGACTGATATGGTAACGTATTGTTCTTGCTGCTATCTTATTTCTTTTTTCATAATAGACATTCATTTTATCATTTGGTTTTCACAACATCTTTATATTCTATGCGTATTGTGCTATGCAGTAAAAATGAGTAACAGTACAAAAATTCTACACTTACTTATTTAGAATGTGGTTTTGGATTTCTCCAAATTACTTCAGACTTTGGTGTTATGAGAACATGTTGACACTAGAATTCTTTATAACAAGAATGCTCTTAATGGGAGGAAGGGCAGTGGGAATTTGAAACAAATGTTGTCCAGGCATTTTCCAGCATTGTAGAATTTCCACTTAGCTGCACACTGAATTACTGACCAATTTGGCTCTGGAGTTAGGGATTCTTCATTTTAAGAAGAAAGGATTTAGACTAGCTGTATGTGAGAAGGCCTTTGTTATGGGCTAGGCATCTGCTGGATTGTCACAGTCATCTTTATAGTCCACCTGGGCTGAGTCACTATTTTATTGGCACTCAGTAAATTCCTGTTGTTGAAAAAAAAAAAGGAATGAAAGCCTTGAAATTGAAAAAGATTTAACCTCAGCTCCTGGGGAGAAGGAGGAAGCCGGGTAATACAAAGATTCAAGAAAGCGTGTCAGCTGCAGAGGCTGCTGCTCACACTGTGACCTTGGACAATAGACCTGCCCAACCCGGTTTCCTCATGAAAAAAATTCAGTTTTGTCGCTAGCCATCGGAGCTCTAGTACCATGCACAGTGAAGTAGCGGAGATTTCCCTGGGGTGGGTGAGATCTGCTGTGGGTGTAGTGGGCGCACGCTGGCCATTCTCCATGTATTAGGAGGTTGGCATCCTTTTGCTGAAAAGGACAAGATAATGGCTGCTGTAGGCTTGCAGGCCATGTGGCCTCTGTCATAAATGTTCAACACTAAGAGAAACAACACATAAACAAATGAACCTATCTGTGCCCCTGTGTTTTCTTACACAATTAGAGGGTGACTTGGATTTGGTATTCAGGCTATAGTAGGCTGACTCTTCTTTTAGAGGTCTGATGAATTCCTATTCATTATTAGTTTGTTCCTTAATTTGATAAGTGTTTATTGGCCAATTATTAACTGCCAAATACTGTAAATGTCTGCTTATTAAACTTTATGTTGCTTTAACAGAGGGGAACCAGTGAAGCAGCCTTATTGAGCAAATCAACAATGGCAACCATACCTGAAGTACAGTAAACAATTTTTATAACTGAATATTAAAAACTGAGGATTGACATGCCTTTATACTGAAATGGGTACTTTGCCTCTAAGCATAAAATAAATCTGTATAGAGTCAGAATACTATGAGTCTATTTGAAGAGCCATTTGAATCTTACCTAGCTCAAGGGTATGCATACCTGTCAAAGAAGTTCCCAAGTATAACAATGCTCTCCAGTGTAATTTGCAATAAAATACAATTCTGTATTTTGTGTCTAGCCACATATTAACTTTAAAGACAAAGCATGTCTCATGCACACTCACATAAGTATATGTATGAAACTTGCAATGCAAAGTTGGTGGACATATTACTTAGCTGAAGTCTTAAGGGAATTCCTGGCTCCTGATGCTGCACTATCTTAGCCGGCTTATCCTCTTGTATTTCAACGTGTTTTCTCCAAAGATGAAGTATAGATGGGAAAAGAAAAGGAAGGAACATCTGTTTCTGGCTGGCTTAGTCACTTTCCCATTACTGGGACAACATAACTGATCCTCGTGACTTAAAGGATGAGAAGTTTGCTCTGGCTCATGGGGCTTTACCCAACAGTTGGCTGGTTTTGTGGCAGAAATGGTAGCATAGTGGAAGGGTATGGTGGAAGAAAGCTTGTCAACTCATGGTTGTCAGAGAAGAGAGAGGAAAGGCAGAGTCAGGGGCAAGAATATACCCTCTGGGCCTCCTCTAGCAACAGAGATCCAAGCAGTCACACTGCCTAACTGCACATTCAGCTACTGAACAATGAACGAACCCACTAAGGAATGTAATGCCTCAAGATCCAGTCATTTTCCAAACAGATGAGGCTTTGAGGGGACATCTGAGACCTAAATCATAACATACCCTGAGAACCTTAGGAAGTGTGTGTGTGTGTGTGTGTGTGTGTGTGTGTGTATGTGTATGTGTTGTTCACATATAGGAATTTGAGTGGGAGCAAGGGAATGAGAATCCCAGGTTGATGGATTTCCATGACAAAGGACAAAGGAAATACCTAATTTGATCAGGGAATGTATTTGTGGTACTAAAGTATAAGACTAGAGATATTAAAATATTTTCAAGTGAGGCTAGGAAGGAAGGCTAGAATGTTACAAAGGGCATTCACCTGTTAGTCAACTTTTGTACCCATGGGCTACTTTTGAAATCAGGGTATGCATAAATTACTCTAAAATGTGTTCATCATGCAGATTTCAAAGTTCCACTCCCAGATATTCTGGGAGCAGATCAAGGCTAGGAAAATAGACTCTGGCTGCTCC
The DNA here is from genome assembly GCF_000260255.1 of Octodon degus. NCBI lineage: Eukaryota > Metazoa > Chordata > Mammalia > Rodentia > Octodontidae > Octodon > Octodon degus. Next base: position 30,417,707 of record NW_004524578.1, read on the forward strand.
AGGAGTTTGGGAACTACCGTTGCAGGCAGTTTTCCAAGAAGGTAATTTATAAATAACCTTTGTCAGGTTGTTTTATAAGTAACTGGTATTTTATAACCCTCGGAAAGGTGTGGAGGATGAATTAGGGGAGAGGAAGAAGAAGGGAGTAGGGAGGGTCTGAGAAAGGGAGAAAAAGGTTGCAAAACCTCCAGGGAGAGAGGATTTCAAGGTGACAGGGGAAAGAAACTCCGAACCTGCTAGGTATCTGGTACAAATTTGCATTCTCTAAAATGGGAAAGTTAGTATTAGGACCAATGGAGGTTAAGAGCAGAATATATTTATTGATGGAAAGAAAGATCCTGTCCAAGAAAGAGACAGAAGGGGTCCCAAGTGGGTTGCCAAGTAGCCTGCCCTTCTTAGGGATTTTAAGAGAATTAAAAAAAGAGTGCTGGGGTAAGGGGCTCAGTGTTGATGCACGTGCTTGTCTGGCAAGCGCAAGGACCCTCGCTCAATCCCTGGTACTGCACGCCATGCTTCTGTGCCTGCCGCAGAAACCAGGTGTGGTGGTGCACGCCTGTAATCCCAGCGCTGGGGAGACTGAGGCAGGAGGGTCACTATGAATCTGAGCTGCATAATAAGACCCTATACCAAATAAATAAACACATGAAAAGATTCTTTAAATTTTTTTAAAAGAATAAAAAAATGGTAAAAAAATATTAGAAATGATACAGAATTGCACTAAACAGAATTATAGGAATTCAATAATGGCTGTTGTATTGTATATTGTCTTCAAGTTAGTTGTTCAGATTACTAGATGCAAGCATGCAAAATTGATCAGAAAATTTATAAAAAATTAAAAATTAAGAAGGAGAGAGAAAAAAATTAGGCATCAACTACTCCTTTCAATAGACCAGCACAAGTCAGCAGTACAAGTATCCAAGCTATCTTGTATATATATAGCTTCTAGCGATTTTTATAGAGCAAATCCACAATGTGAGGTTGCTTTAGGGTGGAGAAAATGGGAAATCACAAGGTGAACATGAGGTGAGACAAAACTATGGGTAACCAATAAGATTATGAGTATAATTGCTCAGGTAAAATGGATTAAATTGGGATCAAATAGGAAAGCAAGTTGGGGCTGGGGAGATAGCTCAGTAGAATAAGTGCTTACCTGGCAAGCGCAAGGCCGTGAGTTCAATCCCCGGTTCTGCCAAAAAAAAAAAAAAGAAAGAAAGAAAGCAAGCAAGTTATGTAGAGTTATGTAGTAAGCAGGCATGAATACACAACAGGGGCTTTACCTGTAGCAGGTTGGGTTAGCAACCCTTCCTGGCTTCCTCAAGGTGTTGGATAGCTATTTAGAATATCAATCCCTGATATTGATTCTCAGAAAGTATGTGGCTGCATTTGCGTTATTTTTTGTCTTTTTTTATAGTTTTTACAAATATTGTTTATTTTAATGAAGCTAGTACACACATGTCCATTTAAAATCCATATCCCAGGCCAGAAAGTACAAACAAAATCAAAAGGAGCAGTGTTCTGTTATACATACATCTGTGTGAGTAACTTTATTAATTTTGAATGAAAATTAACTTTCCTGACGAGATTTTTTTGAGTCTTAAAACCTCTTTCTCTTCACTGAAGTTACCCTTGGAGTTAATTAATCTCTCACCATGTCTGTCATCTAGACACGAAAGCTCATCTTTCTCTTCTTTTTGGTCCAGACCCTCAGATTTTAAGCTTCAAGTTAAGGAAAGGTCATTTTTCCACAGTTCGTTTCTCTGAGAAACTTCTACCTCCCACTGCAAGTTATAGTCCAGGAGTGAAGCAATCACAAACTCGAACTTCAGGGCCACCTGAAAGGCCACAGGAACAATTGTCCTTGGCTCAGTTCTTTAAGTGGCTGCTTCAACAAAGCAGTCAGGCTCAGGTTGCTGTGGTTCGATCCCCACAACTCAAGCCCTCCAAACCTGCCCTGAAGGCATTCGGAGCCAGCCCCCATCCCCCCCGCCCCCCCCAAAAAAATCCTATCTTTTGTTTTGAGGTCTGGCGTGCAGCAGACGTGCCTGGCTAACCTAGACCAGGACGGTGTCTCTTCTGCACTGGCTCCTTCCAGGTCCTAGTCCTGTCTGACTGTCTGTACTGTTTCTATCTAACTTAGCTGCCCGTAACAAGTCCTGTGAGTCACTGCATAGGCGTGGTCTGCCTCCCTTTGTGGAGAACATGCTGAGCATGGAGGACACCCTCTTGGTGCGTGCCAGCCACAGTGCCTAGCACAGTACCCTATGAATCCTTCTCAGCTGGTGGGTCTGAGGGAAGGAGGGATGCAGCTTACCCATGCCAATGTGAGACATAGGCTTCCCCCGGTTTTCCTCATTCCCTCTTCTGCTCCCTTTCCTCTTCTTGGCCTGGGTGTCAGTGCCTTGCAGATGACGGTGCTCTTGCCACAGCGATGTGGTCTTTCCAAAGCCACATTAAGTCTGGTCTGGCTTGGCCTGTTCTGTGCTACTGAGTGTCTCTCTCTCTTCAGAAGCTTTGTTGCAAATATTCTCTTCTAGTGAAACCAGTGTAGCTTCAGGGCACCAACGTGGATCTAATACATCCATTAGTGCTGATGGAACAAGGCATTCTAATCAGCCTCCTGTTGGAAGATGCAGTATCTATGAAAGAAGAAATAAACCCACAGGCCAGAGTTCTGCCAGCCACTTTCTAATGTGTCCTCTCTAGCTCTAGCTCACATGGATGATTTAAGTACTGAAAAATTCGTGAGTGAATATATGTATGTGTGAGTGAACACAGGACTGGCAGGCCTTTGAGCATGTTGAGTGTCCTCCTAGGAGAGGAGAAGAAAGTCTGCTCTGAATGCAGGCATGAGAGCATTAATGCTAGCAGGGGAAATCCTGCATCCCAGCACAGAGAGCTTCAGCAGGTCCTACAGCCGGGATAGATGGGAACTCAGAGAGAAGGTTATTGTACCATATTGTTCTCTGGGCATGCACTCCTTCCTTTTTTTTAATTTTTTTATTTATTTGAGAGAGAGAGAGAGAGAGAGAGAGAGAGAGAGAGAGAGAGAGAGA